>NC_088604.1:7503338-7805605 GCF_036013475.1 Columba livia
ATTATGTGGAACTAATTTTTAAATCAAAATGTTATGCAGCAAAAAGTCAAAAAACATACAGAAGTCTAAGTAGATTACATCTTTGTTGTTACCTTAATTAGCCAGCTTTGGAAAATCATCAAGTGTTTAAATTGCTTTTGTTTTAGGAGATAGATTTTCTGTAAAATTTTGGTGGGTAGTATTAATTATATTCCTGATTACTTATATATTTTTTTTTAAATATTAATTCTGTACTAATTTTGCCTTTTCTACCTGTATCAGTTCTGTTATTGATGTTACACTGGCTTTCCCAGGAGATCTCATTCATCATTTGTTATTATTGACACACATCAGCAGGTTTCTCACTCTTTGGAACATCCCCAGGATTCTGTTATTTTAGAAAATGCTTTTCTAGGAACTCTTGGGGCATGAAAGTTGCCTCAGCCTGCATTTTTTCCTGTGTTTTGATTCATAGCCTCTCAAGTTTTTTGTGATTTTGTTGAGTAGCTCTGTCAAAAGCAGGGATACAATTTCAGACAACTTCTATGGGAGATGAGGAATACAGAGGAAAGGAGAGAGGTGGCAGCTACAGAAAAAATAATGGTAGTTTTGAAATATGAGAATGAGCTCAGAGAGCTAGAATAGGGAGAAGACAGATAGACAATTACAACCTGACATGAACTGCACCTATTCATGGAAAATCTAATGATCATTGCAGTCCCAGCCCACTCTGCTACACAAACACTTGCCCCTCTCCTTCTTCTTTCTGCATATGCATTTAGTGGCTATCAACAGTCTATTTTAACCAGGTTCTTCTGGCTTTGGTGGATCCTAGCCCTCACCAAAGGCCTCAAGTTTTTTTAGGACCAGTTGTACACAAGGACAGAGTCCTTCTTCTCAGCTCATATCCTCTGTTGCAAGAGGATGGTACTTTCCTGGCCAGGAGAAGGGAAATCCTTGAAGGTTTAGGTCATCTCATGAGGGAATGGACTCTGCTATGTGTCATACTTATTAACATTTTCTTAGACTGGATCCTCAAGCAAGATGTGTATTTTCTGAAGACACAGCCTAAGGACCAGACGCTGTTTGAAAGATCTTATCTCAGTTGTGCTTCGTGATAGCCAGTCTACTCTGAGCTTAAATTTATACCTATTGACCAAAAAAGGTGACCTCTGCTTCGTTTGTTGAAAGATCGTTTCCATTGCTTATACATTAGAAACCATAAGGAGACAAGATAAGTCAGGTGTTTATCTAATGTGACTACCACTCCTCTCCCACCCTAAAGGCGACATAAATCACTGTCTCCACGCTTTCCTCAAGTTGCGGAAATCTTTCTCATTACAATAGTGCCCTCTTCATTTATCCCTTGCAAATTCATGTCTGTATAAGAAGTTTCAGGTACCAGTGCCCACTCCTGTAACACCATTTACCCAACAAACCGCCACAGCCACAATGCATCAAATTGACTTCACTACAAGCAGGGTCCACTTCAATGCATGAAATACTGTACCTCAACAAGCCATTAATTGGTGCTTCAGTCAATATTTTTCCTCTGATGTTCTTTGCTGAATTTAATTATTGGGTTTGACTTCAAGATTCTGTCATCATCAGCATGAAAATGATTGCGTGAGTAACTTACTGCAACAGAAAACTCATTGTTTGATATCAATGGCTTTCAATCAAATTGCAGTAAAAAATAAACAAACCTTTTCAAAAGCAAATTTATCTCTTTTTAAATATTTCTGTCTCTATCTCCTGTGAAGTCAAGTTGTCCAGCTGAAATGTCAGTCACTATGAAGCTCATTAGGCACCTCTTTTACCTTTGCTGAGCTGATTCCAGTGACATACTGTCCCATGGTGAGGGAGCATGAAGCAGAATTTCAGTAAACTAATTGCACATGGCTCTGCTATAAGCTGACCTGATTGTCCTCTGCTGTGAATGGCTTCATCCTGCCAACAGGAGAAAATTAGGTTGTGTTTGAGAAATGTCATGCCAAGATCACAAAGTGCTTTGTGTATTAGGACCAACTTATTGAATATGATGTGATACTCTGAGGACAGCATAGGATATCATGCTACTTCCCCTTCCCAAGTATTTATGAGATTTCACCCTAATCCTAAACCTTCTTCCCTCTGCAAACTTCTGAGTTTTTCATGCTTTACCCACTTACTTTCCTCTTGATACAGTACTGCTCCCTTTAAGAAGAATATTCCTTGAAGTATGCATATGCAAGGAACAAAGGGGACATGATGGTCTTTTTCAAATATATGGAAATCAGGTGTAAAAGAAAGAAGAATTAATGTGTTTTGCATGACCTTGCTAATTATGATAATGTAACAAACTTCAGTAGGCAAGTTACAAACAGAGAACAGATAAGCATTAACACTGAGTGGCCACAAACATGGTTTAACCTTCAGCACTGAAAGGTTTTATGAGTCTGCTATGAGTTTCCCAGTAGTCCCTGTTTGAAGTTCCTTTTGATGGAGGAGTATGGGTGCAAAGCTCATCAGCTGTGGAGCCGATCATATTTCTCCAATCTCATCCTTCTCGTGAATTAAAGATATGAAAACCCAGATTGTACTTGTCTAAAGCAAGAAGAGCAAGAAAAAAAAAAACAAACTATTTATAATATTAATGTCCTTGTGTTCATCTTTAGTTACCAGAAAAATCTGAGACACGCTTTTGCAAATCTTGGATATTGTCTATCTATACCTATTTACATAAGAAAACACACAGAATAACCCAGAATAACCTCAATTATGTTCTTTATTTTTTCATTTCTGTTTTGCTGAAAAAGTGTGAATGACAAATTTCTTATTTTCTAAAGATGTAACTAACTTCCCCTCCCCCCACATAGTAAAGTGCCAAATAGCTTTCACACGGCTCCAGGAATTTAATTACAGTACAAAACCAAAGTTTTAACAAATCATTTTTATTAGTCAAATAAAATGATCTTAGATGTCCTAGATGCATAAGCAGGGTTGGAGAGCTTTTAACAACATGTTTTGCATCTAGGATGAAGTTAAATAATGATCTGTACAAATAAATGGAACAGATTGCTTCAGAATGCCGCAAGACTTCACCATAGCACTAAAATAGGAGAAGTCATCCTTCCAGATGGGAATAAAGAATTTTCCCACTTCTTTGATTCCCAGTTGATATATTTACTTTGGACAGGTCAGCAGCTAAGCAAGTTGACTGTATCAGTGGTATAAACAGAAAATATTCCACACTGAGACAAAGTCTAGTGGCATCAGCATTAATTTAGCTCTTTAACAAATTCCATTTCCTGCTACTTGCTCAGTGCTTTTCACAGGTTAAACGGTTTCACATTTTTATAACTTTGGTAAGAACCTTGAACTGCTTGAAATTGTTTTAATCTAAATGATTTATATAAATGGCAGTAGTGATATATTTCAGTTCTAGCTTATTCTAAGTAGATTAACAGAGGTGTCAGAACTTAAAATTAAATGTTAAGGAAACTTATTAGTAAAATAAAAACATAATTGAAAATCCCATCATTTCATCTGATATAATTGATTTTTAGCATTTCATTATCTATCCATTTTTCCTGTGATTTCAGTTTACACAGTGTATTTTGTATTGCAATATTAAAATAATATGCAATAAAAAGTAATGAAATTCATTTATGGGACAGGTTACTAATCACCTAACATTAGCTGTTTAAAAGTTATGTGCCTAGTCTCATATATTTAGGTAGGTCCCTTAATAATCATCAAAAAGACATCTTCACTGGGAGATTCATCTTAGATTTATCTTAGAGCTTTTGCTAAGTGGGGATGAAATAGCCTTTGGACATGACTGTCTGTCTCCAGGGACTATCGATGGCTCCTTGATGGTTAGTTCAGACCAGACACCTAACCTTCAGATGGCTGAACTCAGGTAAGATGAATGTACTCTTAGAGACTATGAAGGTCACTTGCATTGTCAGCTACCGTCATTCATCCAGGTGGTCCTACCAAAGACATCATTCTGTGCAGTGGGGCAGAAAAACCCAGTAAGGAAGGTCAGGGAAGCTTCCTGCTTGGCAGGAATCGGTAAGTTCAGTAAGTTTATCCCCCTTCTGTATTGATGTTAATCAACATGAAGCTGCAAAGGGCTGCAGGATTGTTTTTGCCAAGAAAGGCTGGACCAGAAGATCGTTGTGGTCCCTTCCAACTTGGTATTCTATGATTCTATGACAGATGCAATTACAATTCAGAACAAATGCAAAGGGCTGCATCCTCTCCACCATGAGACAATCCTGAAACAGCCTCATCACGACAGGCTGGCACTTTCCCTTGGTGTCCAGATCAATCTTCCCCTGGAAGTGCATTTTTCACATGCTGGCTGTTGGATGTTAAGGCATTCCTACGCAGAACATGAGTCAAACCCAGGGTGCTGTCCAGGGCCTATCTTCAGCTGAACACTCCTCTGTGGAGGGTTTTTATCTTGAGTGTTTTCCCTTCAGTCATAAAGAAAGAAGGAAAGTAAAAAATGTTAATGAAATGCCATTCCCCAAGAGAAGGTGGAGCAGCCTCAGGAAAACCAGCAAAGGAGGAGAAAAAGACCAGCAGGAATTCTGAAGGTTAATACCATGCCCTTGGCATTCTAGGCATAGGAAAGCTGCCAAGACTTTCCTTTGTCACACTGTTTTTTCTGGAGGCCTTTCGACTTCACTTAGTTGGTGCATGAAAGGCTGCACACAAAATAAACAATGTTTGTGAGACCAAATGTCACCACAGCATTCTGCTTGCATGATGGACTTTCATTCTCAGTGTATTTTCCTTTGGAAACACTCTTTTCATGCCATTTCAGACATTCCTAATTGCTGTCTTTCAGATCCATTCTCCAGATCCACACCAGCATGGCTTGTTCATGATATCTTTCCCACTACAGCTCTGAATTTGCTTTGCTATATGCAACAGCAAATAAAAAACACAACCAGCTCCTTTTCCCCTTCCCTTTTCTGTTAAGCAACACGCAAAATTTCTTTTGGGCATCGGATTATTCTTACCATTCCATTCCATAACACACATACATACAGTTAAATAATAATAACAAAAAAATATGAGTGAACCATGCAAAATGCTCAGCTGAGGAAACATGTCAAGATAAGAGATCATATTGAATTTACTCAACCCACATCTACTACTAGTGTGGATATAAAAGAAGGCAGCTGTTATTGCCTTCTACATTCTCATGGCCACTGTACCTACAAAAATTTACATCTGTTTGACTCTGCCCACAACCCTCATCTACAACCTCTAAAGACCCATTTAATGCTCAGCTCTGACAAGCTAATACCAGGTGCCAGTAGTGTGATGCAGTGATAAATATTTTCTCCTTGTTTCCTCTACATGTGCCCCACTTCACTGAAGACGGTTTAGAAGCATCAAGAACTTTATGGTTGGCAGGTAAACACCTCCTGGAAGAGATGGAGGGATTTCTGTTTGTCTGAAGCTCATGTGTCAGTGATCCCTAGCAATGCAGCTCCTCAATAAAGACATACGTTGACATGAGCTAACGCCTTGTTGGAGTTGTTGGGCTGAGGGGGATTGTGATTGGCCTGTGGGATATCTCATTCCTCACTGTTCTTCATTCATTTAGTATAATGGAAATAAAGAAATTGAAGCAGGAAGATCTGACAGGATAATAGCTTGTGATGCTCTGTAAATAAACATCTACCTCCGTCTTGGCATTTATTATCTATAAACTGCTTGGCTTCTTTTTGGCAGTTTTATTGTGTCAGGAGACCATTATCCTGTCACAGCACTGCATAGCACTGACATTATCTCTTAAGCAAATTTTGGTATTGAATTTACAGTTCTGTGGGTATTTCCAGCCTTACACTTCTGAAGGCTCAGAGCAAGGTAGGGCAGGTCTTTGAACACACAGGTGATGGGATTGCATCAAGGCTCATGAGATGGACCAGCTCAGGCACCTGGTAAGGAAGTATGGGTGCTGGTGTGAAAAGTGCTGGCAACTGGATAGACAGGAGGCCTATTTCCTTCTTTGCACTGGAGCAGGACTTGCTACTTGCATGAAGAGCATGGGACAAGCTGACACCACAGAATCACAGCCTCTCAGTGGATGTTAAAAATCTTTTTACTGTGCCTGGAAATAAAGTAAGAGAATGACCTCGTAATACCATTCACTTTATCGGTCATTATGCCCCTAAGCATGTGACCAGTAATACAATTTTTAAATGTAATGTAAACATACCCCAGCATTTAATAAGCTTCAATTTACTTCTTCAAGAAGGTAAAAGATTCTAAGATCAGCCAGATGTTACAGACCAAACCAACACAATGCAACATGAAAATTACACTCATTCTGCCATAGTGTTTCGTATTGTTTCAATTGCCAAACAACAACAACAAAATCTTTGAATTCACTTATTAAATTGTGGATCCAATGGAAAGCCACTGTTTACAGTCTTATAACACCTTGAGAAACATATGCTTCCTGGAAGAAACTACAGAGACAGGTTTTCAATATCTTAAAGATGTATTTTTTACAGGAACTGGTAACTCCATAGACCCATAAGAGTTGCCCCTCTTGTTATCTTAGCAAATTATTTCTCATGTTGAAACAAAAATAAATCCATGAAAAACAGTTCCCACAGGTTTTTGCAACCAGGTAATAAAACTCATAGACTTAGCTCCCAGGATAGAAAGCTGATCAAAATCTTCCAATGCTGAGAGTTTGTAGCAGCATTTTGACCATCTAGTGGAATTTCATTTATAAAATGCACCATAGCTCCTGTACAGCAACTCCAGCCTCCTCTAGTTTGACCAATTTTATTTATGCTTTACCTGCAGTCTGTTTCCTGTTTCTGTTATCCTTCATTATTCAAGCATAGAGGCTTCCTCTGAGCCTTTACCCAGAGAACATAAGTCCTACCATTGGGATTTTGATGGTCTTTAGAAGCAGACACAATATTTTTAGTTTTATTAAGAAGGCTTCCCTTCCAACCAAGGGACTGAATTTCTAGTGTATGATGTACAGCCATAGTAAGGAAGCGATGGGTATTAATTTGACAGCTCTACAGTCTCTTCTCTTTAGAGTTTCGTATTATTCCCTACTTGCAAAGATGGCAATCGTGCCATGTTTGCCTCCATCATTTCTAGTTTTCAATACCTCATGTTTTGTTTGACCACCTTCAAATTGCTTATCTGTAATTTCAGAATAGGAAAGTTTGGCACTAAGGGCTTTGTGGTACTGCTTAACTCTGACAAATATGCACAGTTCTTGATGTATATCAGATTACACTTATGTATAGCCACCATAACAGACATAGAAATCTATCTTGGTTTTAGATGACAAAGCAGCCATTAATCTAATTTCCATTTTTTTCCTTTTCTCCTAGTTCTAAGTACATAACCATTCTGCACCACATCCCTGTCATTGCCTGTGTTTCAGACTGGAAGAACTTGTGAATGTTAGACTCATGGAATTGCCTTTTTACATCTAGCCATTTACTTCTAAAATATTCAGGTTTTTCAATCTATAGTGTCCTATTTTTAACAGCTTTCCTATTCTTAAAACAATATTCCTTCAATTTTCAGCCATCTTCCCTTCTGCAACACACTAAGGACTCATTCTTAAGTAGGTGTCAAATATCAAAAAACGTTCCATGCTAAGGGAAGAAAATGTTCTGAAACATATTTCCAGGAAGAAGGTATAATGCTACATGAACATGGCATTCAAATTTGATACATGCATTTACTTCTGTTTCATCAACGGAAATTTCAAGTATCTTATTGATTTTAAAGTTTCACTGTCAGTCATTTTCTGACTTTATTTTTTTTTTCCCCCTCATTCACAAATTTTAACCTGGGCAATTATCCTCTATCTGCCAGGAAGCTGCTGGAGCCAAGTAGCACATCTGTAATTATTAAGAATCAATTTGATTGACATGTTAGCCTGCCACAAACATTTGCAAAAGCTCTCCTGTTACAAGATACTTCTATTTTGCACAGTTCAGAGGTCTGATCTCAATTGGATTTTCTAGGCTCCTGCTGTGACCAGTAGAGGAGCAAATGGCCCACGGGGGTGCACAGCCCACCTTGTCTCCAAGGCAGTGGGATAAATTTCCCACCAGAGACATCGTTTTCCTCCCTGTGACTGGAAACAGCACCGCGACATTGAGTGTAGCATCGGTCAAATCGCTTTGTGGGTTGCCTGACAGTATTGACCAGGTTCCCACTGAGCATAATGGCAATTTAAACACTTTCATGAATCCACCCACGTGTGGGTGCCAACATGTAGATATCTGATGCTGGAGCTGAATCCCAGACTCTACAACAAGCTGACAGAAGAGGCCTGATTTTGAAAGAAAAAAGGTGGGGTGAGGTTAATCCTGCTCTGTATAGTGAACCCAGACTTAATTTTTGGTCTGTTTCAGTCTAAAGACTTCAGTAAGCTTCTGAATATTATGCAGTTCCTCATTATTTAATTGATTGTTCAAATTAATGGATCATCTGCAATTACTTCCATCAGCCAAAATCCTCCAAGATCAGAGAGTTTACAACAAATACCTTTGCTTCATTGAAGCAAGTCAGAGCTTTGCCAGGGATTTCAATGGAGTCAGGATTTCACTTTTACAATATATATCCTTTTTTTTAATATGTTGTGGCAATCTGATTTTTATTTTCTCGGTAAACATCTGTCTTCAAAAGGTGATTCTGAAAACTTCACTCTTGCTTTCTTAGCTTGGACCTGCCAAAAAAGGTTTGGCTGGCATCCAACACTGAAACACATTCCTTTTTCTTCCTCCTTAACTTTCTAGTGACATTAAAGATTATGTGCATTAAAAAAAATGCCCAATACATAATGCAAAACACAGTTGGTAGAGGGTAATGTGGAAGAAAGAAATTTAGCTTTAGGCCACAGAGTCTCTGCTTTCTTCTAATTTTTTTGGCACGACAGTAGCATTAACACCAAGTCTTACAGATCAATACATGTCAAAAAACTTAAAATGCAAAATTATGTAGGTATTTTAGCCAAAAATATAAACCATGGTATGTTTTCATACCTTAGTGTTGAGCATAACTGTAACAAATCACATGAGTTTGTTTTGTAATGGCAAATGAAGAGCAGGAAGATGTAAGACAGAAAGAAAACTGAGGGAAGAGAACATCAATACTTGAAATAAATGGTGGAGAAATGGATGAAGAGTGTGAAATGTATTTTTTAATGTACATCTGAAAAAATAGCTTAAAAATCTACTATTAAAATGAAAGGGAATTAAACCAAGTGATAAATAGGTTTGGGGGTGTTTTTTTGTTTGTTTGTTTCATTATAAGGAAGAAACTATATGCTTTGACATTCTTGGAGGCCATGGCTACTCTTCTTAGAATCAGTGTGTTCAACTGGTCAGAGGAATTCAAAATTTAACCTGAAAAGCATTTAGAAATTAAAAGGTTGATAGATTTCTGCATTTAATACCAGAGATGGTCAACATTTTAGTTGGAATATGTAGCTTTCTCAAAATTAATGTATAATCAAATTGAATCAGTGTTAAAACAGACTGTCACAGGATTCCATTCCAGTGAAAAAAACTAATCCTTTACTGAAAATTACATTCTCTTTAATAGCTTTCACGGGTCCTAAATTCTTGAGGAAAATACAACTTTCTTCTACAGGAGCAAACTTTATCCAAAAATAGTCTTCTTTATAGATTTTTTTCCTGAGACGAAACTTCCTAAGAAAGAAGGAACCAACAGAGCATGTAAGTTCTGCAGAAACTGCAGAAGTCAATAGCTCTGCTGAGCATATAAACTGGACACCTCAGATGAAATCTGATATGAATTTATTAGCTGCAATAGTTTATAGTTTCAATCTTCACTGGAAGAATTCTCTGAAACATCAAGGAGTACAGTTTGTACATACTTAGTCTTCATGATTAAGATGTTACCAGAAAACCTGCATGACAAGGTTTGATTTTAATGGTCAGAACTAAATCCACTACTGATTCACAAAATAAGGTAGGCTCATAGGAAATATCTTCATCAGGGATATAGGCAGTGTCCATGGACCATGGACACATGTTGCAGGAGCAAAAAATCAAGAAATGATGGAGAACCGGAGATCTGTTGCAGGTATACATCGAGCCTGGGGCAAGACCTTTAGCCAGGTGAGAACATTTTCCATTTCCCTTGATGGAGGACATAGTCTTCCTAAACATTTGTGCACAGCATTTGTAGAGTCTGCAATGGAATTGCAAACATGAGGCTCTATCCTGAGGAAAATACTGAGATTTCCACATTTGGAAACTGTTTTCCTGAAAGTTTTCATCACACATCAGGATGAAGAATTTTTTAAAATTATCACGTAACCCGTAACTTTTTAAATTTGGAATTGCCACTTCATTAAGAAATGTTAAACCTAAATTACTTTGTCTATTTTTTAAAAAATATCTTAAACTTTTCTGAACAAAATTTCATTTCTCTTTCCATGGCAAGGAACCATGTGCCACTGCACCTCTGTCTTTGCTCAGTTTTAATTTTTTTTTTATTATATTTTTTTTTTTTTATTTTACTGTTATTAACGATACCTTATGCTGGCAGGGATGAGGGAAAGCTTAAATCCTGTGTGAGCCCATTATAGATGCAAATTTCATCCAGCAGAGACTCAGTCCCCATATAGAGCCACCTTAATGTGTTCTCATGATAAAATATTGAGGAATGATGGTAATATATGCATGCTAATGCATTCAAATAAAGTTCATATTAAATCTTGTTTTAATGAGGGATAAGCAAGGGCAGACTTTCTGAGCTTTTTGAGTCCATGTAATGTGCTGATCGTGATGTGCTGTGCCTGCAAAAGGAAATTCCACAACAAAGGTTCTGTGCCTTCAACAGGGGCAAGTATCAGGTATGTTGTTGCACTCTGAAAATTACACAAGACTGTCCTTCCAGAGCCTTTCAAAGGATGAGACTTGAATGACAGAGGTTGAAATGTTTGCTCTCCCTTTATTGCTGAATTTCAATACTGATGAAGGACAATGTGTTACAGCATCTTCTGCAGGAGACCTGAGCTCCTTCAGTGTCCACACTTCAAGCTGACAAGAAGCTGCACAGTGTCAGTCAGCGAGACACCAATTCTGATGCTCTATAGAGAAAAAAAAGATATCAGAATTCAAAGTCAGTACCATGCTGCTGTTATCAATAGCTCCAAGCCATTGCAGATTGTGGGTTGAACGAACCAATGTCAGCCTGCAAAAGGCTGTGAAATCAGCTACAAACCAAACAGATTAAAAGCAGATGAATCAGGTGTATCTCCAATCCAATGTATTTAAAGTAAAGCTCCTAGCAACTCCAGTGATATTTGGATTAATCCCTAAAGTCTGTATTACTTTTCTAACTACTGCTATTGAGAATATTTCAGATGAGCAACTTTGAAGCTAATATTTGGAATATCATGGACTATTTAAGGTAGATGAGCCCTGACTTATTAAGATGTAAGTTCTACTTTGATAAAAAAGTCTCCATAAGCTTGCCAAATCTAGACATCATCTTTTAATTGTGCTCTTTCCCCTGAAGCACAGTTCTCTTTTGGGCTGGTGATTTGAACAGTGCCTTGTGCTTCAGAAATGTGCCGCAAAACAAACTTTGCATTCGGCACTTAATCCAAAGGCAAATAAAGTCATCAGGAATGTTTGGATTGTGCCTTTTGGACTGAGCAAAGGAGTCAACTAATAATGTTGCTCTAAGTTTTTGAGTTTTCTTTTATTCATCTCCATTAGACATATGTTGGAGTAAATAATCTTTTTTGCAGAAATTTTTGGAAAAAAAAATAGCTTGGAGGAAACAGAAAATATTTGGAACAGCAAATTCACAAACCTGTAAACATGCAAATTAACTTAAAAAATTCTTAAGGACCAATCTCACCCAGCTGTATCCACCGAAGAAGTATAAAAAGTCTACTCTGTATAACGCTGGCAAAACTCCTGTCTAAACCAAAATAATAAAAAGTCACATTCAATGTGCAAAACCAACATTCTACCAAAAAGTCATTACTTATTAACAGTGATTAGTATAATTGACAACACAGAAAGAAAACAATAATAAAAAATCTCGCCCTACCATTGATTTGTTTGATCAAGCACTACAAATAGGGGAAAACCAACTAATAGACAATGTAACAATGAGAAATGAAGAAACAGATATTGAGATTAAGCCTGTGTTTGAGAAACAACCAACCTGTGAAGAAAAGGTGAGCCTTGTGAACATCAAAATCCAAAGCAATTGGATTATATCCCTCACAATGAGGGATATAACTTGAGTGCTACGTCCAGACAAACAGAAGATATTTGCTGAAGCTCCTAGAAGAAGTGAGATTGCCAAAATTGTTCTGTTTATTATGAGGCCCTTCACAGTAAGGAGGCAGAAAGGACCTCCTATCAACAGCCCTCTGAAACCCCACTAGATGGTCTCATCCTGTTTCCCCCCACTGGGCATCTTAAAATCTCCTCCCAGGTCCCTTCACTTACTCCAGGTCTTTCGAGCCTCATAAAATCTCCTAAAGTCATCCCAGTTCTTAACCCCAGATCTGATAAACACTTACTGGCCCCTTCCCTGGGACCACCTTACCACTGCCAAGAAGCCCATAGCATGCCAATAATTAGTCTGAACCATTCTCCCAAATGTCTTGTAGCTGTCTTATCTATCCACTTTTTTTTTGTGTGTGGGAGTCTTTAAACTGGCTTCATATGGTTGTAAAACAAAGAATGAAAATTGTCTTTGCTGTCAAAAGTGGGGATGGGATGTTGCTGCTGGGCTGAGAGCTGGATGACAGTAAAAGAGTGATGAGAGGACAGAGAGAAGGGCTGGGAAGAAGATTGTTGCAGTGACCTTAACAAAATGAAGACAGATCAAGAATAACATGAAGAATATACAAAAATGTGAACCTGCTTACAGGGAATTAATTATTGAATAATGCAAAGCAATAACTGAGTGAATGAATTCTCCAGTAAAATTAATTACACAACGAAGAAGTTTTTATAGCAAGAAAATCCAATGTTCAATGAATACGAAGAGTCTAGGCAAAGAATGGGAGCTCAAAAGAAGTATTTTCAGTGCAGCTACTGCCCTGTGATTATCTGAGCTGTATTCTTAGTGTAGATGGACTTGACATGAAACTTTTACATTTTTTTCCTTTTCATTTCCTTAGGATCATTTCATAAGACCGGGGGATGTGGGAACTTTTTTTTTTTTTGAGGTGGGGCATATATTTAAGTTTTAATTTCTAATCAAAAACTTCTTTTATAGTGCAAATGGATGATGCTAAAAGCAGGGAATGAATTAGTGATAATGGGCAAAAAAATAAGAAAACTATGAACAGCAGGTCTATAACTGCATGGATGGGTGACAGCTACAGCCAAGAAACAGGCATTATGAAAGATACAGTCTGAAAGTCTCTTCTGGTCTCTGAAATACTTTGCTACATCACTCTTTAATAGCAGAAAAAGGGGAAAGCCCTATTCACTGCTTTTGCGGTCCAGCATCCTTACACCGAACACATCTCGTCGTGCTTGCATTCAGCTGTTTCAGTACATCAGGTCTGACTCCAGATCATGTTTCTCCCTCCCATCCAGAAACATCTCCTGTGGGAAAACCTGCCCTGCACATGGAAGTACCTACTGCCTTGAAAAGATGTGAGCTTAATTCTGTTCTGCAGCATCTATGAAGTCCCTAGTGATATCAGTGGAGTGGAAATAGGGGTAATTGGAAACAGAATGTAGCCAATTATCTTTATGATTTCAATTCACAATGTGAATGATGGAAAAAACCCACCTCTGAGTTGCCTCCAATGAAGGATATATTTTAAAAATTTCTTCCAGACCTATTTTACTGGCTTAAAGGAAGAAAAAAATGCATAGTGGAAGAATGTGTCTTGTATACAAACAATAGCTGAGAATAACTACTTCCCCCCAAAAAAATTCACTAACCAGTGAAGAAAAAAATCAATATTTTATCTCTTGCCTTCCATCTGATACATAGTTCTAATTGGGAAGTAACATTCAAGCTCTTCAATGTGACCTTATATGTTGATTAGGTTACTCCCTCAGCAGTTGAATCTCGTCATTTATTGCAGCTGTTTAGAGAGAACACTCTGCATAATGTGGAACACCCAGGTGTTTACGGGAATGCAGCTGCCTGAAGGGTCACTGGGAAAATACAGACATTGCAATACCACTCCACATACAAGTTGTAGTAAGACAATATTGAAGAGGATGTTTTCTGCATTATCTGAAGGGAAAACCACAGCCAAAATGCATGCTGTATACTCTGTGCTAATTATACTTGAACGTAAAGTGGCTGCTACCCCAGGAAGAGATAATATGGAAATGTATAGGTAAGTCAGTAGAAAAACTGGTGAAGACACTCTTTGCATTTAACTGGATGCATAGAAATGCACAGAAACACATTTTGCTATTTATCTGTGCAAAAAAAAAAAAAAAAAAAAGAGTATAAGCTATGAACTTATAAGCTTAAATATAAAAATATAGCTAGAATAATGTAATGTAATAGAATAGCTAGGAACTCTGGCACAGCTTGGCCTGCCACCTTGATTACTAAAGTTTACCTGGATTTCCTTCATGGAGGACGAGCTTTGGTAGGTTTTATATGCAACACAAAGGCCCTAGTAAGCACTGGGGAGCGTTGCTCCTGATTTAAACTCAGGGGTGTGATAAACTGTGCAATCAAACATTGTCTCTGCATGTTGAGTGTGATCTCTCAGCTAAAACAACTCAGAATGCATCATTTTGCATGCAAGGAAAATTACAGAGTCTGTTGATGCGTCAGCCCTTTTTAGCATCTCTTCTTCTCTCTGGGAATTATGACAAACCTAGATTCTGTTCCAGGCATGTTTCTTGTGTGAACCGAAGCTGTACACATAGTTTCTCAAAAAATAGTAGTTGTGACAATTTTTTTCATAGATAAGAAGCAACACTGTGAAGTCCATTGATACAAGGGATGCATCTGTTAAAACCTCACCAAATCCAAGTTATAGCAGTTCTTCTAGAGGAGAGGAGACTGTGTTTGTATTCGATGGAACAAGCAAACATCTTTCCAGAAGCCAGTTGAGAATAGCCCAACATCTGATGTGTCACCCACTTAGAGCCAAGATGGCTTCAGTTTATGCAATAAGAAGAAATTGCTCTAATGCATCACAAGCTGCTCAGATGGGGCTGTTTTAAAACACCACTTCTGTTTTATTAACTACATGAGCTAATGTCGAAAGTAGCTTGAGGTAGGATAAAATTTGGGTCAAGTTCCAACAAAATATACACTCCACTATTCTCACTTTGAATCAGTGCCACTAATTAAGCCAATTTAAGGCTGAATGCAGATTTAGTGATGTTGTACAGAGTGCTGGGAATGGGAAAGGTAACTCAAAGGAGGAGTTTCTTCCAATCATAAGACCGGGATCCTGTACCAGCAGTCTGGCATGTACTGGCCCTTAGCAGCTATTTCTGCAGCTCATTTGATAGGGTCATGTGCTTTCAGTGCTGATGAACTCCACCTCTGTCCATTTTCAATGTCAGTCATCAGATTTTATTAGATAAAAATAATGAGCTCTATTTCCTTGTGATATTTATTTATTTATTTATTTATTTATTTATTTATTTATTTATTTTCTGCCAGAGGGACACAAATAATTTCCCCAAATTTTATTTATCTAACTGTTATGTCATTACTTTAGACTGATCATCTAGATGCACAGATGTTCAGGGCATGTCCAGAGATCATTTAATTCCCTCTGTCTCAAGAGGAATGGATGCAGTTTCAGGGAATACCCCTTTGTCCACTGTCATTCTGTCAGTCAGTGTATGTTAGTCTAGACATCTTGAATGATATTCCAGTCTAGATTCACATCTAATTGAAGGTGTCCATGGTCATGTTTACATATGACCTGGGGACTCAGTAAAACTGCTCACACGTGAGACTTTGGTACATTTTGTGATGCACAAGAGCATCTGAAACACCCACCTGGCTCTGGCAGATGTGACGGGGATCCTGTGGGACATCAGCGTCATCCTGCACCTCCCTCCAGGAGGGGTCTAAAGGGATAGGGTCGTCACTCATTTGTCCCTGTTTGAGTGCTTCTGGAGCAGGACCCAGATGAGCAGTGAGGCTGCAGATATTTTCTAGCAACACAACTCTGTTTTACTGACAACTGAATTATACCTGATACAGCTAGCCACCAGGTTGCAGCTGAAGTTAAAATCACAAAATACGACATTTGCTAGAACAACCTGTGCAGATTGTCATTGCTAGTAAGTTATGTCCTTTAAACTATGCACTTGCAATTCAGCAATTAATGAGAAATATTGCACCGACAGCTACCATCGCTTCACTTATTCATTTATGTAAAATTAATGTAAACATGTCCAAGTAGCACAGCATTCTGTATCAACCATTATTAGAAGGAATTAGTTTCATTTTGTAGAGTAACAAAGGCAGAATAAAGTAAGTAAACAGTTCAGTAAAGATGTGAGGTAAACACTGACCCCGTTTAAAATGTTCGCCTTGGAGTCTAATAGAGAAGGATGACTCCAAATGCTTTCAGATATACCTTTATTTGAAGGTCCTTACCTTCAATAAAGATGGGGATGGCTCTCACAAGATTATTTTGATATTTCACTAGAATTGTGAAATATCTGTTTAGCTGTTTAAAAGCATTTTTTTAAAGCTGTTCACTTTTAGAAACAGTTTGAGTAATTTGGTTTCAATATACTAGCTATCTTTTAAAAAAATTTAAAAAATCTTATTGTAGTCCCTACAGCTACTGTACAAATATAAGACAAAGTGATTCCTTCTTCAAAACTCCTTCAGCAGATATTTTTAGTAGGTGAACAAAAAAGGTAGTAGTGAAGAAACTGATGTATGTTATCTAGGTTTTATAGACATCACAGAAGACAGTCAAGAAAAAACACGAATAAAGAAGACATGACCTTGCAAATCATGGGCAGATGGTGCTATTTGGCTATTCTGATTCAGCTCCCCTGCATATTACAGATGGTCTGTATAGTGTTATGTTGCACACATAATTACATTAAGGGATCAACTAAACTTTTTCCATTGCCTTTTAGCACAATGGATCAGCAAGTATTCAAGAATTGCTGAATAATACTTTTTGTTGTATATCAGACCTACAGCCTGCATGCCTGTTACCCTAATGCTTTCTACTTTTGATCTTGACTTAGAGATGGAGATTGTATCATTCTATTAAGCTCAATGCCATAAACAAGGTGAAAAAAATATTTCTGTCCAAGATCATTTCTTAACTGGTCTTCTTTTACAAATACTATGACACATACCAGACCAGGATTTGGTAATATCGCCTATGCTACTAGTTAGCTGCAGTCTTCCGAGTACTAATCATTAAACTCACTGACTTGTGGAAAACAGTTATTCTGAATTCTTATTGATATTCAGACTAATAATAAACCCAAGGTTGCTTTGGATGAACTCATTCCAAGCACCTGGGACCAAACAAGGAAAAAAACATAAAGCTGCAAGTTGGCATTATGCTTGAAGCAGAGGTCTGAAAACAGGTCTGTTGCTGATAAATGACAGAGAATGAGTTAAGATCTAGAGAGCTAAGTAAAACCATGAGAAGAGAACTTTCTTAAAATTGATGAAACAGAAAAGACTTTGTTAAAAATATATACAATTCTTGCTAAAGAAATAGACAAAAACAAATCAGATGATCAAAACAATGTGGTAGGAAATTTATTTTGCACCCAAATTTTGGATAGACATCAATAAGACCAAATTATGTTTATTGAGGCTTAAGACATCAGGTGCTCAGAGTCTGGATACAACTTAACTGGATGGATTAGAAAATCTGCATCTATTTTTCAAGAAATATCTGCAAGATTTAAAAACAGTTAGATGTGATGGAGACAAATCCATCTGGGTGAATATCATCCCCAAATTATAAGCTTGGTTGAAAAGGATGATGGTGTTATTTTTCAGAATGACTGAAAAGGGGAGAAGAAAGCAAGTAAAAGAAAGGAGTGGGGGTTAGGAATGTGGTATTAACAATGTTGAGTTTGAAGTGAGACATAAGTCAAACAAGATATATAGACATCTTAACTGGGCATGGTAGATGGATTTTGGCTCATTTATAGAAGAGTGTTTCATTTTTCTTTTCTTTGTATGAACTGAGTCTTTTCCATCCCAAATGCAGCAAAGTTCCTACAATTCCAAAGCTGTCTCTGTTTTTCAGGCTTGCAAATAAATGTATCATGACCAAAGGAAGATGCATGACTTGACTGTCAGGTGACAAGAATGGTTCTCAGCTGCTTTGAAAACCTGGTCCCCCAAAACTGCTAGCCTCCTTTAGAAATGTAGGCCATTATCTTCTTCCATTGGCATGACTCTCAGTAGAGCTAGTAATAGATACCAGGAATGCTTCGCTCATACTTTTTTTTTCTTGTCTCAGGCTTCCTGTAATGGCTTTCACGTGAATGATCTCCAAAGCCTTCTGAGAAACAGGAAACAAATGTACGCATTAAAGGCTAAAACTCTGGGGAGAAAAATCTTCACTTCTGGTTTTTGGCTTTAGAACTGTCCATTAGAGAACTTTTCCACTTCCACACACACAAATAGGCCAGTAGAGGAAACAGTTCTCAGACAGTGATGATATTATAGCATTTTAAGGGTCAACATCAGTCATCACTTGTAGGTTATTTATTTAAATGACCCATTTCAGTGTGTGCAAGAAAATTCCTCCCCCCAGCCTTCTCAGAAAGCAGCCATATGCTGCAAGATGTGGATTCACTGTTATAAGTTCCAGCATTGACTAAATATGATTAAGATCAGAAAAAAAGAAAAAAAAAAAGCTTTTGGCCAAGTCTGTTATATAAAAGGAAATTATATGAAGTGATCCCCGTAGTCAGCAAAGGAAGAAACAAGGTAAACACTAACTAGAATATTTTATTCATTCACCCCTATCAGCGGCTGTAAATTCTGACAAAACACAGCACCCATCTTTCCACTCTATCTAATCACAGAAGAGACAGACTCTATTTTTCTTGTAATGCAGTAGAACACACTGCAGCTACCAGACAATAAAAGAAGATACCATAATGGCTACACTGTTAAGAGCAAACATTTTTGTTGTTGTCACACTATTTCTATGGGAGCAAATTGGATATAGCTGGAGGTAATATATAATTCTGAAGAATCATGTAGCAGGCAGCACAAAAGAATGTTGTCTTAGGGAAATACTGAAGAATCATCACTTTATTAGCCCTACAGCTCCAACCTCCTCTGATTCAGTGTAAACCTTTAGTCAAGATCCTTCTTTAGATAAATCTGTAGACCTTTTCTTCTGGGCTTTCCTGTGTGTGATATTTAATAGTGAACTATGTTTATCATTTCCAAAGAATTTGATAACAGCATTACTGTTTAAACAAGCAATTGGACAGCTAGCTTACATGAAATATAGCCAAACCCTCTATTAAAATGATGGCTATCAGAATGAAAACACAGGAAATACGTGCTACATGGACTATCCTGATAGTTCATTTCATACACAGGAAGTAGTAATTTCTACATCAGATAACACGCGCCTAATTTGCTATTCTGACTATTTCTGATCACTCAGAAACTTGACTGAAGGTGATGACATCTACAAATGGCCATCAACTGTATATTTGAGTTCAGATAGAATTTTCTGGAAATTGAGGACATATCTGAAAATTGCTCCTGATGGATGGATGAATCTCTTTCTAAGACAAAAGAGAAATAACTTATTTTAGAAAATGAGTTATATTGTAATCAACCTCTTCTTGGAATAGACAGGATTAAAGTAGTCAGAGTCTTGTTCACAAATATAATTTGCTGCCTTGGTATGTTCCTTCCAGTTAGGACCAAGCAAGCAAGAAAAAATAAATGACAATGTTTTGAACACAAGGATTATTTCTATGTCCGCCTATAGACTAGCTCAGGATGCTTCATCTCCTCTCCTGCTTCCACAACTGAAGATCAGCCCACAGTCCCCATATGCACGCACATACAATAAGTAGTACACAATCATGAGGTAGGATTCCAGCTGGCCAAGTACAGTGGCGGGATTCGATTTGAGATGAAGAGAGCAAAATCTAACAGTTTACATTTGGGGGTCTGGTGACTTAGGGAATCAACTCATTTGCCAGCACATAAGTTCTTGATGACATAAGAGATGCACTAGAACACCTAAGACATTAGCACAGGGCTGAGAAATACCGTGTTGGATATACAGGAAACCACACTCATTTTAGTCAGCAACTGTAAACCAGACACAGTATCTTAGGGCATCCCAGATAGCTCTGGAAACTTATTTTCAGACAACTGAATTACATTTGTGTTCCACTGGTGGTGTGCATTGCCCAACCAATGTCAGACTGTAACCCAAAACAACTTTGCCCTTGGCTCACTGTCCCTTATAGAGCTTCTGACCTTTATTGGTTTTAGGGTTTTTTTCCACTCAGAAGATTTGCTTTGGCACATCAGTGCCTCTTTCCACTGGTCTGTGAAATACCATCCTGCAGAGCATTCAGCAAAGCAGGTAAAGGAGGATGGATCCTGCACTTAATGGTTCATCCTTCCAGATAGCCATGTCAGCCCTTCACAGAAGCAAGGTTTCAATTTTTGCTTAAAATATGGATACAGTAGCACAGCCAACTTACATTTATCTTGGTCATTGAGCTTGTCAGCCACAGTATGCGAGAGCATAATTCAACAACTTCTCTGGTGTTTGAGCCACAGATCCCTTTATTTTAACACAGGATTGCTGTTTATTCCAGTGCATGGCAACAAAAAAGTAGCAAAATTTGAGCAGAGACATTTCACTGAGTGGAGCAGTTCTACATATTTCCTGGTCAGTCATGTCCACTTTCCTGCTTATTTGTTAAGTATTAGTATCAGTTGAGAGGAGTTCTTCTTAATGTCACTACAGAAAGTCCCTGTAAGGCTTTATCTAGAATTTTGTCCTGGCTGTGCATCACTAAGGGACAGAAATTGCAAAGGTCTACAAGGAAGACCAGAGGAAAAGAGTTTGTTTGTTTAGAGCAGACTAGAGGATCTTGGTCTATTCAGTGTAGTAAAAGAAACTACAAAATGAGAGGAAAGATAATCCATTGGGGCAAAAAATAAACCTGCAGGAATGAGAAGAATTAATATAAAGGCCCAAATAGCGACCAAAAATGGTTTTAAAGTCAGCTGTGGAAAATGTAAACATGAGGCATGAGGAGCTGTGATCTTTTTCTTTAGGTTGTACTTCATTATGGTCATGAGGGTACATTACAGCTCAGGCTGCATTCCCTTAGGCCTGGCAGAAATCATTATTTATACACATATTTTACAGAAATCCAGTGTCACAGATTGCACATGGTCCATGTATGTTCAGGCCAACCTGTCAAGACCAAACTGCATAAAGTTTTCAAGGTCACACACAAGTTGACTCTTACTTCTGACAGCATAGAAACCAATATCAATGGTGTATATTTCATATTGTATGATCTGATGTAAAACTTATAGCCTTACTTAGGGAGAATAAGAGGAATATATTGGGAAAGGGAAAGAGAGGATGGAAACAAAACATGGGATTTATCTCAGCTAACAAAATGTCTTACTGTAAGAGCTAGTAGTCTTCTTTATACTCAAAGAAAACAAATAGGCATTTGAAGTTTGATTCTCCTCACCAGCTTTAAACACTAATATTAGGATAAGAAACTGCAAGCTAGGCAACAACACATCAGTGAAATCTTCCTTGGGAAGATCTGAAGGAAATGAGATACAACATGTTTCTTTACAGAATAGGGAGTGAGAGGTTGCAAGATTTTACTTTATTAATGTTAGGCACATATATATAGATAAGAAAGACTGGCTGAGATCTAGGTAAGACGATATATATCTAATGAAGCTAGCAGTTTCGGATAACATTTCTGGAAGATATGAAGTAGCTAGTAAATTTGGCTTTCACTGAGAAATAGTTAGATTTTTTTATATAAATATGGGCTGGTTTCAAGGTTGGTGGGTATAAGTAATTATATTTTATGGAGATAACAGATTAAACTTTCAACAGCCATATCCAGTCAGCTGCAGTGTAAGAGCTAATAATAACTGTCCTTGGGAAGATTCAAAGTAATATCCAGAAACATCAGAAAAGGCCAGCACTGACATTCCTGAAATAGCCAAGAAAAAAATAATAATTGCTATGAATAAACAAACAAAAAGAAAGAATAGCTTGGTGCACCAGAAAGAGACAAAGTAAAAGTCCAATTAAAAAAAAAAAATAAAAATCCTTTATAGGTCACCTTAGAAAGGAGCAGCACACAGTCATCTGTAAAATAAAAAAATCAGTAAGGAGGAAAAAAGTTTGAAAGGAAAACAGTATGAACTACAAATAAAAATTGCCAAGTTAGAAAAAGAGCAATAATTGATTTGCATGAGCTTCCAGGCTTTAATATCCAAAAGAGGGGAGTGTGATGATGGCAGAACTCGATAAGAAAACACACATCACTTGAATGTGTTTGAAGTTGAAAATCCAAAGTGATAGAGAAGTTTCTGGTATATCATTTAGAAAAAGAAATAAATGACATTGACAATACACTTCTGAAGATGGCATTGAGAGAGGAAAATCTTGGGAAGAAAGCATAGAATATTTTGACAAATTTCTTCTTTCTTAACAAAAAAAAAAAAGCTAAATCTGATCAGAAACAAGTGCTAGCTGGTGTCTGTGACATTTCAGGCACTTAACACTCAAATTCATGGATTTTCCTCTTGGGAGAAAACTACATATTGCAAAACTTTATTCAGTGATCATACATCAAGAATACTTTCTTGCTTGAAGAAAAACTATCCCCAAACCCAATAAGTTTTGCTGATAATTAAATACCTCCAGGTCATCGCACTTCAGTAACCTTAATGCACTCGATATAAAAATGTGTAAGGAATAGGTATTTGGAGACTAACTAAATGTATTTGTGTCTTGTAGAGACAAAGCTACAGAGGACTTTCAGCCTCCTCTGCCAACATTATTTTAATGACAGAGAGAACACAGATCTCAAATAGCAATGGAAGAATTTAAGTTTACATATGTATGTGACTTCTTCTAAAAATGTTTGTCTTGCCTTTCCAAGAATGATCAATACAAAGACAGAGGGATTTCTCTGGACGTCTCGGTCCATGCTCGGAACTCTGCTGCACTTCATCTATTTTCCTACTGAACCCATAAACACACTGCACAGCACTTGCTGCCAAAGGCAATGTGTCTTCACTTCAGGAAGCCAGGAGGAGATTCTCCCTACCTGTCTTCAAAAGTTTACTGTGCAGATACCTGCATGTGCACGATCAGCACTCTCTTCAATATCAGTGGAGAGAAACAAGCACTTTTAAGAAATTAGTCATGTGATGTCCATCCTAGGATAAAATGCATTTCCATGTGCAGGCAGCTAATCCTTTCCCTATTGTTATAACGGGAATTTAGACAGCTGTGTCACATCTAAAAATCATCATTACTTCCAACATGGGAGGCAGAGGAGGACTTTGCTGTTGGTTGATATGCTACATATGGGAAAACACAGTGCATAAAGGAGAGGATGCTCAAGAGCTAAATGTGCCTGTGAAACTAAGTATATTTGTAGTAAGTATCACCTCAGGATGTGAAATTAGCAGCACATCACTCCATGCTGACACCTTGTTTGCTCTTTGTATTAATACTCAAACATGTTTCAGGGCTTTGACATGGTGTCTACCAGTAATTAAGATTAAGGCACATTCTTTGTTGACAATTCGCTGATGAATTAACTTTTCTTTGGACTCAACAGTGGATTCAGAGTTTGCTTCATTCCTTGGCTGGGACAGAATCCTTGTTATGATTTATTGCAACCTTTATTTTGATTAATAGAACTCCATATTGTTCATCTCCTGGGCAATGAATGCAGGATGCCTGCTCAGCCCAAGGAAGACCATGTGGTCTTGCTTTCAAATCGACTGGCCTTGTTACAGGCTTCCACATAAGGTATTTTTGAAACCCTGTTTCTCACTGAAGGAAATTAACTAACTAGTTTTGTGCTTTTGTTCTGTGTTTTTTAAATGCTCTTAACTATATGTTATAGGCAACTTCTGTCGGTTTTCTGATGCATCCCTAATGTATCAAACGGACCATTTAAACATTATTCATTTAGTATACTTCAATACAGTACCAGTATAACGTCAGAAATAGCAATCTGAAAAACGCTTGATAAAAAGCCCATGAAAAGCTGCTACTTAGTTGGAAATAAAAAGGATGAAAAAATTTGGAAAGTAAAAATATTAAAAAATAACTAAAGTTTGGGACATTTCCCATACTGATCAGAAAGCTTGCTTGAGATACACTTTTTTTTACTATCTTTAGAATACCAATATCTGCAGTTATTTCCTTTATACAAATTAAAAGAACTTATTACAGAGAACACCGTACAGAGAGTCAGATGATTTTGTACTAGGTGACATAATACTGAGAGGAGGTTTCTGTGCTGAGATGCCATTCCAGGCACTGAACTTGTGATCAGGCTGAGGTTCCAAAGTCCAGATTCCCTAAAACCTTTGCCAAGATTTCTTCCCAGTACACTGACCACCTGCTCATGTAAAACCGGATTTTTTAATGTAAACTACCAACTAATTACCTCTGTAATTACTGATTTTATGAATGCCATATGACTGTTCTTCATGCCTACTAATAGTGCGATATACCCTATTTAAACACAAGTAGTGCACATTTATGTCTCTAACTAGAATTTTGTCAATGTAAGCCTAATTTCTTGACTTTTTTGATTTGTAGCTCATGTCTGTAAGCCTAAAAAGCTGCACAGATCTTCTTGAACCTATAGCAAATATACATACTGAATATTTGCGTATGCAATATTAGCTGGCTGCCATGAAACCACCCTGTAAGGGGTAGAGGAGACCAGTAACCACTAATTCCTGAGGTATAGCTCTCGGATGGATCTGTGCAAACAGCAAATGAGGTGACTAGCGCCACTCACTTCTTCAGCCTTAAGAGCTATTTCCTACCCTAGGCTGAAAAATGGTT
Organism: Columba livia; assembly: GCF_036013475.1. NCBI lineage: Eukaryota > Metazoa > Chordata > Aves > Columbiformes > Columbidae > Columba > Columba livia. Next base: position 7,528,402 of record NC_088604.1, read on the forward strand.
CTTAATTGACTTGAGCGAGATAGGGACTGAAAAGACTGAGAGGCTTTTCTTTATAAAACCAGTTTCACTTTGCACTGGCATGGATTTACGACTGCTCTAATGATCAGTTACCATTTCTCAGCTAACACAGGTAGAGGAAAGTAAAGCTCAAGGGTCAGTGACCTCTTCAACCATTCCCAGATTCACAAAAGAATGCCTGATTTCACACCAAAATCTCCCTTTCAGACTACCAGTGTAATGATGTGACCTTTGGGACCTTGCAGGAGGGTGGCAGGATGGTGATGCTGCTCTGGTGGCATGGGCTCTGTACCCTGGCAGTCCAATGTCATCAGTGTTGCTTTCAACCTTCATTTAGTGAGTCTGCCAAGAGGAAGAAAACCTAATTACAGTGCAGTCCTTCAAACAGGGTTGTGATTCACATTTCTTGATATGATTCCTTTTCATCTGCACTTCTGGTATCTTTGGAATGCACTAAGTCTGAAAGACCTAGTTTAAGGAGTATTGTGTTCCTGTTTATTTTACTCCTTGATCACATAAGCTTTTCATGTTCTTTTTATAGTTTTAGTAAATACAGCTACTGTCCTATTATTGTACCCAAAATATGAATGCCACAGTATAATGAAAAGGAGTTTCATTTTAAGACTCCAGTGGAAGCAGAAGAGACCTGCAAAGGATGCAGACAGCACCATGGGATCAGGATATTTGTGCATTTTGAGAGAGAGTATCAGTTACTTGGAGCACCCCAGAGACCCCGAGAAATTGAAGGAACACAGGGAAACCCAAGGGAAAGCAATAAAGGTCAATGTAGACTGATTGAAGAATGAAAAAGTCTTGCTTTCTAACTCTCAGATATTTGGATGCCTAGAATCCTTTAAAATTAATGATCCCTTCTGGGTTTTACTGGGCATTTAGGTACCTATTGATGCTAAATACTTTAGACACATATTGTTGATATTTAGGCCTGGCTATCCACAGTAGATGGTGAGACAAAACAACAGCCACCTCTGTCAGAGACAGAGTGGAAATATTCAAGGTCAAACAAGAAAATTCATAACTGGGACTGGCAATGGGAACATTGCTCCTGGGGATGCTCTGTAGAAATAGTTGGCAGACACAGCTGCAGTTATTGAAAACCATGTTTCTCACTGTTTCACCCAAGAACATTTGGGGGTGGCGCTGGAAGTTCGCAGGATTAGTTCTGGTAAGTTTTAGGCTTCTGGTAAAGACGGGGATATGCACTCTTGTGGGTGAGACTTGTTGTTCTGACTGCATCTGTTTGTTGGTTAGTGCTAAAGAAATTGGATTACTTTACTTATTTTTTAATAGGGATCAGAAGAAACCCAAGATTCAGCAGGTCACTTGCTCAAGCATGAAGTGAACACAATGTCCTGCCCTCCCCACAAAAACAAATTGTCTGAAGGCTCGAGCATGCAATAAATTTTCTAGCCAATGTAAGAGTGGGCAGCTTCAAACTCAGAGCACCCTGAAGAGCATCACCCTCTCGTTTCAGGTCTTCATAATCTTTGCAGAATTGTCTCTTTGGCTCTTTAAGAAGTGCCCAGATTGGTAAAAGCTCTCAAATGAATTTGTGTTGAAGGAGAAAAATGCAAACTTGTTCCTTCCAAACATCCAAATTTGAGTGTTAGTTTGCTTTGGCCATGCTGTCCAAAGTATAATAGATAATACATTTTAATGGGACAAATCCTCACCCGAAGAGTTCAATCATATAAATAAATCTTTTCCTGGCTCTACTCTGTTTGACACAGGCTCAATGCTAATCTCATTTACAGAAGTCTGACCACAACTGACTGTATTGAAATCGACCGCATTTTCCTAGTGTGAAAATAGGACCAGGCCCCATAGCTACAATTATGAAAAAAAATGACTCTATGAAATAAGAGTTTAAGTTGAAAGGAATCCCGCTGACAGACTGAGACACAATGAACCTTATCTGCAAGGTGGAAAAAAAAAGAAGACACATTTTTTAGTACAGAAAAGAAAGAAATGTTTAGCAAACTTCTTTGCTTGGTCTGCGGATATAACCATCCTTAAGTTTCATAATACAGTGGGAAGGTGGGAATTAGATGCCTCTGCAGACTTCTTTATTTTATTTAATTACTTTTCATGCCACACTGAGAAATTATGACCAAAACATTAAATTGAATTAAAATGTTGTCATTAATAGACGTGTGGGTACAGGAGGATATAACCATCCTTATCCATTAATTGAATTTATTGTTTTTAACTTCTGTTCATTTTTTTTGTTCATTGCTTTCCTTTTACCACTGATTACATGCCTTGGAGGCACAGGTTCATTTGCCTTCAGAACATGAAGAGGACGAAGCAAAAATCTTTTCCCCTTTGCACTGTATTCAAGTTACAATGATTTGCTCATAGCTCTTTACCCTGGATGCTCACCCTTCTGAACCCCAGCTCCATCATATGAAACACTGCTACACTGTGGTGTTTTCCTTCTCCTCCTTCATCCCCTCCTCCTTCTCTCCTTTTTGCCTGTTGCCACTAATACCATAATCTTCCATCTCACTGATCAACCATACAGAGTGGTCATTAGTAGTGACTCTGCCATCCTTCCATCTCATTCCACCTATGTTTTGACACTTCTTACCCCAGCAGGTTTACTTTCCAGAAATATTTGAGGAATCTACACTGGACTATTTTCGTCAACACAAGGCCCAATTGCTGGTCGAAGCTATTTTTCCCATGAAAGGTTTCTTTTAAGGATAAATTTTCAAAGTAGTGTTGAAAAATTGAATGCCCTGAAACTCAGTGATTTTATTCTTATGGGTGAGCCATGTGAATAATGGGTCAGTAGCCTTATGTCTCTGTTTCCTGAGATCAGCTACATGCTGGCTTACAATCCCTTTAGGGTATAGCTCCTGCAAGTGGGAACATTATGGTGTCTCATGGGGATGAGGTCTAACCAAAAGCTCTAAATACGAAGGTGAGAAGGATTTAAATAATTCAAACTACTACTCCTGTGAGGAACCATAACTTCATTTCTTAAACAAAATATTTAACTTGGAGGCAACCATCTGGTAGTATTAATGCTAAATCTTAATTTTTTGTGGGAAATATACAACATGATACTGTTCTTCCATCAAAAGCATTGTAAGAGCAAAACTCCAGACCTTTCTAATCTTTTTCTTTTACACATCCCCATCAAGTTTAGTGCTAGACCCACTTTTTGTAGACTGCTGCAGCCTTCTGTTAGACTGCTCCCACACCACCTTGCCTCTTCAGAGCGTGATTGCTCTCATTTCTCTGTCCATTTTTTTTGAAGTAGCTTTTTCATCAAGTAACCATGCAATCTTCTCTTACTGCATCATATCAGTGCTCAGCTTCTTACCCTCCAAATCTCAGCTCCTTCCAATTGTTTACTGTTTATCCTGTCATGATGACTTGCACATGGCCTTCTTTCCTAGCTAGCTGCCAAATTCAGCTGCTAATTTTACCACTCTTTTGACATACCTTTGTACCTTCTTCTATTCAGAGCAGTCACATACATTAAACGATCTCCATAATTCATGTTTTTTTCATTTGTTCATTGCCAAAACAGTCTCAGTAGCAGAATCAACTCTTTCAATAAATATAGTCTTCAGCTTTCTTCTCTTCTCTTCTCTTCTCTTCTCTTCTCTTCTCTTCTCTTCTCTTCTCTTCTCTTCTCTTCTCTTCTCTTCTCTTCTCTTCTCTTCTCTTCTCTTCTCTTCTCTCTCTCTTCTCTTCTCTTCTCTTCTCTTCTCTTCTCTTCTCTTCTCTTCTCTTCTCTTCTCTTCTTCTCTTTAGTTTTCAGAATGATCCATTTTATCTCTGTTCCTTCTGTAAGATCATAATTGTCATAATTCATTAGCAATTCAACCAAAATCCTTTTGCTTTTTTTCTCATACTCTTTGAACCTTGCTGATGCTACAGGATATTACTATTGTTTCACCACTGACACAAAGCAAGCACAGTCCCTGCTGTTGCTAACTGAGCTCACTTTAAACAAACTAGTTTGGATGCTGTATGGAACCCAGCTACAGCACCGTAGTGTACTGATCTAAGTATCCATTATGCCTCTTGAAATTTTCATCTTGCTGAGTGCTCTCTGTGACTCCGTTACATAGTCATCGACTTCCATGAGTGTTTTGGAGCACTTCATGAGCTGAGATCAGCTCTGGTCCTAATTAATTTATGCCTAAGTTTTCAAAGGTGCGTGAGCATTTACAGAAATGAGTATGTTCGTGCAAATATGGACAAAGATACAAGAGTACCCAAAGTTATTTGCAAAGTCATCCAAGTGAATTTTTTTTTCCAAGTGCTCAGTCAAGTTTGAATAGAAATCATGGGAAGTAGCAGGAAATCAGGTCATCAGAGCTATAAAAAATTATGAGTTAAGTGAAAGCTTAAAATCTAAATCTTACAGCTTCCTCACTCCTCATAAATTTGTACAGTAATGAGACCAAACCAGAAGATACCCAATTAGTGAAGAGTCATAGTCGATAGCGTTTCATATTATCAGACTTTTCAATCTACACTTACTAACAAAGATGAGCATGGATTTTTGTGTTCTCACTGACACTGGATGTCAAGTGAAGGAAATGAGACTGGCATCGAATCAAACCATTTAGCCCACTCCCAACATTCTCATTTTGTCATGCGTCAAAAGTCAAATCAGTACCTCCACCTCAGCAATATTTGACAGATGTTACTGACTCAAAGAATATAAACATGTTACAAGTCATTCACTGCATTACAAAAGAAAGAGAAACAGAAAGATCTTTATGCAAGCAAGAAGAAATACTAGAGCCTTGTAAGGCAACATATATACCTTATTTTAATAAAATGTCAATTTTCCATGTGATGTTATAGCCATTGGGTCTTTTTCTACTGACGTATTCCGCAATGCCTTCAAGGATTTTGAAATTACATACCCGTGTTTTTACTATCAAATAAAATTAGCCAAGGATCTTTTTTTAACATTGATGTCAAACAGAGTAAATCACCTCACATCTGCACATCTGTTTCTGTACGTTTCTTATCTCTGTCCCCAATCCAAACTGCTTACTATGAACAGTCCCTGTGTGATGTCAGTCCTTGATCCAGACCTGTATGACATTTGGGAGTGTTTTGGTTGGCATGAGCCAGTATTGTCCTGGGAACTGCACTAGCAGCATGGGCAATACATGTCCCAGTTCCATTTTATTTACTAATATAGGTAAGTTCTGTCAGACCTGTTAGTTACAGTATCACAGTATCATAGTATGTCTGGGATTGGAAGGGACCTCAAAAGATCATCTAGTCCAATCCCCCTGCTGGACAAGGAACGCCTAGGTGAGGTTGCACAGGAGCATGTCCAGGTGGGTTTTGAGTGTCTGCAGAGAAGGAGACTCCACAACCCCCCTGGGCAGCCTGTTCCAGTGTCTGTCACCCTCACTGAGAAGAAGTTTCTTCTCAAATTTAAGTGGAACCTCTTGCATTCCAGCTTGATCCCATTACCCCTTGTCCTATCATTGTTTGCCACGGAGAAGAGCCTGGCTCCATCCTCGTGACACTCACCCTTTATATATTTATAAACATTAATAAGGTCACCCCTCAGTCTCCTCTTCTCCAAACTAAAGCGACCCAGCTCCCTCAGCCTTTCTTCATAAGGGAGATGCTCCACTCCCTTATTCATCTTTGTTGCCCTACGCTGGACTCTCTCCAGCAGTTCCCTGTCCTTCTGGAAATGAGGGGCCCAGAACTGGACATAATATTCCAGATGTGGTCTCACCAGGGCAGAGTAGAGGGGAAGGAGAACCTCTTTTGATCTACTAACCACCCCCCTTCTAATACACCCCAGGATGCCATTGGCCTTCCTGGCCACAAGGGCACAGTGCTGGCTCATGGTCATCCTGTTGTCCACCAGGACCCTCAGGTCCCTTTCCCCTACACTGCTCTCTAATATGTAATTTCCCAACCTATACTGGAACCTGGGGTTGTTCCTGCCCAGATGCAGGACTCTACACTTTCCCTTGTTAAATTTCATCAGGTTATTCCCCGCCCAACTCTCCAGCCTGTCCAGGTCTCTGGATGGCAGCACAGTCTTCTGGAGTGTCAGCCACTCCTCCCAGTTTGGTGTCATTAGCAGACTTGCTGATAGTACACTCTATTCCCTTGTCTAAATCGTTAATGAATATATTGAATAATATTGGCCCCAGTACTGACCCCTGAGGCACTCCACTAGATACTGGATAGCATAACAAAACCTAACAAAATATTTAAAGTAAAAAGTAGCCTAAAAACATATTTTTTAAAAATTAAAAAATACATGTATTTATTGTGAACAAAGTGTCCATTGTTATTTACAACATAGGCACTCAGTTCTAGAAGTTGCCCTCACTTCAAGCAGCATTCATCTGACCAAAACTGATTGTCTCTAATATAAGTCTCTACATTTCACCACCCTTGTCTCTTAGTGAAGAGAAATATGGCCTTTTCGGATGGGATCATTTCATTCAAAAATGTAAGTCTAAAAGATGTCAGACATTTCACCTGAATATGTCTGGTTTAGAAACTGAAAGTATTGCATGTCTGAAATTAATAATGCCAAGGGTAAGGGTACAATTAACTATGCCCTAATATATATGTTCTCTTGACTGTTGGAACTCAATTTCCTCAAAAATCCAGCCATTATGTGTTTAGGAAATATCTACAAGGTGTTTAATGGCTGAGCCAATGCCTCATTGGTTTTTGTCTAATAATATTTTCTACAGTGATTTGGAAAGTGTCTATAAGCAGAATTTTATTGCATAAATCCCTCTGTTTTTGTATGAGTATTAGCTACATGCTTTGTGGATGAAAATCATTATGTGCTACAAGAGCTAACCATTATCATTTATCTTCTCTGACTTTCTGAGTCTAGGAAAATGGTGGCAGTCCCAGTGATTTAGATAGTGCTTCAACAAGCTGCAAGATGTTACCTGTGAGGAGCTGGGCTGAAAGCAGGGAAGGGGTGAGGCACAGGCAGGTACCCGGTTGCTCTCCAAAATCTTAGCTTCTTAAAAAATAAAATCTACAACCAATCAAGGACCTCATGGTGATCCACATATAATTTAATAGTATCTAGATGGACGCAGGTACTTAAGTCCAAAATTCTTATCCAGAAAAGCCCATCCCTTCACCAAGGGACACACTTGAATTTAGAAGGAATCACCCTGTTTGCAGGTTCTTTAGGGGCCCACAGTTATGCTTCTTTGCAAAATGATTCCAGTTTCTGTCTTTAGATATCTGGCTTGGCTAAGCTCAGTGACCATGAGGAATTTTACATTATTATCCTCTGGTCTGCTAAATATTAAAATGAGCTGGTGTACTCTCAGCTTTATGGTTAGGCTGCACACAAAACACAGGTGGTGATTCTTTTGTTTGTTTATTTGTTTGTTTGTTTGTTTTTATATTCCACCTCCTCTACCTTCTACCTGAAAATTAAATAAGGACTTCCTCCAGAAATGGAGACATGTTGCAGAAGGCCCATGATATCAGAAATTAGGGTAAAAGAACTCCAAATCTGTGAGACAGCATTTCCTACCAGATGGAAAGGGAGAATCCTAAATCCTTCAAGTGTTTCACAGAAAACAAAAGAAAAGCCACTAAATTAAAAATACATAAAAATAATAAATGAATGAGATAAAAAATAGAAATAATTCTGGGAACATGAATCTAAAAAAGATTTTCATTTCATCTGTACAGCTAGTGTATTACCCTACAGTTAGGAATTACCTACATATGATTATTAGAATGAAAATTGGCTTTGCCATGTATAAAATCTGTTAAGATTCATCCTTTCAAATGAATTTTCTTCCAAGCAGCAAGTGATAGGATGAAAGGAAATTGCCTCAGTTTACACCAGGGAAGGTTTAGATTGGATATTAGGAAATATTTCTTCACAGAAAGGGCTGTCAGGCATTGGAACAGGCTGCCCAGGGAAGTGGTGGAGTCACCATCCCTGGAAAGGTTTAAAATATGAGGTTCTTTGGGACATGGTTTAGTGCCAGAGTTAGGTTAATGGTTGGACTTGATGATCTTGAGGGTCTCTTGCAAACAAAGTGATTCCATGATTCTATTATATGATTCTATGAAATTATAGATACCTTTTCCACTCCCAGCAGACAGCTCCAGGTGTGGTAACCCATGGACCTGTTGTTCTGCCTCAAGCTTCTAAAAATTGGAACAATCTGGGAGTTCAAAAACACTTTTCTGCATGGCATCATGTAAGGATGAGCTCCAGGCACCTTCCCACTCACACAGATAGTTATTCTGGATCCTGTTCCCCAAGGATGCAAGACTTTGAGCAAAACATGTCTAACTTAAACCCTCTCTTCTTCCTTCATTCTCTGACATTTTTTTTGTATTCTTCAGCTTCAGAGAAACATCCCTACTTCCCCGTAGTTTGGCAATGACTCTTATTGGATATCTGTATTAATAAAAGAGCTGAGTGAATAGTAAGAAATTGGCCTCTTTTTGTCCAAAACTGAAGTGTCCATCAGAGGGAGGCAGCTTCCACAAAGCTGAACCTTATTTAAATTCACATCCTATTTTGAAATGAGCTGGACATCTTAATTGCACTTGGTCAGTCAGTGGAATTTCAATTATCTAATTAAGTATTTGTAACCCTTATAACATAGACTCCTTTAGAGAAAAAAAAAAATCCCCAATAATAATAATAATAACAATAATGATAATCGAGAGAGGAAAAAAGACAAACAGAATTAATGCATTTTAGAAAACGTAAGATTACTTGGTTGCTTTGGTTTGGCTTTGATTGTGGAATTGTGCTTAGGCTAAATTGAGCTAACACATAATTTGTCAGCTGGACAAAAAATACTGTAATTGTTCATTTGCTCCTGTCACCCTGACAATAGAAAAATGAAAAGCAAACTTGCCAAAGCCTAGTTTCCTCTCTGGCTTGTTTGAGTTTCTCTGCTGTGGCCTCTGGATGGGCAAATCAGAGCCCTGGACAGTTGCCATGCAGAGCTGTCCCACCACATAGTGAGACCTTTCCACCGTCTGTCCACAGTGGAAGCACCACCTGGGAAGAAGATGCCACATTTTGGCACTGAGACATCATGAAGCAAGAAGCTGCTGTTCTGTGGGACTTGAGTTATTTTACACTTAACTGGATCTCGAAGTATTCTTCAAGAGTTCCCAGGAGAGGCAATGAGAGAAAAAAAGCAAGCATTGTCCTGTCTTGATTTATTGTATGCAGCAGGCAGGTTTGGCTGACTTTCATCAAGCCTTGTGAGATGCTCATGGGGTAAACCCGGTAAGTGACACACTTGAGACAATGCAGATAAAGTATTAATACAACTGCAATCTCCACTGCTGTTTTGCGGTTTATAAAACAGCCCTCTGCTTGTGGTAGTTGGAGACGGGGAATGGCAAACTCATAGGAGTCCAAGAGGACTCTTGCTGATGGCAGATAAATTTTAATGGCTGAACACACAGAGACTCATCAGCAGTTACTGATAACAACATCATTAAATATGGAACCGTCATGCTGTGCTTACAGGTCATGGGTATCTATTAGCCATAGAAAGTTGCTTATTGTAATTGTTAAAGTTGGATGTTACAGCCATATCTGCACTAATAACTGAAATAGTGATGAAGACCAAGCACCATATCAGTTGTTAATGTTGTCACATGCCCCAGAATCCACCAGTGTCAAGCGGTCTTGCAGGTGAGCTCTTAACTGGAGAAATGCATATGAATCCCCCATGGTGGAAGACACTCCATAAGCAGAAAGGATTAAAGGATTTCCAAGTAAAGCATCTCCAAAAAAAGTCAAGTCCCAGCATTTTGAAGAAGAAATTAAAGCATAAATAAAAATGGATATTGGTTTACAAATATATAAAGGGTGAGTGTCATGAGGATGGAGCCAGGCTCTTCTCGGTGACAACCAATGATAGGACAAGGGGTAATGGGTTCCAACTGGAACACAAGAGGTTCCACTTAAATTTGAGAACAACCTTCTTCTCAGTGAGGGTGACAGACACTGGAACAGGCTGCCCAGGGAGGTTGTGGTTCTGTGATTCTGTAATTGCTTGGTTCCTGGAAGAGGGAATTCCTTGACTTATTCAGGCGTGTTTGGAGACTGAACCATTCCCTGGCTGGGGAACAGCTGCATAGGCTTTCACGTTATTTCTTGAAGATGATAAAGATGTTCCATTACTGCTCTCCTGCTGCTCTTGGCACGTAGCAGGAAAGTAAGGAATAGAATAGTTATATATTTCTATTTTCCAGACACCTGTTCTTTTTCCTACACATTCCTCCTCCTTCCTTCAGCCACCCTCTGCAGAGCAGCAATCAGCCAGCATATATGTTCTTAAAAGTAGGAACAAGGTCAGTCCCATCCCAGACTGAAAGCTGACAGCGGGGGGAGGTCTTGCAATGAAAACTGCAGCTGTCACTGGCTTTGACCTCTGCTCGTAAAGCCTCTTTGCCTATGGCATAGGATGCCCTGAAATGGTTATGGGCTGAAATATATACATTTGTTTTTTGGTTTAATAGCTGAGAGCTTTTTGTTATTTTGAAGGTGCAAGATAAAGATTGATAAAGCTCCTAGGAGCTGCTAAGATTAGCTACCTTGTTTAGATAGATCAGGTAATAAGATGACAGAATAGAGAAAGCATATTTTACAAATGTGCCCTCTGTTACATGCAACTCATACAGCATTTGGAGTCTCATAGCAAACCCTCCCATCCAACACTTCTGTTGAAGAATTCCTGTTAGTTTCTGTTGTCTTTCACCAAATTCCATTCAGATTCTAATTCCCTGTATTGTAACTTGAAGGCCAAGACTTCCTTAAAGGAGCAAAACAGTTTGAGAGAAATCCTGAGAATTAAGATTCTGACTGCAATTTTCCTACAAGTTCTGAGCTCTGAACTGTATTTGCTGAAAATAGAAGTTCCAAACTTGACTTGTTTTATAGATTTTATTCAGCTGCATATTGAATAATACTGTCCAGATCTTAAAAGTTATGATTTTTCTACACTGTTTTTTTTCCTTTGGTGCACATAAAAGATGGAGATACTTAGGCAGCACAGCTCTTTTAATTATTTTTTTAAAGTACTACAAGATACATCTCTTTAAAGTTATGTACTACAAGATTCAAGAAATTTAAGCAGTATTAATCATATTTCTGCTCATGTTCTTCTAATCACATTACTCTGAGGTTAGTGTTTGACAAGAGACATGAGACAGATGTGAAAACAAAAACCAAACTAATTTTTCCAATGGCCTGGACCTAATGCCATGTGTAGCACACATGTGCTCTTTCAGTCATGTGAGCCTATCAGTGGTTTAAATTATTCTAAACATTTAAAGCAGGCTGAGTTATGTGAGTGGCTCTGAGAATTTAAATAAAACTACTTCCCAGATTTTAAGTAGATTGAGCATTATCTTTGCCTGGCTGAGCTTTACCCTAATGGAAGCCAATTTTTTTTTCTTTTTAAAGGATCCTTTTTTAGAGGATCCTTTTTTAAAGGATGAAAAGGCCTTAGCTGAGCACATTATATTTAGGAGATAAGGAGGTTAGATAGGGGTAGGGATAGCTGTTTATAAATGTCGTGGGCCTGATGGCTTTGAGTCAGTGAATTCAGCTGATGTTGAAGCACCAGATTTCAACTGCACTGTTGAAGTGAGTAAAATTTTTGAACTTGGGAGCCAAGTTCTGTTCCAACTTGGGAGTTACAAATTCTCTTCCCCGTATTGCTTTCAGTGTCAGCAGCTCTGAGTCATTTCCTTTCCACCCCACCTCTATGGATTTTCTTACCTCTGTGAATTGAAGAAGGTCTGGAGATCGTCCTGAAGCAGTCAGTCCAGCTTCTTCAGAGAGACATGTCCTGAGACACCCCACAGCATTTCTCTGGCCCTCAACCTACATGGGTGGATGGGATGTTTATATTTACATCTTTAACTAGCTTAATTCCTGGTTTTGCCAGCATTACTATCGAGTGACCATTGACACCAGCCAACCTCTAAACCAGTGTAAAATTGCTGAATCACACCAGAAGGTGGAGACGAACCACAGGGACAGGGAAACCTGCTGAAGATCTAAGTCATATGTATAAAAATCCCTGCTCAGAAACAAGACACAGGCACATGGGGAGGTGGAGGGGCTAGCTCATTTCACCCCCATAAATGTTTGATTGGGGCCCACAGACAGAGCCACCTTGTTCCCCAGGGTCCTGCCAGCTATGTTAGATCATATCCGTGTGGTGACCATGTATTTTTTTGAAAGGCATTGTGGATAGAAACAGCTAATGATTAAAAAATATAAGCCTAATAATTCAGGTAATAAATCCTTCTTTGCATTTCTTGATGAAATTTAGCAAACTTTGACACTGCACACACATCCAGACATACTTTGAAAACCAAACATTAGCTAAGCATAAATTTATGCTATTCTTGTAAAATAATTTCACCAAGACAGTTCATGAAGAAGAATTGGATTGGAAGCTGGTGCTCCTTACAGATGAATGACCCGATACAAGCAATTTGGGTTGATACCAATTCATGGCATTGTGCAGTCAAGGAAACAAAGAACAAGTGCAAAAAAAAGGATTAATTTAATTGCTTGAAGTGGGAATCTCGCCTATCCCCAGACTACAGCAGGATAAAGAAGAATAAGCTCTCAGTTACCAAGTATGAGCAATGTAGTCACACAAAATTCTCAATTTATTTGCATTTTTTCTGGCTTTTTTTTTTCTTCTCAAAATGTATGACAATCCCTTTCCAACATTTTTTTTTTTTCCATTTTGCTTCTATTTCCACTCTTTCTTTCTGCCTTTTGTGGTCCAAGAGTATCTTGATATCTCATATTCCATTAAAGAATCACTTTAAACTATAATTTGTTATGTTGACGCATAATAATGAACTGTAGAATGTACCGCTAATTGTCCTTGTGTCTAACTAGGCTTTTTCTTAATGGTGGCCCATATCAGGGATCTGACATCATGATAGGGATGTGCCTCATACTCTATGTGCTAGAGAAAATAATTAAGAAGGTAGTAGCAATTTTTTCCTGAGATTTTGTTAAGTTTTATCAGTGGCTACTCAGCTTTTTAATGAGCACTTTTCTCTTATAATAAAAACACCATTTGGGACCCAACCACACTGTATTTAAAAAACCTAATGCAATATAGGTGTTGCTTCACCTGCAAATAATTCAACTCTCTCTAGAAGCTAATGTTTAAATCGAACAAATTAAGGCACTGTTGCAGAAAATTGAGCCATATAAATGTCATGTGATCATTGAAAAAAACAATAATGAAGTGTAAGAATGTCCTTTCCGTGAGACAAAAATATACCATCCAAGAGCATCGGGCTGGTCAGTGAGAAAGATTGTGCAGCAGTAGAGGTTTTATTATCAATTTAATGTTATATTCAGTCGCAGTCACTGAGATTTCTCTTGGAACATTTGTGGACTACGCACAAATACACCTACTCACACGCAGAGGAGTGGAATGGTGATACCTGGGCTGCGTTTCAGAGCACAGCTGTTGTGCCAATGGTATTTGGTGTGTGTTATTGTGTTGTGCTCCTCTGAAAGGCTACGAGAAAGCAGCAAGGAAGAAGGTCGCCTCTTGGCCTTTTCCTCGCTGCTGCACATTGAATAAACTGCAAAACCAGAGGGAAAAGGAAAATGAGATTGTGCTTTTCCTTAGGAGCTGCTGAACATGCTCAGGGGAAAGTGTTGAGCAGGTCAGGAGAGCACAAGGAGGAAGAGGAGGAGAAACCCTGCAGCAGGACAGGCACTGCAGAGCCTAGAGTTAACTGCTCTTGCTCCAGCACCATGGCTGTGGGGTGAGTAGCGTAAAGAGGCAAATCCATCTCTAGCTCCTGGGTGACTTGGGGCCTTCTCACAGTGACTGATTTGTAACAACATGGATTTTGTTTCTGCCAGTTTGCAGCTTGCCTCCACTCTTGCATAAAGTGCAAGTGCATTAAGAATAACTTATCATTCTGTGAGAGAACATGCAAATTTCTTCTTAATCCAAGAAACTCAGCCCACAGCACAGGCACTCAGACAGTAATACACTTAGGGTAAAGTAATATATCATCTTCTCCCACTGGTCTGGCTTTTCTCACCCTACCTTTCTCAGCAGCTAAGAATTATCCTGTTGATTGGTTTGGCACTGAGCTATTTATTTACACTTCTTTGAACACTCATGATACTAATACATCCTGATATTGGAGTGGCCACCATGTTTTTCGAAGTATCTTCCTGCTCACTGATACAATTCTGTTCCCACCACATCTTTGTTAGGGAAGGGATTTGCTTTTTGCAAATTTGCATTAGACATACAGTTTCACTTATATTTCCTTTTTCCCTCTTGTCAGCTGGTGGTGCCAGGATGGAAAGGTGGTTTTGCTGGCAGGTGACAGAATTGTGGTGCTTGGGGTGGGGGGTGTTTAGTGGCAGAAGTCCGGGCTGGAAGCTCTTTGCTGCAATTAGCAGTAATTCTCTGAAGGGTGCCTGGCAGGAGGGTCATGCTGGGCAGCCAGGAGGCAGCCAGCCTTCCCCATGCCAGGTGTCATAAAGTCTTTGCTGGACCTGGTGGGAAGATCTTGAAGGAAGCGAGGTGGGGGGGGATGTTAAATCTCTGCTCTAACTGGGAGGATTCGGAAGTAGCTGAAATTGTAGAGGATTTTCCTTGCAGGACTGGTTTGCACAGTGGTCTTTGGCGTATCTGGCATATTCCACACATTTGAAATATTGTGTCCGGTTCTGGGCCCCTCAGTTCCAGAAGGACAGGGAACTACTGGAGAGGGTCCAGCGCAGGGTAATGAAGATGATTAAGAGAGTGGAGCATCTCCCTTATGAAGAAAGGCTGAGGGAGCTGGGGCTCTTTAGCTTGGAGGAGACTGAGGGGTGACCTCATTAATGTTTACAGATATATAAATGGTGAGTGTCACAAGGATGGAGCCAGGCTCTTCTCGGTGACAACCAATGATAGGACAAGGGGTAATGGGTTCAAACTGGAACACAAAAGGTTCGACTTAAATTTGAAAAGAAACATCTTCTCAGTGAGGGTGACAGACACTGAACAGGCTGCCCAGGGAGGTTGTGGAGTCTCCTACTCTGGAGACATTCAAAACCCACCTGGACGCCTTCCTGTATAACCTCATCTGGGTGTTCCTGCTCCGGCAGGGGGATTGCACTGGATGAGCTTTCGAGGTCTCTTCCAATCCCTAACATCCTGTGATTCGGTGATTCTGTGATATCTACTGCTGTCACTGGCCCGTTCCACATCGGGAGTTTGCAGGTGAGGGAAACAGGAGAGTGTCAGTGTGTTTCTGATGCTCCTCTGACCAGCTCAGCTTCAAGGAGAAACAGAAGGGCATATTAAAGACCTTGCCAGAGGTGAGGAAAGGATATGGGTGAACATACCAGGGCTACCCAGGGCTTCTGCAGACCCTGTTCCAGCATGAGAAGGCATCTCTTCATGGTAGCTGAACTCAGGACCTATCTCTAAGTTTAAATACTTCTTTTAATCAGTGCAGCATGCTACAACTGTCTGTTTGCTGGATCCTGTTCATAAAATATTTATCATGCTCTTTCTGCATCAACGAGGTCTAAAACACACTGAAATGGAAAAGAAAGACTTCCCTTTAATAGGATAAATGATACTTTTCTACCATTCATTAAGCACCATTTTCCCTGCTGCATAAAAAAAAAAAAAATAAATCTGTTATGTTTTGGAAGACAAACAAGTATGGAAGACAGGGGGAATCCACACCAAAAAAAAGCCATTATTTGTCACAATTTAAGATTTGCTACAGGAGGTGTGTGCAACGATGACCTAAGGCGATTTCCAAAATGCTGCAAGATCTTCTGATAGATTGAACTAATAACAGATATTTATCTCCACTGGACATGTAAGCTAATGGCCATGACAAAACTCTATTATGATATTAGATTATTGTTTTCCAATTACATAAGGTTTATTTTTCAGTGGAAGTGAATGTGGCGAGGTAATTTCAATATCAAAGTTATGCAGTCAGAAGAACGTGATGCTATTCCAACTGTCATTGTTATTTCTATTACAGAGCATTGCCAATTCCCAGAATTTAATCTGTTGTCATTCTTACAGTCTCAGATCCTGGAACATGGAAAACTCATCTTTTCTTTTTTAATGCATGAGAAGATTTGTTTCTAGCTTGTACTGATGCATGGAAAATTTTGGAAATGTGTATGCCTGAGAAAATAGGACACATAAAACCTTTTTTTACTTGTAATTTTCAACTTAGTTTTTACTTGTAATTTTCAGCTAATCTTTCAGTTCTGGTCACAACTCAAAATAAGGAATATTGCTTATGGCGGTACTGGCTTACCTTGACTACAACCTATGTATCAGTGTGGCAAACAATGGAGCAATGTTAAAACCCCAGCTTGAAAGAGGCTACAGAAAAAAATTCATCTCTTGCCTGAATTTTCTCACAAGTGAAATTAGCTGCTTCAGTGTGCCTGAACAGAAAAGCACCTAAATGTAAACACAGTGACAAATAAGATCCAAATATTCAAAAATGTCAAAGAACAGTGAGTATTCTGTTGCATGTCATTCTTACGTGACCTCATTTTTTTCAATAGAGGCCCAAAAATAAACATATTGTAATTATAAGTATATAGCTGTATAAAGTGACCTTGGTACAGTTTGCAAGAAAAATATGGTTACTTGCCTAGTTACTTCATCCTTTTGAATGTGAAATATAGACTGGCATCTTTGCAAGCTCTGGATTTTCTCATTCAAAGGAGGACCTTTTTATTTTAATGCATTTTTTGCTGTGTGAAGAAAATATTGGGCACAGATGCACCTTAACTTGTCTTTAGTAGAAAGCCATGTTTCTCCCTTTGGGTCTGTCTAGTGAGTGATATGCAGAGACCCAAGACTAATTGTGATTGTGATTTTAATTGAGAGATTTGTCAATGATGAAAGCAGGTTTTAAATTGTATGGTGGAGAGCAGAACCATCAAATTCCACCACTGGCTAGTATTATAGCTGTGCTTGCTATTTATAGTGTGCAGTCGGGCTTGGAGAGAAAAACCTGGAAAATAATAAGACAAAAAGATTTATCTGTCATCTGTGTTTCATTGATTCCTCAGAATCAGCAAGCCTACGGTTAAGTTGCACGTGTGAGGAAGAAAACTTTTCTAAGTACATTTTTCTGCCCATTGGTACAAAGGATCAACAATGTGGATGGAGCATTTCAGATGTGACAGTTTCAAAGTCATAATAGTTACCCTGATAGCTGGCTACATTTTGATTTTGGCTTTAGGTGCAGTAAGCAGAGACGAGACTTTTCCATTTAAGTGGTAAATAAACAAAGCCTGCACTGAGTTTTTTGGCACTTGGAGTGGAGGCTTCTAGAGGCAGGTAGGTCCACATAGAGCTTCTGTATAGTGTGTCAGTAAGGTTTACCCCAGTCAGACATTAAACAAATAACCTGAGGAGGCATGTAGGAAAGATATTTGAACATTATTGTTGGGGGAAACAAACAATCAAAAAGTATAATTTATTTTATTTTTACACTGATTTTCTTTTAGACATCCTTCCCATTAAAATTCAAATGTGTGTGTGTTCTAGTTTATCAGAGTCTGAACTCATATGAACAAACGGCTTCATTCTCCTTTTTTTCATGACTTGGAGTTAGCTCTTACAGAAGGTTTTCATCTTTCCTTGTTTCCTACTACAACATCAAAATATCATGTCAAATTTCCGAGCAGCTTTACGCAGATGACCTGGCAACGAGGTGTAAAGAGGGTGGAATCAGAAGAGTAGAACACATTTCTGATCCCAGGTGTTTCAGAAGTGCACACAAGAATCCTGTGGCTTAACCTCTAGGTCTAACATTTGCCATCATAATGCTCTGAGTTTACTTAATTTATTGCCAATACTACAGGTACCCAAATCAGCATGAATATGTTGAGTTTAATGGGATTTAGATTCAGGTCATGACAAAGGAAGTTTTTTCTGAGAGCCATGCGCTTTTCCAGACTCCATACAATGCTCTAAGCACATGCATACACTCTGTTAACAGTGTGGGTTGGTGTTTGTTTGCTTGTTTGTTTGTTTTGTTGTTGTTGTTGTTAACAGCAACCACACAATCCCATGTGCCTTAGATTGATTGGGTCTCCTTGTTTAAAACAGGTTGAGTTCTGCAGCCAGTCAATATAATCTGAGTGTTTCAGACAAACTGCAGCAGAAGAAACTTCTGTGATTTCATTTTCCTATATTTTTTCTTCATATTGCATTAAATGACCCATGACTTTGATTAAATTGAAAATATAATGTATTGGCATTTTCAATGCCTTAAGATTTATATTTTTCATGGTTTCTATTTATATTCCAGTTTTACTTTATTATATTTCTTGGAAAAACTCATTTCAGGGGAGTCTACCACCTGCTGTACAATGAAATCCAAATATCAGAGAAGCCAGGGTTTCTTTGCTTCCCCAAGCCAGGTGGGACTAGTTATGGTACCTTTGTACTCCAAAGTGGTTCAGAAGGTTTTGACCCATCCTTTTCTTTGAGCTAGGCTTTTGTCTTTTCCATACATGAGCAAGAGACAGATATCAATTTAGTTTGTAGAAAAAGTTGTTTATATGGGACAAGTCGGATGCTTTCAGGGAGATCAGAGTTTCATTGTATCTTGTGGTAAGGCATGCAAGGAGTCGTGGCCACCATTAAGGCTGCTAAAAAAAAGGACTTGTTTTTCCTGGCTTTAAAATGATTGCCAGAACTGCTGTTTTCTGCTGATATTTCCCCATACCTGCACAAGCCTAACCCTCAAGCTGATTTTTCTAAAGAAGGTTCAGTAAAAAATAATTCAAGTGTTGCCTAAGGAAAGACACAACAATAGAGGATTTTGCCTATCTGAAAACGAAATCAAACTGAACGTTACAATATTTGCATGAAAAATTCTTACAGGATCTGGCATGAGTGTATTTGTTGGGGGTTTCCTATTTAATACTGTGAACACAAACTTTATCCTGACAAAGCAAGATTGCTCATCTTTTAAACTTTCTGAGTTCTTACTTGGATGATCTTCATTATTAGGGTTGAGTTTAATGCTGAAACTATGAGTTTGTGGCAGAGGGTGGTTGAAGCTGCTATAACATGGTACCTATCTTTTGGTTTAACCTACTCTGTGCAGAGTATTTTACAGCAAAGCATGACAGCAGAGCATAACCTGCAGTTATTTCTCCTTCAGGGGCTTTTCACGTGACAGGAGTGAGAAGACGAAATTGCCTCTCTTGTGCTTTTAGTGCTTCCCCCAGCTGGCAGCCTGACAGTGAGGGAAAGTGAAGAAGACAGCCTGGCTCCAACACCGAATGGGGGAATGGCAACTGGGAGTGAGATGCAAAATAAATGAGAAATAAGGGGTGGGACAGAAGGCCAGGGGAAGACTTGGAAGAGGAAAGATGAACAGAAACAGAAAAAGGTCTGCAGAATAAGCCAAAAGTTAGAAACTGGTACAAAAGCTGGTAGAGGGAGTACAGGAAAGCAAGAAAGAAGGGCTAGGGAGAGGCTGAAGAAAAAAGGTTTCTCACCAAGTAAACACCCTTTCCTCCATAATTCAGAACTGGCGTGAAGCTTTGTCATAATTTTGCTTTCCAAGAAACTCCTGTCATAAGTTCAGTAAGCGCATCTCTATATTCACGTGTGTGTGAGCTTTCCCTCTGTAGCACAACAATCGTGCACTATGTGGATGCACCTATTTCTGTTAGAAATGAAAGTGGATAACTGGGATCCGTATGTTCCTTATTCTTAGAGCAATTGACATCATAAACTTCAAGGTAAACCAACTTTTTTCTGTATAGAAGAGAGAGACCTTGACCTCCTCCTGGGAAACGCAATGAGGTGTGCCTTTAATGCAAGCACAAATGGGGCACTAAACAGGTAGACAGCAAAATAAAAATAGCTGGGCTGTACCATGAAAGGAAACTAATGGAGTTTGAACCTTAATTAACTCCTTCTTTAAGTACCAGACAGCAATCAGCACAAATTATGGAGTAGGAGCTTTTTGCTCTTGAAAACATGGAGTCTTTGCTTGCCTGCCTCCTCCCCTCCCCACAGCTGCAAGAATCCAGCTGAGATCAAGAATTTTTTTTATAGCACTTGTAAAAATCAAGTCCACAATCAACTAGACAAAGCAAAGCCATCGTGAAAGGAAGAAAACATCCGGCCTGGGTGTAGTATCTCTGGCTGGAATCTGGCCTCTCCAGCACAGCTGAAAGCCGGCTCAGCAGTCTGTGCGGAAGGAGCTGGCAGCCTTCAACCAGCCTCTAATGAGCCTCATCAAACAAACAAACAACAAAAAAAGATCTGTCACAAATCAGCACCAAAGACAAGTGTTAGGTGATTCTTCTGTTTTTGTGCAGTGGATACTTCCCCATTGCCTCTGTGGGTGCAGGGAATCTGTCCTAACATTATCCTTTAAATGTGGGGCAACTAGTTTACAAAGGATGTTCATCCTTCTGCAACAGAAAACAAATGCTTCTGGGGGGATGAGTCCCTTGACTCTTTGGGTAAGGTAAGTCACATCTTGAAATGCCCCAAACCACTGATGATAAAGACCTGTCCAAATTCTTTGCACTGTTATTGTCTTCATCCAACAGGTTCTGAGGAGACCAGTTAATAGGGTGATTGCAAGGATGAGAAGCACAATCCACAAAGTTAGGCTTTGTGGCCACTTGTATTTCATTGTCTAAGTTGATGAGCATCATTGTTCTCTGTATCTGCATAAGATGTTCCTCTTAGTAGAGCATCTCAGAAAATCATTGTTATCTCTCGAGCTTGCAACACAACTAGGGATATCTATCTCTCAGCACAGAACCATATTCCTCAGAAAAATTTCCATGTGATCTGAAATATGGAAGGAACAGTATAATCTTTACTATGCCAATGTGGCAGGTACAGCACAAGCTGCTTACTAAATTCCCCTTCTTCCCCCCAAAGAACTCTGATTTGTAATAAGAAAAGAGACTAGAGAATGATTCTTACATAAAACCAAACTGGCACAATTCTGCCTAATTATTTGCCCTTGAAAGGTGATTTTCTAATCTATCTCCTGATGCAATTTTTCCTCACT
This sequence comes from Columba livia, assembly GCF_036013475.1. Taxonomy (NCBI): domain Eukaryota; kingdom Metazoa; phylum Chordata; class Aves; order Columbiformes; family Columbidae; genus Columba; species Columba livia. The sequence continues at coordinate 7,549,531 of NC_088604.1, forward strand.
GTGATTCTTTGCACAACTGTCCTCATGACAAATATCACCTGAACTGGGAACAGCCCTGTTTGGAGTGCATGCATTAAGGGCTTTTCCCAATAAGCTGCAGCTCCTGCCTTAATGAGAATAAGAGCCTTATGAAGACTATAGTGCTTTCAACAGCAAACATACAACATGAGTACAACATACTCATATACCTCCTCACTGAGGAATACACCATCAATTTTTCCTTCTTTCTGGTTAAAAAAATAGCCCAAACACTTCAGTGTTGGCATAAAGGAACAAGGCTTTGTTTTAGTCCTGACTCCTTTGTCAGGAAGGAGAAATAATGCAAAGGCTTCTGTGAAGGCATCTACACTAGCGTTTTGGTTATCCTGTACTGCAAAAGGGTATAAGAGCACCCACAAGGTGCTGTCTGAAATTGAACAAGAAAATGCAATGCCAAGATACTGCTAACATGTTCCAACCACGTGCAGTCTCTTGGATGAAACTGTACCTAGACCAAAGCAAAACACTCTGAAATGTAAATGTGGAGGTTGTCACATTCTGAGCACCAACTGTTTCACTCTGTAAATCTGCTTCTGTTGGTCTGCACTGCCTGTTAATGCAGACATAACCCAGTTGTGTGCTAGGACAGGGATGTGACAGATGGAAGTAGAATCATAAAATCATTTTGGCTGGAAAAGACTCTTAAGATCATGGAGTGCAACTGTTAACCTAACACTGTCAAGTCCACCTCTAAGCCATGTTGTTAAGAACCTCATCTACACATCTTTTAAACACCTCCAGGGATGGTGCAGGGTCTCAGGCAATTGCCAAAGCAGATAGGGGATGTGGGATAGGGAGATTTCATCAGTAGAGTACTGTGGTGATGTGTCTGCAAGGGAGAGTAGTGAAGAAAAATAACAGGAGAAGGCTGGAGGGTTGAAGGTATCTGAGCAAACCAGTACACTGCATCTAGAGCTGCAGCCACGTCAGATACTGAAACGAGTGTCAGAAGTGTGGGATGAGAGGAGGTATTGAAGTGGGATGTTCAAGGCAATCAGCTGCTTACAGTGATGGGGCTGCAGCATATTGGACATTCAGAGTGAGCACTTCAGACAGAAACTACAGAATTCACAGAAATAGTGAATTCTCAACTGATTTTAGCTTTTACAGATCCAAACCTGGACAGATGAGGCTGCAAAGAAACAGGACGGTTTCGGTTTCTCCCAGCCTATTTTCATCCTGATTGCAGAATAAACTCAGAAGCACTTTCATGGATACTCACCATGAGTTAGTTACACATATTGAAAGCACAGCCAGAATCATGGCTAAACGCAACATGGGAAAGCCTAACTTTTTTTGGTGAGTCTTTATCCATCCAAAATTAGAATTGTCTTTTCTAAAATGGATATAATTTCTCTAAAAAAAAAAAATCTGAGGAACAATAGACAGCGTCTAAAGGCAGCAACCAGTGAATCATAGTGAATCGCTGATGAAAATGTAATTTGGTATTTTTTGGCATGGCACATCCAGTGATGTCAGCTGAGTGCAGTAAAATGGAAATGATTGATTTATCCTGCTTCACTTGCTGAAGTGGAGGCTTGGAATCAAGTTGTGCAAAGTAAAACTTCTGTTTCTTCTTACTTGCATTAATTCATGGAGCAGCAGCCTTAGGTTTTTTTCACTTTTCTAAGGACTTAATTCTGAAAATGTTGAAATGAAACATTATGATTTTTGGAAAAACTTTCCCTTTAGAACAATCTTACGTTGGATCAAACATGATTTCATGAGCTGTTTTGGTCAGTCTCACTTCATGTGTTTTGGCAATAAGAAAAGAAAAAGCTTTTACTAACGAATTGGAAATGGAAAAATTCAAGCCTCTGCACATTCAACGAGCAATATGTCCCTCCTTCCTACTCTCGAATTACTTGAAAGAACAGTATCATCCTGAGGGAAGAGAGAAAATGAAGACAAGGAAATAAAAAAGACAACACAAAATATCCATCTACCGTTTCATTTCAACACAAAAATACTGTAACACATTCCTCACATCTTTCTTGATATAGTAACCACAAAGGCAGCTGGAGGTTTCCTACTTTCAGATCCCATTGTCACCCAAATGTTCTCAGGTTCCTGGTCCATCTCCTGCTGGGATACAGAGCATCCTGCATGACTGCATTGTATGACAATGCAGCAATTCATTCCGTTTTCACCAGCCTCCCTTCTTCAGCTGCTACTTTTTCTAGCTTATTTATTTATTTATTTATTTTCCCCATTTTTCTTTGGTAGTTTCTATTTTACAACCAGTCACCACTCCACATTGAAATGCAACTTGACTTTGCTACTCACAAGCAACTTCTCGGATAATTTTAATGCATTTTATCTACAAACTTTCACGTTACAAGGCCTCAGGTGATTGCACCACATCATGCAGACTGTTTAGCTCAGTGTGTTTACCTATAGCTGGGGACCACAGACTTTCCTACATTATCGCAGCCATATTTTTACTTCACCTTATGGCATGAATTTTTAGTTTCTTTAACAGAAATTCATCAGCCCTTTCTATTGGTTCCTTCCATGCAATCCCCTTCTCTATGCCAAGGTCAACAGAGTTTTCCTTTTCCTGGGTCTTTGATCCCTCTTGAGGAAATAGTTCATTTTTTTCAGTTCATACCATCAAAATTACAAGCACTTACCTTCACCTCGGTTTTCAGTTTCATTGTGAACACATTGAAGCTTCCCTAAGACTTAGCCAATATTGCAAGCAGTCATCCAGTATTTGCTCATCTCCAGACTTCTTCACTTGTGACCAAAACTGGATGAGTGCAAGATGTCATGTGGGATATGGATATTTATTTTTAGCAGAGAATCCATTGTACTATGTTGTTTTGTCATTTACACCACCTCAATTCCAGAGCACACCAGTGCCAGAGAAGATTCTCTCGCTTTTTAGCTGAATAAGCCAATTCTACATTACACATTGGCCTCACTCGTTAACAACAGTGCCTCATGATGTATTGACTCATTGATAGTTTCTTCTTCCTCCTTTCTCATTCATTTATTGTATAAGAAAATATTCAGACCTTGAAAGCAACATCTCTGCAGGAACACACCAGCACAGAACCTGTGTTTAGAAATGTTAAAAGAGTCCCCCGTTTTTCACTGAAATGTATGAAAAAAACTTCTACCATAAGGGTGATCAAATATTAGGACAAGTTACCCAGAGACCCTGTGAAGCCTCCATCTCTGGAGATACTACAAACCCCACTGAACACAGCCCTGGGCAATGTGTTCAAGCTGACTCTGCTCTGAGCAGACGACTGGTCTAGATGGCCTCCAGACATGTCCTCCAACCTCAACAGTTCTGTGATTCTGTGAGTTCTACGTAATTTGTATACAATGCAGGAAAAGAAAAAAGAAAGAAGTCCTTTAATTTGTTTTCTAGGGACTGGAACCTCCTCATCTGAATTGAGTCTTCAACAGCAACAGACAGAGACCTCTGATCTGGCTGAGGACATACCTACAGCACAACATTATTCAGAGATACTCCAGCTAGCATGGTTGTCATTGGACTCTAAGAGTAAGTTGCAGAGCTCAGGGTGGGCTTTTCTAAAAATGGAAAGTAATGCTAATTTGGGTGCTGAAACTAGACAAGACAATGCAGAATCACTTGTTACACCTCCAGATCATCTTCCGTCTGACTGCAGTCTGGGAAGTGCTGGGGCAGTGGAGAAGATTTATAATGCAGTTATAAAACACTGTTATAGGTTGACATGGCTCCTTGGCTAACACCTGTGTGTATGGGTTACAAGGTACCAAGAATCGGGTTCTTCTCTAGGTGACCCTACATGTTTGCATAATACACTTCTCCTTGTAAGAGGAACTCTGTTGTCTGTCTCAGGATTTAGTAATTCAGTAATTTTGAATAGGTCAGCTCTGGAATTTAGCCTATTAATCAAAGTATAGGCAATTCATTGCAGGCTAAGTGGTAATTTCAATTTAGCATCAACCTGAGGGCAGATGCCTCATCCTTTTAGCTGGATAAATTTATCATTAATAGAAACATTGAAGTAAACGATGTCATTGCTGGCAGTGTACCGATCTACCATCAGGATCAGATGATATGTATAATTCCCGAGCTGCACAGAGGAAGGGCAATCAGTTTAACATGGACTTGTAAATAAATGCAATGGGTTAGCTTTTCAGACGTTTGCATAATGGAGAGTGTTAGCTTTGCCTTAGGCGGCAAGTAAGGACACAAAAAAGTGGTTCCAATTAAATATTTTCAAGACTTCTCTTAAGAATTCTAATGACATGACTTAAAGGTTAGCATTGCACACACACACATGCTTTTTTCTTGTTTTCAAGTATTTTCATAATGCCATTTTCTGCCTAAGTTCAGAGATAGAAGTGTTGACTCAAAAAACTGGGCAAAAGAGTCTATGCTTAAAGAATCCATGAAAGAATATAAACGGTTTCCTTCTGCAAGTGGAAAGTCAAGATATGAAGGTCTAGATTTGCTCTGCTTAACCAGAGAGCAGTGGAGGTCCCTCTGTAGGCAACAGAAAGGGGTAGGTACACCTCACAATTAAATCATAGCTTAGTTGGGTTCAGCCACCTTTTGAATTCTCTATGTCTGTCACTGGGGGTAAATCCCCAAATGATGATTTGCCCCAGTTGTCACAGTTTGGGAGAGCTGAGAAATTAAATACATTTTTCCAGAATCCTGGTTAATATATCAGCCATTAAAGAGGCTTCCTGGCCCTACAAGACATGAAAGACATCTCTACAGCAAATACAAATGTGTCACTTCTCATGCCTCTCAGTCAACTCATATAGTAGATTAACCATTTTCCTCTCAGATTTATTACACAACAAACAACAGCAGTCTTTAGCACTAAGACATAGTCATCCACTGTGGTCAAAAATATTATTTTGCCTCTGAAATCCACTCTGTAGCATATAATCAAGAACTGGACTTCTGTATTATACTGATACTGAGGTGTTTCATGAAAAAATTATATACCTAGGCTGGAAAATTTTAAGTATTTTTTTCATCTTGAAAAAGAAGGAAAAAGGTATTCAAAGCATCAGTCAAGTTTGCAAAAAGAAAGGTTTCACAAGAAATAACTATTTCTGGGACAATTGTAAAAATACAGCTATAATGACATGTGTTTTCAAATATACTGTTTGGAATCCCCCTAGGACCTCTTAAGGGTGTTCTGCCTAGACTGACATCCTGTCCCTGGAAAATTTTAAGGGAAATGAAGCTTCACAATTCTCCATGGGAGAACGTTTCAGTTGAACAACTGCAAACAGATATAGAGTCTAAAAATTTCAGTGAAAACATTGAGGATAATTAGACAGCAAATCCTATCCCTTCAAATAGGTTTTGTACCAGTTTGTCAGTACAAAAATAATGTTCACCAAAATTGCTAAGATTGTATAAAAAGGTAGATATCTACATTTAATTTTTTCAATTTTATTATGTTCTTTCTAGACTTAAAGTAACGTTGACAACTCCTTGTGTGATAGTTTGTTGTAATATTTAGAGTTTCAGTCTCTCCTATTATTTCATATGGAAATGAAAGATAAATTCACCTCTACTGTACATAACAGGGGAATTTATTGTTATTGTTATTGTTATACTTTCAAACCAAATTGTGCTGAGCCGTAGTTAGTCACCGGCCTTCATCTTAACTTGATCTTCATCTGGTAATGAACGTGAAATAACTACTGACACTGCTGAATGTGACTGGAGCACAGGGATAACATACAAAACCAAGCAGGCCATGGGACTGAAGGGGATGTATAAATGGTAACAACAAAGGGTTCAACCAGGATCGTAGAATCATAGAACAGTTTCTGTTGGAAGGGACCTTCAAAGCTCATCCAGTCCAACCCCTGCTATGAGCAGGGACATCTTCACCCAGATCAGATTGCTCAGAGCCCCATCCAGCCTGGCCTGGGATGTCTCCAGGGATGGGGCATCCACCACCTCTCTGGGCAACCTGGGCCAGTGTCTCACCACCCTCATGGTAAAAAATTTCTTCTTTATGTTTAGCCTGAATCCTCCCTCCTCGAGTTCAAACCCATCACCCCTTGTCCTATCGCAACAGGCCCTGCTAAAAAGTCTGTCCCCGTCTTTCTTACAGGTCCCTTTTAAGTACTGAAAGGCCACAATAAGGTCTCCCCAGAGCCTTCTCCAGGCTGAACAACCCCAACTCTCTCAGCCTGTCCTCCCAGCAGAGCTGTTCCAGCCTCGGATCATTTCTGTGGCTCCTCTGGCCCCTCTCCAACAGGTCCATGTGTGTCCTGTGCTGAGGGCTCCAGAGCTGGACACAGAACTGCAGGTGGGGTCTCACCAGAGTGGAGCAGAGGGGCAGAATCACCTCCCTTCACCTGCTGGACACGCTGCTGGTGATGCAGCCCAAGATACGATTTGTCTTCTGGGCTGCAAGTGCACATTGCCAGCTCATGTCCAGCTTTTCATCTACCAGTACCCCAAAGGATGGTGAGGGGTCATTCATTAGGGTAAGCACAGTTAACCCAAACCTTGTCTTGAGCACCAAGAATATATTTATTTTCCCCAAACAGAGGTCGGGAGGGGAAAAAAAAAAAAAAAAGACAAATAAGAACAGGCAACAGTTCTCTAAAAAAACCCTGAAACCTTCATTTCCGAAACAAAACTTAGGATAATCTCCCATGCAATTATTTGCAGCCAGGATATTACTCACCAGAGCCCATTGTCCATTTTCCAGGAAGACTTTTATTAAGACAGATTTATTACTGGATCCCGATAATGCCTGTAACAGTAGGCACTGAATGTTAATGACTGCCAGTCAGTTTGAATTAACCTGTCTTAGAGAGATTTGAGTCAGTTAAGATCTTAGTTTATACTTTGTCTTTATGGCAGTGGATTTGTTTTTTAAAATCATCATGTAATAGGTAGTACTTGGATACCGTGGGAATGGACCTCTCTAAAAAAATCTGATTTTATCTCAGTAATATTAATAGATTAAGAAATTATATGTAAAAAACTGGACTGACACCACAGTCATAGGGAAGGATTTAAAGCCATTTGAGCTGTCGTAGGGTGTTCCTAGTCTCCCACATCCGGTCCAGGGAGGTTTTTGTTTGCCATGGGCTTTGCTCATCTTATGTGAACAGCTAAAGTCTTCACTGGTGGTACCTACCTACATGACAGCAAATAGATCAAGTCTCTGAAACAAACATCAAGTGGACAACAACAGTAAATTGAAGAAGAACTGTTAGCCTGTGATCTCCACAAGCATCTCATCTTTGTTTGTCTCTGCCTTTCCTTTTTTGTTGTCTGTTTCATCCACAGGTATGTAACATTTTGTATCTCATCAGGAACCTGATATGAAACAAAACCAAACCTGTATAATGGTCTATCAGAATGGATCATTCCAGTGAATGATAATCATCAATTGTTTAATATAATGGCAGTGGATTAGCAATTATTCAGTATATAAGCTTTCCCAGGAAGCATTGCTAGGAAAAGCTCAGTCTGTCCCTAGATCCTCTTAGCATGAGGAAACAAAACCCTGCTATCCCTCATTTTCCAGCTCATCACAAAGTCCTGCAGAAATTTTATGTAACCTTAGCTAACTCCAAAACTACCACTATGTTACTCAATGTAGCCCATGATGACAGGATCTCCATTGTAGTGACCAGATCAAATGTAGAAAGTAGACTGAAGCTGAAGAAGTCTAACATGCAGTTGAATTTGATGAAGTTTTTCTGTTCCAACCCCTTGATCTAGTTTCATCAGTTCTAATCAAAGAGCATCAGGATTGATATAAAAAGGAGACCTGTAATTTCAACACTGTCTGCTCTGCTGTTTTACTGAAGGCCAGCTCTGAGACAAGACTGTCAGGTATGACGTGTAGGTGAAAACATGTCAGGATAGCAGTCTGTTCTCAAAGCAGTACTAAGCTGACCATATACATTCATATTCCAAGGGTCTCAGTCTGTGTGAAAATGGTCAAATACTGTCTGTAGCAAGAAATTCACTTTCTCTATCGTCAACACCTGCCTGATTCATTAGTTGGCATGGTTTGTGAAGATGAAGGAATGTCTCTGTGACCACAGTGGTAGCCGTTCTAGAACAAGTTACATAGTTTTTAATGGGAAAGTGGTTTAAAAACCACACTTCAATATCACAAAAGAAGTGATTCAACTTGGCATACCATCTGCTAAGTGCCTTGTTACCAAATATCAGCTTGGGAAAAAAATTGCAATGGCTTTATATATAAATAGAAGATGGCAGTTTGGAAGCTTGTCAAACCAGCAGCTTTTAGAGGAACTATTTGTAAAAGAAAGATGTCAGTTTCCAATATTATTTTTGTTCTTCTGCTGAAGATACATCTTAGAAACGACATTAGTGATTTTTTTATCCTTCGCAATTAGAGAGCAATCAGATCCTTTTATGATAGTGTGTTTTTCCCTCCTTAGTAGGAGTTTTCTTGTAATTGACCTATTTTTTAAATATAATTTTCACAGCTGAAAAGAGATAATCCTGTATAAAATAGGTTTTAATTGTTTTATTTTTATATGGTTTACACAGATGAACAGAGATAGTCCTATATAAAATAAACCCCTACTGTTAGTATTCTTCTTCTTTCTCGTGTTCATTTACTCATACAAATCCCACTGGCAATAAGGCAATTACACCACAGATGGTAGAGTTCAAACGAATTAGATTCTACTGTCTCTTCACAAATAGCTTCAGTGCACAAACTTCTCCAAAGCAGTATGTGCCGAGCCCTCGTCTTGCCACTCAACTGCTTACATAACATCACCAAAATGCTTTCTTTTATCTGCATTCCATGTTATAATCAGTGCTTCTTCACTGGCTCCTTCCCTTGCCTTAGTTGACCCTGTATACCCTTCCCCAGTTATCACCCTCAGAATGCAAGTGAAGGACAAACATCACATACTCATCAACTCATAAAGTGCTTTTCTCATATTTTGCATCTCTTCTTTTCAATTCTTCTTTCACTCTCCCAGCTCTCCTGAGCATGCATATGTGTGTGTGCCTTCTATATCCTATAACCCTCAGAACACAGATTGTGTCTCCTTGCATGTCCATAAAATACATTTTCAAGGAGACTTCAAGCCTGGTTATGCCAAGGTTTCTACTGCTCTGTATAACAAATAATTAATATCTTCATTAACATGGCAAAATCTGTTCCCTTGCAGGTTTTCCACAGATAGATTTATTCTTATCTCAGCTACTCAGACCAGCTTGACTGCTCCTCTAAATAAAAGAAATCTTGTTTTGGCATGAAGGAATGCAAAGGCAGCCTCTCTAAATATGGAATAGATGATGATAAAGCTTGAGGAGCTGGACAGCCACCACACCATCAAATCAAATTTTGGAGCACTGCAAAGCCAGAAATATTCCTCTGATGAAAGTGCCTCAATACACACTGACGCAACAAAAGTAGCTGGATCACTATTGCTAATTGTCTGTGCCTCTGGTTTGGGTAACCTGAAGTTCTGGATCGCATCCATCCAATTTCAGCCACAGCAGATGCCTTCTCCTCTGTGGAATGGGAGTGGTCCAAGGTGAATGTATCTTTGGACAATCTGCCTGTAGTGTTTGTTATTTAAATTCATAGGACAGGCAACCTCAGAGTAAAAGGGGCACCTCTAGCTATATTTATTAAACTCAAAGGAAGAAAGAGTGACACCAGGTCTGTGCATTTCAGCTGAATCAGAAAGGAGTTTGGCAGAGGACAGAAAAAAGCATTCAAGAGCTTCGACTTCAACTCAGGCATCACAGAGCGAAAGTATGAAAATCCAAACCCGATATTTAATTTTAGTCTTAATCAAACCTTAAATATTTCGCATATCCTTACATACAGTTTTAAACTTAGTGGTTATAAACGCAAGGGAACTTCCCCCTGCAAATATCAGATTGCCTGTTTACCAGCAACATCAAAAATTCAACACATTAAAACCCAAGAGAATTTTTATTTGATTACACTTTATAAACTGTTTTCTACTTTTTAAGTGATTGGACTGGTGCTTCTCTTATTTTGTGGGTGAACCTTTTTCTTATTAATTAAAATTTGCATTAAGCTCTACTCTCTTTAAAAGACAAGAGTTTCTGTTATTGACAGAAACAGTTTTCAAGGTCTACTTCTAGAAACTTTCTACTAAAGGTGTTAAGTAATGTATTTTAAGCATAAACACATCTCACACTGGCAAGAAACTTCTGTAATCAAATCCCCTTTCATTTATACTGAAATCTCAGCACAGAAACCTAGAGAAGGCAAATATCTGGCTCCAAGGTTAGGATATGGACACTTAGCTGTATGAACAGTGCAACTGTGAGGTTATTAACTAAAAGAAGCTGTAGTATTCACTGCCCCCCACCTGGAAGGTGTTTGCAGTGCTCTGGCTGCTGGATACAACTAGATATGGAAGTAATCCTGGAAGACCAGAGGAAACAAAAAGAGAAAATTTGGGATGCAATTATAACATGCTCAAGTGATGAACATAGAGAAGAACTAATAAAACTTGCTTGCTCTTGGAGCTGAAGAACTTTAGTTAAGGTAAAACGACATTTTAAAAAATAATAAAAATTAAAAAATCAACTAAGACTACATGTAAAAGTTATGCTTTGAAAGAGATGGAAATAAATAAAAAATGAAAACAGGCAGAAGCAGAAAAATGTTTGAAGTACATAGTTTATGTACAAAATCGAATTTCAACATGAAGTTACCGACGAGACAAAGTGCCATGTTTCTGCTGTGCCGTGGACATAGCTTTGTTACTTTTTTGTCCCGTTTGAAGTGAATTTGTATCTCTTTTTTATTTGTTTCTTTAAGATTATTTCTTGGCCAGTGGTAGATTTACCTGCAATTACTTCCAGTAGCTTCTTATACATTTAGCTTTGGAGCAGTGAAGCCTTATAGCAGCCAACATTGAATAGACTCATTTAAGATGTACAGTTGAGTGTGCTAAAGGTGGGAAAAAGACAGCCCCAAATATCTAATCTAAAACATTATGAGGAAATGCTTATTTGAGCTGAGTCATTACATTTGAAGGTGGAAGGGAAAAGGAAGTGTTGCTAAGAAAACTGTGTCAGATTAAGGAGAGGAACAGCTACAGCTGAAGTCCCAGGTGAAATGCAGGTTGCACAGCCAGCACTCCTGACGTTCTTGGGCAGGAATTCAGTTCCTGGGCAAATCATGGAGCAAACCCTCTTCAAACACATTTATGAGTGCACAGTGGAGGAGAAGGTGATTAGGAACCATCAGCACAGATTTACCAAAGGTAAATCATGCCTGACCAACTCAAGTACCTTCTGTGATAAAATTACCGGGATTGTGAACAAAGGAGGAGGAGCAGTGAATGTCATCTGCCTTAAATTTGCAAGGCTTTCAACACTGTATCCCACAGCACTCCTGTATTGAGACATTATGGTCTGGGTGAGCAGACAACCAGGTAAAATATATTGGGCTCAGGGGCAGTGGTTAACAGATTATCCTCCAACTGTAGTCCAGTGACAAGCGGGTCCTGTGTGGGACCTGGGCTTTGAACATCTTTATCACTGACCTGGAGGAGGCCCTTTCTGTGTTGCAAAGGAAGAATTGGTGTAATACAGGGTCATCTTGTCAGGTATCTTGTCAGACTCCTGGGTTGCAGACTTCTTGGAACTCGTCAGGGAGCAGGAGAAATTCAGACGACAGTTTTGGAGATTTCCTGGGTTTGAAAACTAATGACAGCAGGAAATACTGGAGGCAAAGCAATGAACTGTAATGCATGGTAAGGCACAATTTCTGTGAAATACTAGATCATATGCTCCAAAAGAGAGAAGGGCAACTAGCAGGGATGAATCTCAGAGGCAAGAAGAGCTGATGGCTGGCTGACAACTGACTGAAGCACAGACTGAGGTAGGATCCATTTAAAACAAAAGGATTTAAACAGTCAAACCCCATTCAGAAGTGAACTGAACGAAGGTATCAGATACTGTTAAGGAAGATTTTCAGCAGCATTTGCACCAGTACTAGGATTCTGGGTCTGAGTACGAACATCACATTTGGTAGGAGCAGAGGCAAATTCATTTCCCCTCATGTTGCAGTAGACCAGTGGCACAAATCAACATCCTAGCTGGACAAGCGATGTTTAACAGCAAGAAACCAGTGACACAACAATGAGCCTTCTTCAAACCATATGAGTGGAAATATGGAATGCTGTTATCATAGCTTGCTGACTGCCTGTTACCTGGGATGTATATGTCTAGGAAGAAAATATGAATGAAAATCAGGAGAAAACCATTTAAAAAAAGGTTTTCTGGTAGCCAAAAAGGATTGATACCACAATCCTGAAAATCACCTCTGGCCAATGCTGGTTTTAGAGCACAGTAAAGGGAACAGCTGGATTTATTGCTGCGGGTAAGATGGAAATAGAAATAGAAATACTGGTATTGCAAACTCCCTATTTGTCTATATGACACATACACATATAAAATAAATGGATATTACTTAATTTGTGTTATTTCCCAAATGCAGAAAACTGAAAAAAAAAAAAAAAATAAAAGTCTTTGGTTAAAAAGAACAGCTTGCAGGGCTAAAATTACTCAAACGTTGTAGGAATAAAAGAAACACTAAAAAAAGTAGGGAAGCAGTAAAATTCTCAGTGATGTAGAGAAGCCAGATGTATTCAAAAACTTATTCAATAGAACTGAATTTTGAAAGAAGCAGTGTGAACTACACTTATCACTTTATCACGATTAAGTATTTTCCAGTCCATAAGTAACTCAACAGGATATTACACCATAACCATAAGAAGTAATTTTTTTTAGCAAACCCAGATAGCTTGCACTAGAAGTGAAAAAAAAAAAAAAGTTGTCTTAGGGCATTTTGGACAGCTGCTCTTTATTTTCAGCATGCCTGGTATGGGTGCATTCTGGAAGGATGGAGAAAAATTAACATCCTAATATTCAGAAAGTAAGCAGGGGTAACCCAAGTAACAAAAGCCCTTTTATAACCCCCAACAAATTAATGGAAAACCTGACTGAGCATCCATTTATCTTCAAGAGAAGTAAGGAACAGGGCTATAAGTGCTACCTCTCAACAGAGTCTCTTGAAAAATAAATCATGTCACATAAGCCTGATTACATCCTTCACAACACTAAAGGTTCAGCTGATAAAGGAATCAGTAGAGATATAATGTGCGTAGATTTCTGCAAGGCATCTGACTTAGCACAGAATAATCTGATGAAAATATTAGATCTATACAATATTAATAAATTTCAGTTTAAATAGATTAGACAACAACCTAATCTCAAAAAGTAGCTGTTAATATGAAATCATTGAATGATGAGATTAGTTGTCTTTTTCTAATGAGATTGGTATGACACATTCATTGAGCGAGTATAAGTATGCTGCTGATAAGTTCAATAAGAATAGGTAAATTTGTAAATCACCATTGCAGAGGAGGCAAAAAGAGGGAACTTGATTACTATTTTTTTTAAACTCCTGTTAGTTATCTCTAGGAGAAGAGGATGCAGTGCAGGTATGCAGACTTGGACCTACAGAGCCTCAAAACTATTAAGTGTTCTGGGTGGACAAACATGGAGCAAAAAGGAAGGTTAGGAAAGAAAAGTTAATTGTTCCTATGTCATTGGTAAAAGCAAGACCGGACTGTTACAGTACATTTTTGACTTCCACAATTTATAAGGAATAGTGAAATGCAGATGATCAAGTTGATGGGAATCAACATACTATGAGCACATCCTTCAAAAACACCCCAAAAATCTAGCTGATATGCCCGACACCAGATGAAAAGCAGGTTGGAAACCAGGTGTGAGCATCTAGCAATGAGCATTCAGCCAGGAACTATGTTCTTAGTGGGTAGTGGATTCTCATACTCTTTGTTTCTCCAGAAGAAGAAGGCATGTCTTTCTTTAAGGTTCTGTGTAGCAACCAGTAAATTAAGACTAAGATTTGGAGCTCTGGACAGGCAAAATTTAGCAGAAGTAAATGGTCCACTAGAGATGTTAAGCCAGGTAAAAGAAAGACCTTCTTCACTTTTCACACCTAAATCTAAGTTACACGAATGTTATGGGAAGCTTACTAATCCTACCCTTTTATACTTTTAAAAGACACACCTTAAAAATGACATATGGACATTGAGAGGAGCAGAAGAAAACATAACAATCTATTTATGTCCTAAACTGGCCAGACCAGAGCCAGTAATGCTATGAAAGATGAAAATCTTCATATCTCCTAAGCATTGTACCCCAGCTATGTCTCATATTTTTCCATTCCCAGAAAAAAAGAACATCAAAAATGTGGCTGAAACCAATATTGCTTAAGAGAGAGTTGAGATTCTTCCCTCCACTCATTTTAGCTCTGTTTTGGCACAATGCAAGAAGGCATAAAGCCTGTTGGTGCCCTCTTATCTTAACATTAACATTCCCGCTGCAGGCAGCCTGCAATGAAATCGCATTTGCAAGAGTGCCATAATGTTACAGCAAATGCTGCCATTCAGTTGGGATATTCCATCGTCCCGCAACCAAGTCAGGAAATGCCCTACAGGATAATTGACATGCTCCTGTGAATTACAGAGCTATAAATAGCACACCAAGGGTGCCTGGTGAAAGGATGATAAAACATAAGTGAAAGCTGAGTTTTTATGAAGTTATTTCCACCACAGGGAAGTATTTATCTCTGTACTTGCAGTTTTTCTATTTTTCCTTCCCCGATACATATAGAACAGGGAGCAGACGGCAATAAAGAGCTGCAAAATATGATCTTTAAGAAGTTCACTCTCTCTTTCATTTCTGTATTCTTTCTGTTCTTGTTCCTTTGCTAAAGTTCCTGTAGTACAATTCATATCAGATCACTCTTGTTCCTATCTCTTCCTGCAAACTGCTTTCCAATCAAAAAACCTCCCTTATTCTTCAGATCATCACAAAAGGCAAGGGAGGGTGGGCATGTATGTATTCTCCTAACATGTCTATGGCTACTGCTTTAAGGAATGTAGAGACACAGTGCTCAAAAATTTCCTTTAGTACAGAAATAAATCCCTCATTTTCCAATCTCAACATTGAAGAGGCAACTTGAAGGATCATATAGTTGACTACAGAAGAAACATCTCCTTCTGAAAGACACAGAAAAGATTCATGAAAATTTAAAGACTAAATACAACCTTCAGGAAGGTTAAGGACAAATAACAACAGATATACCTGTTATTTCTGCATGGACAGTGTACCCTTATACACTGCAAAATACTGTGTATATGGATAAGACAGATAACTACTCATGCAATTGTTAGCCCAAATATATTTGTATTTTCGTATTTCTGTATACTTGATACAAGCACACATCTGCAGTTAAAGGAATCTGAAGATCTGCACAGTTGAAACTTCCATCCAAAATGCTGGTTTCCATCTTTTCTACGTGAATGTTGATCAAATAAGTGAACTTTAAAAGTGAGAGGCTGTAATAGGACATTGCCGTTGAACATGAAGAGCCAAACATGACTTGGAGTTCTGATTATGCCCACGAACTTGTTCAATCCATCAAGAAATCATTACCATTAAAAATCTCTCATCCTTTACTAAAAACAGAGAAAAATCAAGAAAGATACTTGAAATGCAAAACATTAACTATGGGTCTTAAACCAATACTGCTTCTCCCCTCTACTGACATGGAATTACCCAAACTGTTCTTTGGAGAAAATAAGGATGAAGTTATATAGTGAAGACAGGCTGTATCCTTTGTACTTAATTGAGGTCAGAGTCATTCTAGTTTCCTGAAAGCAAAATATGAAATAGTCACAGAGAAGAAGAGGGAAGTAAAGAAAGGATGCAATATTTTGAGGACAGCCACACCACATCTTCAATGATGTAAACACAGTCTCATATTTTAGTGATAATTTCAGTATAACATTGACCAACAGGTTAGGTTTGATTCCCTTTAAGAAATTTCAAATTTATACCTGCTGTTGTAAGCTGCTGCACACTGTTTGCTTTTGGGTCCTGGGTCCCTACAAAACACAGTAACTGGAAAGAAAAGAATATGAGGAATAAAGGTCAGGGAAGGAAAAACAAAATGAGAAGAAACAAGAAAGGAAGAAACAAGAACATAAGTCTCACATTGCAAGTAAGGAACATGGCCTGCCTCAGGACAGAAAGATGTGATACAAACCAGATTATTCTTGGTTTGCTCTACTGAGAATGCCTTCCAGAACAACACAAGCCTAACAGAACCATAGACCATCCTGTTATCTCAAGAAGATGGAGAGTCTTTCCGTTTGTATTTCATTCAGCTAACCTCAATGTCACGTTATGTCCTCTACAAAAACAGATGGATGTTCTCATTCATTTCTTTACTAGTTTTAAGTGATTAAGTTTTGTTCATTCCCTTCTCATCTTTTCCTTGCCAGACATGATCTCAACATTGTTCTCAGGTGGCATCAGCACAACTTTTTGCTGACGTGCGTTACCTTTCTCCATGCATATGGCTAACCAATGGCAAATCTACTGACTTAGTATATTTTGTAATAAGCTGAGGGCTAAATTACTTTGACTCAGCTGATGCAAGGGAATTCGTTAGACTACTCTGGATCAACTGTTTATCTGAGTTAATGGTCTCTTTTCCAATCCATAATTAGTAAGAAGTCAAAGTTGGAATTTACCTGTTCTCCACTTATTGCTTTATCTTATCCATTTACTTGAAGGTTGATTTCATGTCAGGACAAAAAATTTCTCATCCTCTGTGCTTGTACAGAATCTTTCACAAATGCATTTCTAACCTCTGTTGCAGACATAAATACTCGGATGTCTACTTACCCAGACATTTCTGTGGTCTTTGTCATTCTAAGAAGTGTGAGCATGCAAAAGGAATGAAAAAAACAAAACCAAAACCAAACAGAAAATGAAAACAACAACAAAACCAAAAACAACCAACCAAACAAAAAACAAACAACAGCTTATTCAGATTGTTTGAAGAAAATTTGCGATGTGAAATTGTAATGTGATTCACATTTTTGTTATTATCAGTCATGACCAATCAGATTTCCTGCCAGAAACTGATCAGTTTGCAGAGTATTTTCAACTTTCATTATGAATAGTTATTCCAAGAAGTTTGGACCAGAGAGAAAAGGTTTTCATCTTGCTAAGTACCGGTCAAACACTCTGCCTATTCCTTCAGCTCTTCCTCAAGATTCTACTTCTGCTGTTTAGCTTTTTCTTCTTCTTTAGTCTGCTAAACATCAGAGACTCTCATTTAGGTTCAAATTCAAGAAAGCAAACAAATCCTTATTCTTTGACTCCATCACAATTCTGAACAGGATTTAAAGTACATTTAAGGTTGTGATTAAGTCAAATCCTCCTTTCCTGACATGGTCCTCTACAAAGCTCTTAGTTTATTACTAAAAAGACAAAACTACAGTAACTAGGAGCTGATTTTGAATGAAGTAACCTTACACAAATGAAGAGTTATTTTGTCTTCATAGGCCACACAGGCTTTTCTGCACACTGAAAAACAGTAAAGGCCAGACATAATCCTACAGGCATGCAAAGGAAAAAAGAGAGATGGAAAAAAGCAGAATTTAAAGGTAGTTACACCACATGCAAATAACCAAATCTGTAAGTGATGCTCTGAAGAAAGGAGAAACTCTCTAAAACAGACTCAAAAGAAGAAAGGAGGCCAAGCTTCAACTATTTTTACATAGTGTCAATTTGCAGCTCATCAGAAGGACAGGATTATGCAACTCCTTCAGGACAGTTATCCTGTGAGAAATACAATTAGAAGGGCTCTGCTCACAACGCATGTCAGTCCAAAAAGATTTCCTCAAAGGGAGATATCTACCATCCATCCTAAAAGTGGGTCAGGGTCAAGACATAAAAAGAAATGGAAAAGGAAAGAAGAGGAATAACACAGTAAAGGGGTCTTTGGATGAGGTGTTTTACCCTTTTCTTGTACCCAAGAGGATGGCAAGGGCAGAAAGAGAAAAGGCATCTCCCCTCCCACCTTAGGGTACCAAGGAAGAGCAAACAGGCTCGAGATAGTGGTCATGCTGACATTGCTGATAGCAGTAGCACCAAAAGCGGCAGTAAATCACAGTGGCAGATGGAAGGAGGCCAAAGATATGGGAGGAAAGCAGTGTTCCCCCTTTAAGGAAGGAGTTTTTTGTGCACTGCAGATCTGCTTCTATAGCTGTGGCTTGTTGGAACACAGCTGAGGCTGTGCTTGCATTCACATGATAATTGTTTCAGAAACAGAGTGTTCTCTGTGCCTAGCGATGCAGTAAATAGATACACTGAAACCAGGTAGAAGGCTGGCATTGCAGAACCAGAAGTGGCTTCATGTGTAGATGCTTCCTGCAGCCTTCTGGTACCAGAGCACCTTGCAAAATGCTCAAGGGGTTTTTCTCAAGACAGTCCAAGGGTTAATATCAGAGGAAATGCAGAACATCTATCCCCCCAAAATGCTAGACTGAGATCACCAGGAACCCAGTTTGACTGCAGGCATGTGGGGCTTTATTTAACTATTGAGTTACTGAATATAAAATGGAGAAAAAAAAAAAAAAAAGTGGTTTTTTTCACCCTTATTATTCAAATGTGTATATATTTTCAAGTTGAAAAGCTAAAGGTCATTATTCTGCTCTGTGGGCTGTTGCTTTTGCAATCAAACCATTTATTTTTGTAAACAGATCACAACAGCTGCTCCTATGCATTCATGAAAGTGTGCAGCATACAGGCTTAATGAGCATGAACAGCAGCTCTGTTGGCACAGTAGATGGCCCTGCTACCAATCTGTAAACTGTGCAGGATTTCAGCAACATGTTCCAGCAACAGACTTCTATGAGCCTATCATGGTTTACTGCCTTGATAATAGCAGGCATCCTCTTTTGAAGAGAGAAATCAGTAGGCATCTGTGCACTGACTCGCATATGTTGCAGAAGCAATCTTCTTTTAACAAGGTTTGGTGATGAGGCAGCTCCTCAAAGAGCAGGAACAGAGGAATGGTCATTGTCATAGCACCACATTGTTTGTCTCAGAGAAGTGACCTCAGTAATTATTTCCATCAGTGAGACCAAGCAGCCTAACTCATCTCCTTTCCTCTTCACTACCAAGTGTTCATAAACATAATCTTTTTTTCTCATACATTTTGCAGCTGGCTACTCAAGTAATTCGGAGACAGATGCTACATGGAAAACAGACAACACAATTGGCCTTCCCTTTTAAGAGCATCCCATCTTCTCTCCATGGGGAAGGAGCACTACAGAAATGCAGATTTATGGACTAATGCTCACTTTCCCATCTAAGTACCAGCCCAGAGGCCAAAACTAATCACAATGGCTCCTATTTATACTGACATGACCCTGGCTGAGTCCTTTCTCAGACCACCTGCTATAGATAAACCCATCCTTACCGCAGTTGCTAGGGTGTTGTAGCTCAAGACACTGATTCAGACACTGGCTATCCTGAGTTACCAGACCTTTTCCAATTCTGCTGTCAGTGGGCAGAAGCAATCACAAGTCTTTGACTACCACCTGCCATCAACAATTGAATATGTCCCAAACAACAACAACATAATAAACAAGTCCTTTAACACAGAATGGTCCCAGACCAAAATCTGTAGGAAGATAATAGCCAAAACTTCCTGAGGGGCTTCAAGGCTCTGAAGCTGGTAAATTCCCATGAGTTTTTTAGAGCTAAGAAATGATCAGCTACTTTTTAAAGCAGAACAGGGAAGGCCCTAAGGAATTTGCTGACTTAAAAAAAAAGAAACACCTACACTCACAGCCTGTTTTACATCCAAAGCATTGCACTAATGAAGATCCTGAAATTCAGAGTCCCCCTCAGAATTTAATTTTAGCAGCCTAGCTGCTGTCTTATCTTGAAGAAAAAAAAAAAAAAAAAAAGACTCTAAGAAAAGAAAATCAAACACCACCCACTCCCTTTACTACATCTATGTCAGATCTCCCACTCATCTCCCTTCCCCTTGGCTCCAAGATTTTCTATTTCACGACTAAAGTCAGAAGCAAGGGATTTTCCTATTATCACCTGCATGTTGCATCTTAAAAGATGTGAAACTTCTGGGAAAAAAGCAGAAACACAAAGCCTTAAGCCTTAGCTAGATACAGGACCTAAACTGAACACCTTCAGCCCATCTCTCTGCTGGGAACAGAATGTAACATCTAGTTCACCTTACTCATTCAGATGTTTTGCATGTACACTTGCATTGCTTTATCAACTAGTCCTCCTAAAATACATGCTCAATTCCTGTAGAGAATTCAGAAAGGGATGAAGCAAGGCTTTGAAAGAGTCCAGAGGAAGACCTTTATCCACTTGATGCACGTGCTTGGGTCTGACAGCTCGGCTGAGTAGGTTGTCTGGATTGTTCATTTCTCCTCTGAATACATATGCCATCATAGATGCCTGACTTCGTCTTAGATGCCTTGTGAGGTCACCTCTAAAAAGTCCTTTGCACCTATAGAAAACCCCAAGACAATTCCTACTTAAGAAAACATGGCATTGCACACACAGATTTCTCTGTAGTGGAGGATGAATGAGTCAACAAACCTCACGAGACAGATGTTGCTCTCAGTGTTTTGCTGGAAACCACTCAGACATTGACAGCACTGAAGGTTGTGTAAGGCCAGAACAGCTGCTCAGGAAGTGCTTAAGTATTGGAATAAAATATGTTCCACCAGAATTCAGTCTTCTCATGTTGCATCAATCCATGAAGTACTTTATTCTTTCCCTTCCTCCTAGCTGTAGAAGATTCTCCCTGTCCATTGATATAGAGGGGTCTGAGTGCAGCATCTGACTGAGTGCTCTCAGATTAGTCTTTTCAGTCTATAGGGTATGGGCCAGGAGAAGGAGAAGAAAGGCAGAAGAGAAATCTGCCTATGGAAGGGTGTATAGAAAGATGTAAGGATATCTATTAGTTATTAGGCATTCTGTAAGTATTCTGGGCTTCTTTTTCCTAGCATGAAAAAATATGTATTAATATTGAAATACTATATACCTTAGCCATAGTGCCCACAAACACTTGAATGTAGCTTTAAATTTTAAATATTAAAGTGGAAGACTTGAGACCTATTTTTCAGCTGAAATTAATTGTTTAAAGCTTGCCATTATTTTAGTTAGGAAATTGTCAACCTCTTTTTTTTGCTTCTTTGAATAAAACTTCCTCTTCACAGTTGTTAAAATGAGGACACAGGAGTCATAGAATCATAGATAGTTTGGGTTGGAAGGGACCTTCACAGCTCATCTAGTCCAGCCCCTGCCATGAGCAGGGACATCTTCACCCAGATCAGGTTGCTCAGAGCCCCATCCAGCCTGACCTTGAATTTCTCCAGGGATGGGGCATCCACCACCTCTCTGGGCAACCTGGGCCAGTGTTTTACCACTCTCATTGTAAAAAATTTTTTCCCCATGTCTGGCCTGGATCTCCCCTCCTTTAGTTTAACACCATCACCCCTTGTCCTATCACAACAGGCCCTGCTAAAAAGTCTGTCCCCATCTTTCCTGAAGGTCCCTTTTAAGTCCTGAAAAGCCACAGTAAGATCTCCCCAGAGCCTTTTCTTCTCCAGGCTGAACACCCCCACATCTCTCAGCCTGTCCTCCCAGCAGAGCTGGAACAGCTCTGAAAGCTGGAAGAGCTTGGATCATTTCTGTGGCTCCTCTGGTCCCTCTCCAATAGGTCCACGTCTGTCCTGTGCTGAGGGCTCCAGAGCTGGACACAGAACTGCAGGTGGGGTCTCACCAGAGTGGAGCAGAGGGGCAGAATCACCTCCCACCACCTGCTGGACACGCTGCTTGTGATGCAGCCCAGGATACAACTGGCCTTCTGGGCTGCTAGCGCCTATTACCAGCTCATGTCCAATCTCATCCCCCAGTACCCCCAAGTCCTTCTCCACAGGGCAGCTCTCAATCCCTTCATCCCCCAGCCTGGACTGATACCAGGGGTTACCATGACTCAGATGCAGGACTTGGCATTTGGCCTTGTTGAACCTCATGAGGTTTGCATGGGCCCACTTCTCAAGCTTGTTCAAGTCCCTCTGAATGGCATCCCATTCCTCAGACATGTCAGCTGCACCACTCAGCTTGGTGTCATTCACAAACTTGCCAAGGGTGCACCTGATCCCACTGTGTCATTGATGAAGATATTGAACAGTACTGGTCCCAGTACAGACCCCTAGGTCACCAGTCTCCGTTTGGACATTGATCCATTGACTATTTCTCAATGTGACCATCCAAACAATTCCTTATTCACCACCCACCTCTCTAGTTTAGAGAGAAAGATGTTGTGGTGGACCATCTCGAAGGCTTTACCGAAACCTAGATAGATGACATTCTTAACTTCTCCCTTGTTCACTGATATAGTCACTGGGTTGGTCAGGCAGGACTTGCCCTTGGTGAAGCCATGTTGGCTGTCCTGAACCACCTCTCTGTCCTCCATGTACCTTAGCATAGTTTCTAGGAGGATCTGTTCCATGATCAGAGATGAGAGTTCCAAGTCAGTAGGTGCTAGGGTCCTCCTTTCTACCTTTTTAAAATATGCGTGTGATGTTTGCCTTTTTCCAATCTCTGGAGACTTCACCTGACTGCTACGACTTGTCAAATGTCATGGGGAGTGCCTTGGCAACTACATCAGTCAGTCCCTCAGGACGCTGGGATGCATCTCTTCGGGTCTCATAGACTCATGTGTGTTCAAGTTCGTCATGTGGTCACCAACCTGATCCTCACAGAGGGAGGGAGTTTGCTCCCCAAGTCCCCATCTTGCAGAGGTGTGTGAGAAGAGGTGGTCAGTGGTCAGTGAAGACTGATGCAAAAATGTTGAGTACCTCAGCCTTCTCCTCATCCATTGTTACCAGTTTGCCAGCTATAGGAACATAAGCATAGCAATGTTTGGTAAGACCGAAGTGTACCTAAAACTATGCTGTGTTTCTCATAACCATCAATAGCAAATTCTTAGTGAACATGTAAAATAATAGAGGTAGAGTAGTCGATCCTGCAGTCCTAACTTCCAGCTGCCTGATTTTTTAGGGCCATTCAGAGTTGGACAGAGCACTCTTATTACCACATTTAGTAGTTTTCAGTTGCTTTCTTTCCTTGCTAGATTTTTCTCCTGTAAACACATCCAATTATTTTTAATGCATGTAAACCCATTTTTTGTCATCTCAGTTATTCCAACAATAAGGCCCATGGTTATTTTTAGTCATTAAGTGAAAAGGCATCACTGTTACTTTATTATGTTTTCCTTCATTCTTCTGAAATAAAAAATAAACAGTATTTTTTTTTCAATTCAGCTTCCCCACAGCACAGGTGATTGCAGACTCCTCTGTCAAATTTTGTCAAATCTTCCTTTCAGCCACCTCTTCTCTAAGCAGATGCATCTTCACTCTTTTTCATTCACCTTGCATAACATTTTTTTGTGTTTCTAGGCATCCTGATGCCCCAGCTTTCTACTTTCTCAAGGTCTCAAAAGCTCCTTTTCAAGATGGGCTCATTGGTATTCAGGATATGGGCAAGTAATAGATTTATACAGTGGCATAATGATGTATTCTGATTCTTTCTTCATTCCCTTCCTAATGCGTCCTAACATTTTATTTGTTTTTCTGACTGTTGCCAAGTATTAGGACGATGTTTCCAGAGAACTGTAAATATCCAATTGCAAAGTTGTGGTAAAGCATTTTTGCACACATAGTCCTTGATCTAGTTTTGTTAAATTTTAACTCGGTTGATATTCATAGGATTATTTTGGAGATATATTGGTACAATAAGCAGGCATCTGCAGAAATGCTACAAACGCTTTTGGGATTAAGAGTATCGTGTGAATGTGCTGCATTTAAACTAGATTAAGGGAATTTAAAGAAAAAGATAATTGGCCCCAACTCTGGCATCTGGTCCTGAAAGCACTCATGTATACAAGAAGTGTGAAGAGATGAAAGAGGATACAGCCCTGCTATACTCAGCCCAGATGAACTGTTAGTCCTTGCTGATCCAAATAATATAGAAAGAACTGGAAATATGAGAACAGGAACAATAGCAGCATGAACAAGTCAATGCTGTGATGTTCTGTCAGGAGAAATGGCTGGAGTTTACAGGGAGAACAAAACCTGAGCAGGGAGATGGCAATGAAGAAATAAGCTGGAATACAGGAGTGCAAAGAGAATCTGAGAGACAGGGGTAAAGGTAAAGCAAAGTGAAAAACTTGTATGAGAAAGAGACCTTGATTTCACAGCTGGAGGAGTAGAGAGTGCTAGGAACTATGAGCAAGGTGTCCTAACAGCCTACACTGCCATGGAGCCAAGAAAGTGCTGCTGTTATTATTAACTCTTAAAACAGTGGGGCCATCGAAGGTTCAAGGGGCAAAGCAGACAGGTCCAGCATCCCCTGAGGCTATGTTTAACTTCAAAATGTAGATAAGCAGCATCATAGAGCACAGAAAATGTACTTGATAAACAGAGGCAAGAGGCTGCAGTGCTGAGGGGATACAGCTTTATTATTACTCTCCTTGGTTTCTTCATCCCTGAGAGAGATGCAAAACATGTCCACTGTTCCTGATCCTACCTTACCAGAGTGTGGGAGGAAAAGGATTACTCTGTGGCACTGAGCAGCAACAGTTGTTCCTGCAGCAGAAGATTTGCACCTTCACAGTCGATTTTGACTTTTCTACTAGTCCAGTTCTGCCTATTTTTCACCACAACAGGGTTAGAGAAGGCTTTTAAGGAGTGCAGCCCGTCAGAGATGGCTTTCCTATAACAGATGAGCAGATTTGGAAGATGGGAAGGGTGTCTACACTCAATTTTCTGACCTACTGCACATCATAGTGCTGCCTGGCACAGACCTGGCAGCTCCAGGGAAAAAATCTGGTCCATTGGCAGTGCAGACTTCCTAAAGTTCTCGGAAGGAAGGAGGCTGCTGCTAGAGCTGGATACAACTTTCCAGATAGTGCCTTGTGGGCAGCAGAGAGCTGCTCTTTGCTGTTCTGGGATGCCTTTGGCAACTCATGAATACAGAGAAAGTTTCTCAGAATTTGATTCAATTTCATGCAGTACTACAGGAAAAGCTATCTCTCACCTGTTTCCTAGCACAGTTCTGTAGTCTCCTTGATTATCCATCAGATCAGCCATTTAAGAAATTTCTTCTCATGCTGACTGGCTGCAGCTGATGTCACAGCTCATTTGGTAAATAAGAAAATGTGTTGTTGCAGCTTAGCCAAAGACAGAAGAGGGTCTGTCTAATAGCACCAGGCAAACAAGAAGCTAGTGAGATACTGTGTTCCTCAGCTTCATCATCACTCCATCCTCTTCCTCTTGCTGTTATGTAAAAGACCTGGAACATCCCTGTTATGTGGGAAGAGTGAACCAATGATTCACAGATTGGGGGAGACAGCTTAACTTGCTTTTACCTTTCTATTTGCAGAAGATTCCCCTTGTGATAAAATAGAAAGGCAAATTATCCTGGATAAAAAGCGAGTCAGCTTTAGCTTCCTTCCTCCTGTCCTGTTTCCTATGTTTAGAAATCTGTAAACTGGTTGGTAACTATATACATATATTGGTTGCTTCATGAAGTAAAGAGGGTAGGCATATCACAAAGCTATGTTAAATTCAGTTTATAACCTGTTTATTACCTTTTCTGCTTTCATTAATTGATTTTTCCTTCTTCTAACCCGAGACCCTTGACCTTGTGAGAATAACTTTTTATTTCTCTCCCTCATCCAAGACTGCACAGTATCTCCAGCTTTATTTACATCTTTTATTTATTTTACTATAGGTAGTATTAAAGTGTAGAGGAAGGATGGACACAAACATGTGACAGTGATCACACTGTTTCAGTATGGCTTTTTTTTTCCATCAGCATAGAGTTATTTGGAAACCATTTTGAATTTTGCAAGTTATTTGTTGCCACGAGGCTTAGCTCCCCTTCAGCCCTTTTCCTCCAAGGATCTGAAATTGCTCTACAAATGTCAATTAATTAAGCAGTCTCCATGCAGAAAGTTTCATAATACTCATTTTAAAATGAGGAAACTAGAGCAGTGAAAGTGTTGTTTTTTATTGCCAGTTAATGGTGAAATTAGAAATATACCCCTGGAGTCTCACAGAACTCATGTTTTAATGAATTACAATCATCTCCATTATTTAGAATGGGACAGTTTTTATCCCATACTTTTAAAAGGGCTTCCTTCCCTAGTACAATAGAAACATCTCCATTTTCCTTATAACAAACATCATGAGAGTACAGTTCCCCTTGTGAATAGAAAGGAACTTTCCTCATAGCTAGAAGGACTCAGTGTTTAGCCTTTCTCCCCTCTTTTCCAAGGCCTTATCTGGTTACCAGGCCAGGTGTAAATCAGAACCATACTGTATTAAAAATCAGAGCAGTGAAACTAGTGCATAAAAATTCCGAGTTTATGAAAGAATTACCTTTTGCCAATCTAAGTCCCAGGAAACCT
This sequence comes from Columba livia, assembly GCF_036013475.1. Classification (NCBI taxonomy): domain Eukaryota; kingdom Metazoa; phylum Chordata; class Aves; order Columbiformes; family Columbidae; genus Columba; species Columba livia. The sequence goes on from NC_088604.1 coordinate 7,575,969, forward strand.
GTGGTGTCAGGTGGCTCATTCTATACTGAGAAAATAAGACCTTATAAATAAAAATATTTGTGCAACATACTTGAAATCTCTGGGGAGATTTTCCTTGGTGAAGGAAATATGAACCTGGCTAATTCCAATCTTGATGAGTGGTTTAACTATCCTGCTCTTACACCTCCACCCTCCATCTTTGAGGTTGCATCTAGTTTGGCCTGTGCATATGAGCTGAACAGGTATGAAGTAAAATGGTAGCTGGGCAGACTGTCTCTCCTATCTGGTCTATGACCCCAGATTCCTTTTTTTAATAAAAAATTTGGACACAAATGGTAGGATGGTCTATTTGATGTTATCTTAATAGTGAAAATGAAATGCAGCCATGTCTCTCACCCAGATCTAGGGATGCAGAAGCAAATTTCTGTCTCCTCTTTATAGTGCTTTACTCTCCAATCTGCTTAATTTTACATTAAGAAAACTATCTTAATGCATGTAGCTTCCTTTAATTGACCTAAGAAAAGACAAAGAATAACATCAGGAAAAAAGAGCACATGCCCCTTCCCCAGCTTTTTAGTTATTCTAAGACCCCAATTGGCTTACTGACCATAGAGCATAGGTGGAACATGCAGCCTTGGGACGTAGACTCTATCACTACATGCAGCTGCCTAAATCCCTTTATGTGTCTAGAATCAAATCCTCCAGCTAGCTGTACTACCAATCCACCCTATAAATTGTACTTGAGAGGGACAAGGGAAAAGCGAGCAGAAACCCAGGCTGAACTCATATAGCCTACAGCACCATGCAGTCTAGTTCTTTTGTTTCATTTCATGTCCTGCAGTGCACAGCTTTTTAGGAAGTCACCACTGTCTCGATATGTGAAAAATATATCTGATCTAAATTTATGTCTCTCACACTTAGTATTTTTCCTCATGCACAGCGCCTTTAAAAGCACTGACACAGAAATGAGACCACTGTGACTAAGGCTGATGGCAGAACATAGAAGGATCTGTGCTCAAAACCACCATCAAGCAGGCATTGTTTCCAGCAAATTTCAGATGTTTTTGCTTAGAGCAGCCTCCTCCCTTAGCTACTGGGCAAGGACAGATGTGCATCACATTCGATGCTTTACTGACTCTAATCCCTTCTCAGTTATACTTCTCAAACGGTGACAGAGCACTATCAAATATTGCCGGAGTCCATTAACTTTGTACATCAATGACTGACTTAAAAAAATAAGAAGAATGCAAGGAAATACCGTTTCACAGTAAAAGTTGCATAGAGGATGTCGCCTAAACCAAATGTCTTTGAACATGAAAAATCTCACACAGGAACAAATGCTGATTATTTACAACAGATTCTAAATCAGGAAGATTTGAGCAAAGACAGTAAGAATGTTTCTGTGACAAGACCATTGTTTGTTACCGAGCTCACATTGCTTGGTGCAGTTAGTTGTATGTTCTTATTCCACGTTCCTGAAATCAGTTCCTCTCATGTCATTGGTTTCCATACCACTATTTATTTAAAACAGTCCTCCAAAAAAAAAAAAAAAAGGAATACGTCTCTCCCTTTTCCTGTCCCTTGCACACACTATAAATGAAATTAAGCTGTCCCTCATACTAGTCCTGTTTTGCCCTTTGCTGGAAACAGTCCTTTTTAATTTTGCTACATACTGATACTGCTGTACATTGGCTCCAAAGGCATTGATTTTATTCTACTAGATGTCGACACTTCCACCCACAACAGTTACCCCAGGATTCCTTCAGTCAAATAAGCATATTTAGGAGAGAATTTATCTCATCAGCTTCAGCTGATGTCTAAAATAGCTCAAACGAAATGCAGACTAAAAGAACCCATCTTTCTCCATTGATTAGAGAGGAAGCCTGAGGGGTTAGCTCAGATATAAATGTCAACATTATAGGCAGCAAGGTAGGTGAGATGAATCCCAAATTAACTTACCAACTAGATATGATGGGCAAAGATAAAGGAAGAAAGAGAAACAGGGAAATGAAGGCATTTATGGAAAGGTATATAGATAAACATCACCAGAGCAGATCTCCTACCTGTCCCATAGCAGTCCAGGTCCCTTGACTCTTTCTCTGCAACTTCCAATTAATTCTTGTACAGCACAAGAGTACACTTACAAGACTCAGCACATAATTTTATGCACACAGGCATAGAATTTCTATACACTTAATTTATATTTTAAATTAAGCCTGTTTTTTGACCCAGTAAGTTTATGTTCCTGGAGGTCCAGAGAAACTGGTATTTTGAGACTTGTTAACCAGTGAAGCACATAGGCAAATAAGCATATCCCAACTTCAGTTCGGTGAATAAGAGTTCTTCTTTCTCTTTTCAAATTTTACATCCTTACTACCCCTGAGGCTACTAATGTAATTGCTTCTTTCAAGTATTAATTCCAAAATGAAAATTTTACTAGCAAACTGTCTCATTGGTTGGGATTAGCTGAGTAGTTGTAACTGTCGGTGCCTGGGATGAGATAGGATACATTGACTCACTCCTGTCCACAAATATGGTGGCTGATTATACCACTAAATAAATAACGACCTGGGCTTTTCCTTGGGTGATACTTAAAACTGAGATCAATGAATATTGATAGTCATTATGATAAATTAGCTCATATATTAATACAATATGTTGGCATTTTAATGAAAACAATCTATACAAATTTATGTTGGGATTTTACAATGAAGTGGGGGAATGTTTGGCATAAAACACTGCCTCATAGAGGTGAGGTGGGCAGAATGGATCTAGGAAATCGTTGTTTCCAAACCACTTAGTTTCACAGAGTTAATTAGGACCAATTCTGTGCCCATCACCAGTTTTAAGCAATCCCCATGAGAAGAGATGTTGAAAACTTTCCACCACCGAAAGTCAAACACACCTTTTCTTAGCTCCATTCCCTGATCCAGTTTAATTCAGAAGTGAGGGTCGCACACTAGTAGCAAACTGCATCCTAGAAGATGTAAGTGGTTCGGTGTCCCTATAAAGCATTCTAAATGCTCTTAAGGTGCAGTGCAATTGCATGCCCCAGCTGTAGCATATTTTCAGCCACAGAGGATGGGATTCATCTGCAGATGAAGACACGTAATTCTGTGCTTCTACATGGGGAAGTCCATACATGAACTGTGCAGCTCAGCTTCCATCAGTCACTAGGTATCCAGTCAGTATAAACTGGTATAATCTAGTCAGTGCAGCTTAGAGGATGATCTACTTCATCCTAAATTTGACACCTAGGATGTCCACTGAAGCAAGACTTGGTGGCCTAAGAGGAGGTCTCTAGTATAACTTTATAATGGTCCCAGATGCAACGTTGTGATTCCTTGTGGGTTGTGTGTCATGCCTGCTATATATAACTTATCCAAGGATTACTCCAAGGGTTAGAAATAAAAGGTGAAACATCACTTGGTGATCTGGACAACTGGGCCACATCTGTATTGGTAACCTAAACAATGTTGAGGCACATTCTCTGGTCCTAAGGCCACATCCATACAGCAAAACATTCTTAGCATCCAAAACAAAACCCAGCTGGGCTTTCTGAAATGGACTCTGGCCTGTTCCAAGTCTCAGGAATTGTCTGGTAATTGTCTGAAATAATTCTGGTTAGTTCAGCCACAACACTGGCAGGGGCTGCTCTGACAATTTTGTGCTACATTTGAGCTGTGGAGTCTGTGCCCATGCCCTACTACTGTCCAAATTACTGCGATACATAAAATTTACTTGTTTAACTATTAGACTTCTATGTCTCGTGCACGTCAATTAGATGCAGAGATTCCTGTGATCAGGTTTTGTTTCCAGATCTTTTTAGTGAACTTCAGTCATCACCCTGCCAGCCTTGTACACAAAAGCTAGTGTGGCATCTACTGATTAAAAGTATTAGAATAACAGTCAGATCAGTCTTACACACAAAGGCTTCAATTTCATTGAAGTGATGGGAGGCATCTCCACACCTCCTAAGAAGCCTCTTTCACCAGCTGTGAGAAAAGGACAATATCCTTTCAAATCACATACCAGATGTCACACCAGCCACGAGATTAAAGTTGGGCTGCAATGCCAACCTGCAACTGATGTGAGTGCTGGTCTACTCAGAATGTATCACAAACCTGTCTACCAGTGGTGAAGCAGCAGTTGAAGATCCTGGATCCGGAGAGGAAATACAGGCTATATGTGACTCATGAGGAAGAAATTAATTATGTTCTTTTTTCCCCAAAAGAATTAAAGTGGTGGGGTTTGTTTGGTTAGTTGGTTTTGGTTGTTGTTGCTTTGGGTTTTTGTTCATTTTGTGTTTTGTTGTTATGGTGGTTTGTTTGTTTGTTTCTATCTTCTCTTTCAAGTGACTTTTCCATTTCTTAGCATATGAAGATAGCTATTACTCCAGCCATTAGACTCAAACCACAAATAATTTCACTGTTTTTTTCATTTAAATTCAGTTGTTTATCCCTCATTTGTACTCAACCACTTGATACTGCAGAAATTCTCCATTTTGGATTTCTTTTTTATTTTTGTCTTTTCTTTTCCAAAGTGAATATTAGCATTACCTGTTTTGATAACTGCTCTTTCAGCTACCTTGTCACAGCTGACCAGGCACCTGTCAAACCAGTCACAAATCCACAACTTTTTCTCTCCCTCCAACCCCATTCACATACCTGTGCAAAGGTGATTTTGCAGCAGAGGCTTTACATGGAATTCAAAATGTGACCATTGTTGCATATTGTAGAATGACTGGTATGTTGTCTAAGATGCCACAGTCCCAAAGATAGTTTAATCATAACTTTGCTTCATGCCATGAGATTCAATTATTTTATAGCTAACCAATTTCAAAAATGCTTAGGATATTCTGAAGCACAGACTGTGCTGGGCTAGCATCAACAGGATGGATTTTAAATTGATGTCCCTATAGGCACTACCACAGGTAGATTATTTGAGTGGAATGACTTACATCCCTCCTTTTGTACATTCTGTACACTGTGATTAGTTTTCAGCTGCTAGCAAAAAAAAAAAAAAAAAAAAGAGAGAGAAAATCCAGTCCCTGTTGTCCTTTTCACCAGGAGCTGGTCTCAGTGACATGGTCAGCAGGACAGGAGACCCTCAGACAGGGGTCAGCCTTCGTTGGTACCCCCCCAATAAATTTATCTGGAGATCTCCCCATGCCTGCCACCTCTGCTCTCACATTCCCGAGTGTCAGCAGCCAAACCCCCAAAGGGGAACGGATGCACTCAGGACCCTGAGGTCAGATAATGCTTGCAGTTGATGAAATAAGAAAGGAGTGCAACAGATATAAGGTCTGGATTGGAGAGAGCAAAGCTACTTCCTCTGGTGGTCATGTCTCTTCTTTACATATTACATGTTCAAAACTTTTATCTCTTTGCAGGAAAGCAGGACTAGATATTTACTGGGTGAAGGGCTTATGGAAGGACAAGGGATGACCAGTCATTGCCAGTGGAGCACTTAATGAATTAGGTCCTTTTCATCTTCTTAAGTTATGCAAGTTGATTTTTGTACTTTATTTGTTATGCAGTGGGTGGCTTGTGACAATATTTTTCACCCCAGGAACTACATGAAAATTATTTGATGCGACTACTGTTTCAAACATGCAGTCTAAATGCTGTTGGTTCCTTATCCCAGCATAGCATAGCTTTTCTTCTGAGTGAAAGCATTGACAGCCCTCACCTGAATTTTCTATATGGCTGCACAAAAATTTCTAATAATGACACTCACACAAGTACATTTGAAGTATATACTACTTTCCCTTTTCACAGAAGTGTTAGTATTGAAACTGGCATACAAAAGGTCTTTGCCACAGTCAGAGTTTGAAGTGTGCGGGTTTCCTGCAATAACTTCTCCTTTCTATGGCATTTGGTATAGCTCACTTGTTATACTAAAGGATCAGGGATTTGCTTGGACTGTGAGGAAAAATCTGCAGAATTCTTTACAAGTCCATGGAATATCCAGTTTTTCCAGAAAATGTGAGCAGATTGCCTGCAAATCTCTTAAGAGAATTAACCTCATCCTATCAAATTTGAATTGTTTCTCTATTTTAAGAATGTCAATACTTGAACAATTTGAAGATAGAGTTCAGGGATATATATTATAAGCTTTCTTCTCCTGGCTGGAAAAATGAGTATCCAAGTGCAGCACATCGCTGCAAAACAGGGACTCACTGCAGACCTATTGGTGTTGTGCATGCAACCAAAGACAAGTGCTCTCTGTGCTGAAGAGATAATAAAATAGGGTAATTTGATGCTAAAGTGAGATTATAAATAATTACTACATGCTCCTTCATTCTGCATATCATTACCACTCTGATAAAACCAGAGCTTCACAAACCCCTGTAGTCTTAATGGAGCACTGAAACATTTAATGCACAGAGATTACTGATAATAGTGCAAAAACATATTGAGCAGCATGCAGAGTGCTGAAAAGAATTTAAAAATTATAAGGTAATGCATTTTTTGGTGCTCTTTCTACATCTGTTGGTGTTCTTTTGCTCTTTGTACTTGTTCTTCTCTAAGATTTCAAAATCACATTGCCATTTCTCCATTTCTGTATCCACATAAATACATAAATCTAAGTATCTGTCACTTAGACTCCCTAAGGCTTGTCATTATATTCTTTTCAAATGCCAACAAAGAGCCTAATATCTCCATAACTAACACATTCCACCTGACTGTTCTCTGATGGACAGCAAAACAAAACAGTGTCATACATATAAAAACAAAAAGCCTTTGGGATTTCTCACATCCTAGGTCGTGACAGTCCCTCTCAGGAGGAATTGCCTGTAAATATTCACATGGCTTCATTGATCTCCTTCCTTTCTTTCATCATAAGACCCATAAAACTTCACGGACTTGGCCACCCATGTCTTCTGTTTACTTTGTTTCTATCTTCAGATTAGCATTGTCTTATTTCTGCTTTCTCCAGTTATCTGTGCCCTAAGTATTTACCACATTCTGTTTTGTCTGCAAACTCTCAGGGTAAGAAAAGGGGGGTTGTGTGTGTGTTTCCTCCCAGCATGTATAGAACAGCACAGTGAAAGGCCCAAAATGGGATGCCTTCATGATACAACAACGTAAAAATACCACTAGTGATTGGTTGTACTCAGTTTTCTACAACTGCAATCTTGGATGGACTCAGGAACATAATTAGAAGGTTCACAGTTTGGTGTTTTTTCCTGTTGCAGTCTGCCAAATACTACTTACTGACAAATACCTTTACTGACAATACCTCCTTGGGCTATTATACCATCTCAGGGCTCTCTAGGTGAAGTTGGTTACTCAACCCTTTTCAGGGAGTTCATATCAGTCCTTTCTCTTTGTATCTTCATCTCAAGACCAGTACCTTACATGTGGGAGCACTGATGAACCTCTAACTTCCTGAGTTACATATCATCTTGAATTACAGAGAGTTTGGTTTCTTTTATCACTTCTAGGACCCGACTTTTCCATAAATGTTAAACCACCCAGTTACCGTACAAACTTGCTAAGCATCATTGCTTTGCCCTAACTATTTCTACACCTCTGCTCAAGGGACACTGAATTAGGATCAAAGTTCTGCCATACTCAGCAAGTTCTAAAGCAAACCCATACAAATGTTTTTATTTATTGACATTACTGTTTTACAATCTATCATGCTGTGTCAGTGGGTATTTGAGCAAGTCTTGCATCAGTTGCCAGCACTGGTAACTGATGTCCTGCTCTTCCCCGTAGCTGGAGGCATTTTTCCTGCAGTTGAGATGAAAGTTTGTGTTTGATTTTTAGCTTCCTTTCTTAGAGGGAAGAGGCTAATGCAGTCATGCTGTCAGTGTATATGTGTCTGCTTGTCCCATCTTTTTAAACTTAATTGGTCTTCAGGACCAGTTTCACACAAATTTGACAGAGGAGTAAAAGACTCAGGTACATCAATCTTCTGGAATTTTCATGAAAATAGGCAGCACTAATAGCAAGATTCTGTCAGTGACACTTCATATGGAAGACTAGAGTACAAGCTTAATTTTTCATACAGTTTAGATGCAAAGACCTTGTACAGGCAAAAAGACTCAATGCACACTTGCATCTTACTAAACAACAGGAATTCTAACCATAATGCACAAAATCTTAGGAAATTACCTTTCATTAGCTTCACTAGTTACAGGAAAACTTGTAAAATGCAGATTTTGTCTGTTTTTCTGACTGTGCTATCCATATGTATATGAAACAAACTTACTAAAATAAAATGAAGTGTTTTAAAATAATTGTGATATGAACTCACACCCAAAGGATCTTTGATGTTACTTGAGATATGAACAGATTTCCTACAGAACCAGTTTGTAAAAAAACAACGTGATCCAGATTGTTAATGATGAAAGAAGGCCTTGAATACCTTAGAAGAACAAACAGTAAATCGCAAAATGAAAAATACCTCATCCACTGCATTACTGGTACTCATGAAAACCATATGGGTGAATCCAAGCTACTGCTGCGCACCATCCTGAAATTGGGCAAGACAACTCTATATACTGAAGAAACACAGTGTTACCTCTAGATCTTTTCTCAGAAAGCAATAGCTCTGTACATAGTTTCTCAGTCCTGTTTATGAAAGACTTACAAATGATCTTCAAAAATATGCCTAGAAACACAATTATAACTGCCAAAAATAATTGTATCAATAGAGACACAGTGATCTGACACACAGTAATTTTCCTCAAATTTCATTCCAGCTAGTTGCTAGCTTTTGTGCTGCAATTACCTGTCTTCATATCTCTACAAACCATAGGGACTACAAATGTTATTACTTCTATTCTAATTGAGTATCCTGTTCTGCTCAGATACCAACCACCTTTTCCTGTAAAATTGTCTAATCAGCTAACATAATGAGGCCAAATTCAGAGCAGTTTCCAAACCCCGCTTAACTTGAAGCTCCCTAGTTCTGCCTTAGAACCAAAGACTCAGTGCATCCAAAAGCCTGTGTACATCTCCAGCTGTTAATAAGAATATCTAAGAAATGGTATTTCCTCTCTCTTCAAATTTTGTCTCATTTTTATCCATAAACTATAACTGCATAACTAGCCTATCTTCATTTCAATCAGATAATGGCTGATTCTCAGCTCTGTGCTTCTTATAGGAACAAAAAATATGTACTGAACTTCCTCTTCAAAACCATATCATTGCACCAATAAAGAAACCATACACTGCCATTAGCAAAGAAACAGAAAGATGCGTGTGGATAAAGATATGCATTTTACCTGGAATCTTATACTTTTTTATACTCCAGTTCAGCAAAAAGGCCAACAGGAAAAACAGTGTGCATAAGACATTTTCAGTACATTCTTCTCACTTGTGTGTGACAGTGTCATACATGTTTCAGTGTGACAATTCCCAAACGTGTGGGATAGAAAAGTCATGATGCAAATATAAAAATGATGGCTGAGGATCCCAGTTTTTAAAGACACAAAACATTATCACTTACAATGACTTCTCTTCAGGACCATCTGCGAGTAGCTCTGAAAATCAGGTATCTGCAAACTTCAGACCTGGCGATGTCTAAAGGAATTGAATAATTCTGCTGTGATGGGCTCAAGAAGCAAGAATGAGTCAGCATCAGCATAGTTACCAGCACCCTGTGAAAATGCCATGAAGTGCTGATTTCTTTCTCTCTTTAGTTTTAAAGCTGGTCTGACAGGAAAGCTTCCTCCATTTGGTCTGCTGCTTCATCACTGTAGAGGAAAATCAAGATACTGATGTTGTCAAAAAGCCAGAGATTCTGAACAAGAATGACAGTGCCTCTATGAACTTTATCGTATTACTCAGATATTTATTTTTCCTTAGAAGGACATTTTTAGTATCTAAATTCATGTAGGACCTGCAATCTGAATCCATATATTTTGCAATTGCTGTCAAAGTCTGCCATAGGAAGATTTGCTTTACTGGTAAAGAAAATTTACAAAGGAGGTTTCTTTCCTTTTCTGAATCCAAATCATTAAATAATCATATTTTCCTTTTAGCTTGGCAAATCTTATCCATATATTTGAATTTAAGGATTATCACCATATCTGCACAGAAAGATACATGCAGGACAGTGATTAAAGGACTTATAGAATCAGTATTTGACTTACAAATACTGAAATATTTTTCTTGTAGAATAATGACTATTCCAAATGAAAAACAGGAATGAGAGACACTGTTTGTGACATTAATTGATAATGCAAAAGCTCCATGTAAAAAAACCCAAACCAATTCACCTTCAGCAGAACACTTGCTTTAAATGACAGTAACTTGAAAGGGTTTCCCTCTGGAACATGTAAACAGAAAGAACCTAAATCTGTCTCCTCCTTCCTGTCTCAAAAATTGTGAGCTGATCAAGGAAAAACCATGGAAGTGAAACAAACCTTTTCCAGACTGTTCTAAGCCTATTTTCTCCATGTAATGCCTGTCTAGTTCTCAGTAAAGCTAAAGGGATTTATTTGCATTTGGATCTGAGCAAGTGCTGAACACTTCATTTCATCTTAATTGTATGGACTGAATTCCGCAGCTAAAATGAAATTCACAAATGTTAAGTAAACTGAGATATACCGGTAATTTATTGTGATTAACCTGTATGTTATGTCCTTTATTCTAAAAGGTCTGAGAGTGTGTCTTATCAGTTAGAAAGTTAGGAAAGAATCTAAACATAATTTACGTAATCAAATGAAAGCAAACTGTCAGTAAAAATGAAATATTACTTTTAGAATCATAGAAACAGAATCATTTTGGTTGCAAGAGACCTTCAAGATCATCAAGTCTAACCACTAACCTAACTTTGGCACCAAACCACATCCACAAAAACCTCATCTCCATATCTTTTAAACACCTTCATGGATGGTGAACTCCCCCACTTCCCTGGGCAGCCTGTTCTAATGCCTGACAACCCTTTCTAAGCAGAAATTTTTTTCTAATATCCAATCTGAACCTCCTCTGGCTCAACTTGATGCCATTTCCTTTCCTTCTGTCACTTCTTACTTGGGAGAATAGACCAACCATCTCCATGCTACAACCTCCTTTCAGGTAGTTGCAGACAGTGATAAGGTCTCCCCTTCAGAATCCATTTTTCCAGTCTCAACAAACCAGCTCCCACAACTGCTCCCCATCAGACATGTGCTCCAGACCCTTCACAAGCTTTGTTGCCCTTTTCGAATACTATTCTAACATCCATGGTCTGGAGCCATCCCGGGCACTCTAATGTAAAACAGATGTCCACACACATATTTGCAGCATTTGTTTTTATAGAAGATGTGCATTAACAGGCTTATAACACACATCAAACTTTCCCTTTCTGAAGATAAATCCAAAATGAGTAAGAAACTGATAGGCTTATCCAGTCCCTGTGCACACTCCCAGGCCATCTCTCTTGTTGCATTTTTGCATTCAGATCTGCAGCTCCCAGCAGCTATAAGAAAAGTCCTACTGGGACCATGCAGACCCCAATCTGCAGGTCCCATTCAGTGTTTCAAATATAGTAACATATTACTGTGATCATCTGCATTTTATATTGGGAACACATTCACCGAGGACATGACCTGGTTTTTATTATGAGTGTAGGAGGAGCATCAAAACTTCTTCCTCTGCTGACATTCCTTCTGCTTCTGTAACTTCATCACTAAGGTCACGAGAAGTTGGAAGGAATCGTAGATCTGAGCTGCCTAAATGGCATGGTGCTAAAAATATATTTATTCAGAATGGCTAATTAAGTTGAATGACTACCAGTCCTCATTAGCACTGAAGTGTTGTTAATTTGATTAGACTTCTGGCCTAGATAGGCTTGCAAGGCATTATGTTTCTAATGTAATTTCTCTAACGAGAAAGCATTTCAGATGAGATGTTACCTGTCAATGTCTTCTTTTTGTATAAATATTAAGTAGACATTTACCTTTTAATGTTGATTTAATTTTTAGGGAGCAGGCAAACAGCAAGTATGTGACATCTGTATTGCCTTAGGAAATGGGAAAAAAGTGAGAAAATAAACTTGTAATTCTTGCTCCAGTTTCATTATTTAAATACTGTGTAATGATGTCACAGTAGAAAGTCATACTTGAAATGTGCTCATTAAACTTGTCTTTCCTTTAACATTCCATTATATACTTCTTGCTTTTTAATTCAAAACTCTCTTCAATCACTATTTCAATGCTTAAACATAGTTAACATGGCAACATTAAGTTTTAGACTAGAAAAAATTCCTTCTGCTGTGCTCCTTCCACCAGAAGGCCTGGGAGGAATAAGAGGAATGTGCTGTTTACTTATTGATTAGAGCTCACAGTGATTGTACTGGAATAATTCTCACGAAAAGGTTACCCATTTAGTTGGACTATCATTATTTTCCCACAAAGACAAAGAGCAAGATAAATATGTTTGCCACAACCCCTTCAGTGACCTTGTTTAGTCCCTTTTCCACCACATGTCCTCCATACTAGAGAGACCTCACTCATCCTCCTACCTCACATTTCCAAAATACACCCTAACATAGGCTTCCTCAACTCCATTCCCTTGTAGCTAACCACTTAATTCCATGTTGTTTCTTCTACAGAAGAAAAAACCCAAATTTATTTTTATATCACTGATGTAGCAAAATTTAATTTTTCCTGACATCGTAAGATTATTTATGTTGGATCTGCTAATTCCTGATGTATACTTAGACTTCTGAGAATCTGCTATAGAGATTTGTGGGGGGGAACCAGCCTCCATGAACTGAAGAAACAAGTTCCATCAAAGGCCAGTGGGCCTTTATTGTAAGAAATTTTTACACCGAGGGTGGTGAGAAACCTGGCCCAGGTTGGCCAGAGAGGTGGTGGATGCCCCATCCCTGGAGACATCCCAGGCCAGGATGGACGGGGCTCTGAGCAACCTGGTCTGGGTGAAGATGTCCCTGCTCATGGCAGGGGTGGCACTGGATGAGCTTTGAAGGTCCCTCCCAACCCAAACTATTCTATGATTCTATTATTCTATGACTTGTGATTCCAGATTGCGCAGGTGCATTTTGAAAAAATCTCTGGGAGAAAAATTTTGCTTCTTTTTCTTTAACATCTTCTATATATGCTGATAAAGTAGCCCTGCAGGACTACATGCTGGTGAAAAATAAAAGGATGTGGCAATAGGAATTCAGTGGTTTTGAACAGAAGATGATGTGTTAGTCTGCAGAAGTAAAGGATCCGAATCTAGCTCACAGGTAATAAACTTATTTTATGGCTCATTCAGATTTATTTTCTGATTTGGAATGAAAAGTCTGCAGATGGAGAGTATATGCTCGAGTCTTGGAATGACAAAAAGAGTGATCAAGGGAGACATTGTTTGCCCTAGTGTTTTCTGATTTAAAAAATCTGTCACCACCATTAACAGCAATAACAAAACCCAAACGAACACAAAGAAAAAAACCAAAACAACACACCACAAAGAACTGAAACCCAAAAACCAAAATAATCAAAACCAGAAACTCATCGTCTTAATATGTTACTTTTCATTTCATTCAAAAATTTCCACTTTTTAACCATGTAAATAATTTTGGACAGTTTTTCCAGCTTTCAGTTAATTTTGTAGCACAAATTACTTTGTTTTATTGCTAGTAAAAATAGTTGTCTATCAATCAAGAACATTAACAAAATGAAGTCAGAACAATTAGGATGTTTAATACACTGTAGGACCAACATTTCAGTAAACCCAGTACCCAATACTTTCAAAATACAGGTCAGGAGTGTTTTAAAATTGGTATAAGTTATTTACCTCTGAAATGTAGATGACTGTATGACAGTCTGTGAGTGAAGGTAAATTGAAAGATAAGAGCACTGGTAGGAAGAGGAGGGTTGCTGGAGTCATCATACGTGACTATAGCTGTGATTAATTCTGGCTGTCAATATTATCTTGTTAAAGAAATAACTTTATTACCCCTCTTTCATAAAGACACTACAGAAGACAGTTCAAGAGAATGGATTAATGGTTGCATCCTTGTGTTCAGTAATATTAAATACACTGAATGTTTCTTTAACCATGGGAGCTTTATATGTCATTAAAATTTCTGAATAGATTTATATAAAAACTTCACTGGGATTTATAAGGCCAAGTTTTAAAAAATTATGGTCAATAGTATCATAAAAGATGATAGTTCTTCCAAAATTAAAATGTTGGCATCACAATAAATAAAGAAGTGCTTTATCAACTGGTAAAAACTTCACATGCATCAATGTCCCCAACCACTTTACTACCCTCTAAAGGACAGAAGACCAAGGACTTTCATTTCATTGGTAAAAGCAACTTGAATGTTTAATTCCATTTACCAAATTTCTGTAGCCTCTGAAGATAAATGTCCTGGTTAAAAAAATGACATCTTGAGTAAGTATTACAGGACTAATCCTAATAAAGACTGTATTAATCTAATTGAGTAATAGAAAAAAAGAAATGGCCTGGTTTAAATAGCCAAATACTGTCTTGTTCTCAGTGAAATATCTTATTCTAAAAAAATGTTTTCAAGTTTATTCTCAAATGTAGTGTAAATATATCCAATTGACGGACCTTATCTTTTTGCCTATGGACAAAACGAAGTATCATCTTCCACACAAGCTGATAATTATCAACTGTTGAGGAAAATAATCTAAATTAAAATCTTAATAAATGTTTTGGAGAACAGAATTCAGCTAAATTTATAGATATAAATTAGATACATATCAAATGAAACTGGATGTTATCTAAGGAAAAGCAAACAAAGAAAGTTGCCTTCACAAGCTCATACTAGTGAAATTAGGTCTAATGACTTTGGGTGTTAGTATGGCGATACAATGTGTATTCCTTATAAAAAACAGGATCAGCCCAACCTCTGCTCTAAATTATATCCATCAAATACACTGGTTGTAAACGGTTAGGCCAGAAAACAGAATCCAGCACTTTATAATGCAAAAAGTATGTACTAAGTAGTCAGTATATATATCCCTTCTAGCTATATCCTCGCCTATCCAAGTATGTCAGGACACAGGTAACCTTTCATTTAATGGTACTTTTTACCCACTTACATCATCCTTCCTTCTCACCAGAATTTCATTTTCACCTTCTATATCATGAGATATACTGGAATTAAAAATAAAAGTATAAAAATTGTGCTAATTTGGAAATATAATAGTTAGACTGTTTGGAAGTTTCTGAGGGAAGCCAGAAATGAATCTACCATAGAACAGAAAAAATGCAACAAGAAGCAATAAAAAAAAAATGCCAACAAACAAACAAACAAAAAAACTGCCACCACGTTCTATGCAGCTTTTCTGGGGCCTTTTTCATAAAGCTTGAAAAAACTGCACATTTGTTCATACCTTATATTTAGATACTATGTGTAGTTAGGATAGAAAGACTGTGTGTAGGTGAACTTGAGATAGTACAAAAATGTTATGGATCAGGGTGTAATTTATTCTTGGGTCCGTTTCTCTCCCAAATAATATTTTGATGCTTTTTAGAGAGAAAAAAGTACACTTTGAGAAGAAAAGGGGCACATTACAAGATTTTGCTTCTCCTTTACCAAAGTTCAAACCTCTCCTCTTCTAGTCTTTCCATGGTATCTCTGTGTGCAACATCTTGTTCAAACCCATTCCTGTGTTTATAATTAGAGATTTCCAACTTCCTGTGAAAGGTCTGACAAGCCAGAGCCCAAGTGCATTGCTCTCCTCTCCTGAGGTGGGTAGAAATGTGTTGCTGGTGGTGTTCTTACCCAATGGCTATGTTTTGCTTTTGTGAATGCCATGTCAAAAGAAATCTGCTTCTCTCACTGAAGCCAGTCAGAGCTAAGAAGTGTATTGGGTCTTTATTGTGTCCACAGTATTATCCCAATCCTTGAGAGCTTCCAGGGGTGCTGAGGCTCTTGTGTTAGAGAAGCAGGGCTGAAAAACTCTGCTAAGATCACTTTGCATTCTTTTAAATATCTTTCCTTTCTCATTAAGGGCTGATTTACACCGTGGTTTGGAACAAGATGTAGATGTTCCAAAGCTGTGGAAGATCTAAGTGTTCAGTCGACACATAGCATTTCAATCTGCTGAGTTAGCCGCAGAGCTGGTTCGAGTTTCTTTACATCCACGGGGCAGGCATGCCCTGATTATCTCAGTGCTAAAGAGCAAGATGTTTAAATTTGACATATTAGTCCCTGCAGGTCAGAGTGGCTAGTTGAAAGCAGATCTATTAAACCTGTGGTTATGGTAACTGCTGCTGCATGATCCTGATATATATGGGACTTCTCGGGGGCTACAGGGAGTTAGGCACAGGCTGTTGCTCTTGTCCAGCCATGACAAAGCAAAGATGCTGTTAAAAACTATTCTAATATTTGGAGTGCAGAAGAAAGAGTAAAGGACAAAGTAATGACTTTGATTTCAGTTCCTCAGCTTAGAGCCCTCAGGAAAAAGATTTCCCTGATGGGGAGAAGATTTTATCATGACATTGACAAAGTCATCCTTACACTAGAGATAGGCTGTGGTGCACAGCTTGTAGCTGTGCAAGGACTGTATCAAACTGCATATCAACCTGAAATATTTGTGTTTGTATTACACTATGTCACTAGGTTTGTCTACCCTAGAGCTTGTGATTATTCCTCCACCCAGTCCATTCCCAACAAACTCCTCATCCAGTTTTGCATGAGCCCAACATTGATTGTGACTTTGCCTCCTGGTCAGCAAAGGGGTAGGGGCTGATCATGCTGCATGGGCAACAAATTCAGATCCCAGAGGAGAGCAGGACCCTCCTGCAGTTTCACATCCTACTTCTTCAGTGGATGTGTCTCCTTGTTTAATACATGTGACTGGAAAATGTGACCCCAGAATAAAGATACGGATCAAGGGAGTATGGGGATGTGAAATTAGAAGTTCACTCTGGGCTTTTTCAAGTTCTTAGACTCAAGAGTTTATAAGGTAGAGAAGTATTGGCATGGGCATTAGCAATTAGTAACAGTGTCAGAAAATTATTGATTAGCAATTGCAGTGTGCTCAACTGTGAGGGAGACTGTAAAGAGAATAAGGCCATGAGGTGAAGAAAGCGCCGACTCGGACAAGAGCAGTTTTGCAGAGGGGGCATGAAATAACGCAAATGCTTCTAGACCTCCTTTCCACAGCTGACATTTCTGTGAATGAAGTCAACTTCAAGATGAAAAAGTTTTCAGGGAAGGATCTCCTGTGAAAAGAAACAAATAAATGCTTTCAGCACAAAAAGAAGAGCCCGGCAGCAGCTAATCCAGCTTGTCATTTCCTTTATTGCAGCTTGGAAGCCATTTGGTCCCCTTGTGGGACTGAGGCTAGTGCACTGATAAAAATACACTGTTTTCTTGCCAAATGGACACATTTGAAAAAGCTGCTATTTCATCATGATGAGACATTTAATTTGCCATGCCATCTAATAGATGAAATGAAAAAACAGAGGCTCTAAAACACACCACTGATGTTCCAGGCTTCCAAGCTCCTCTCCCTCAGATAACACATTTCCTGCATTAATGAGATGGAGGCACTCATGTGTGGTGCAATAAAGACAAAATCAAGTGCTCTTTTTCAGTGCTTTGTCAAATCCTACAGGAAAATCTGTGGCTACAACTTTTATGCCCTGATTCAGAATTGTATTGGAGGAAGATATAAAAAAGCAGAATCCAATATGGGCAAACTCATCTGGAAGTTGAAGAATTTTCTAAGCTTTTTAGTACTACCAAGACATAATTAAGCAAAGGGTAACATAATTAAGCAAACGGTGAAAAGGCTAGGGGCCTTCTAAAATCTTTGAGGGTTTTTTTCACCAAGCTCAATGGAATGCAGATTTGACTTTAACTGCTAAATTTGTCCACAGTTTTACTGATGGGATTGTTCATCCTATTTTTCACCACAGCATGAAGCTTTTGTTGCTAGTTAGATGAAAACATGTAATTAATCAGGAGTTCTACAATAGCATGCATGCCCTGTATTAAAAATATGAATCCAGCCACATGGGCTTCTAGCCTCTTTTTATGAAATCTGTTTGCATCTTCTCTTTCTTATTATCTCTCAGAAATGAAAGCCAAGAACTAAAATTCACAGTCCAGAATGCATCCCATGTGGCACTCAGGCAGATCCTACTGTTACTTTGCTACACAAAAAAGGCTTCTGAAGTAAAGATGTCATTGCCCTCACACTTAGTTCAGCATGGCCAATCTGTGAGTCTCCTAGATGATTCTCAACTTCCATTTTAAAAGCTCCTTAAAACAGATGTTCCTTTCTCCTCCTTGCATTTCTTTCTATCCCCCATAATGTTTTCTCTGAAAAGGAAGATAGTGGAACAGAGGAGGCTGTGCACTTGTTTCACCAAAAGGTACTATGAGTAGGACACTTAAGGCTAGAGATCAACAGGGTGAATGTACAAATCTGAGTTAGTCAGGACCACCGCTTCCTATAGTCAAATTGAAGAAATAGAAAAAGCACTTTTAGGAGACAATGATCTGGCTAATTTTACTTTAGAATGACATGAATGTTGCTCTAAAAAGGTCTTTGCATGGATGCAGATGAAGGTGACTGCTTCAGTCATAAATGTAGGTGTCTATATCTGAGGAGATGAAGTAGGAGTGATCCTTCTACAGCTCATTCTGTGTTTGGACAACAGCTGACAATGAAGTCCACAACTTACCTCATGTCCAGTTGCATAGTTGAAAGTTTTGCAGACATGGATCTGAAATACCTTCAAGAATGGTTGAGGGAGAAAATTTGAGCCTGCTCTGATACATTTAGATACCCTGAATATGCACCAAGTGTGTGGATGGACCAATTAAGCTATAAGTACAACACAATGATAATCACACATAACTCTTACCAAGTACATGAAGCAATTCAACTGGCAATTAGGTTAGTCCCTTGGTCTGGCCAAAAAAAATCTTGAGATACTCCTCCTGCTCTGAAATGGCTGTGGGAGCACAAGTCAGATCAACTTGCCTATGCAGAAAAATACTATCTAGCATAATTATATTCCTCATTTTGCTTACCACTCCTCATCATGGCAGCAATCCGGAAAGCTCATAAACCATTTGACCATTTGCCATTTGGATTAAAAGTGATAGAAAACTCAGTCTGATATAGGCTACTTTGATTTCGTTTTCTGTCTGTTGCAAAGACTCTCACTAAACTCAACTGGAAGTGGTGACCAAACAAAATTGCATACGCAGAAAACACCTATTCATGGTGTGAACTGTGGAGCTGCCATATGCAGGGACAGGAGCGGGATTCCATGATCCTGGTTCGTCCCTTCCAACTCAGGACATTCTATGATTCTATAACCTTCATTTTATGTTCTCTCTTCTCCAGTTCCTACAGGGTGGAAAATGTACACATGATGCACAGAAATGCAGCTGGAATTCTGCAAAGTATAAATGAAATCTTTTTACTATCCATCTGCTTTTTCCAAATGCAAGCCTATGACAAAGCTTCATGTTATGTGCTATCCTTAAGAAAAAGTGTATCTCAAAAAGCCAAACTTTTAATTAATTAAATATGGAGATAAATAATCACTGAGAGGAAGGAAACAATTAGGTGCTTTAGACAGGAAAAACAGATACTTATTCTCAGTGGTTATTTGATGAAAAAGTGTAAGTCAATAAGACAGAGACAGATGAGGGCTGTTCCAAAGGACTGGAGCCTCAGAGGAGAAATTCCTGACATAGTCGTAGGTGTGTGTTGAAGTACATGGAGAAGCTGAGAGAAGTAGCAGCAGTGAGCTTCTCTAAAGGGTTTCCCTCCCAACTGCAGTTTAAAATGTGGTCCAAGTCACCGTTTGGGAAGCAAACAACCAGCTCGTTCCTTCTCACCATTGCCCTGGCTGAAGCCACCAACACCAGCCCATCCTCCGATGTTTGTCCTTAAACCTTTTACTGATGACTATCATTTTTGTGTTCAGTTCCTGCTCAACAGTCAGCAAGAGTTCTGTTTCTATCAACAGGACCCAAATTATTTTGGCAAATCTGTCTTGTTTTGTCTGAATCAGGCTAATGAGCATGGTCCAAAGCTGCCAAACTGTTCGGTAGGAAGATGAAGTAACTTCACTGGTGAGGAACAGCTGGGAGTGATCTGAGGTTGGTCATGTCTCCAGCCAGTGTGGATGCAGATGGAAAAGGAACATCTCTATGCCTGACAGCAGCCTGGAGCAAGCCAGGCAGACTGGAAAGAAGGGCCATGACTACGCTGAGAAGGCATATAAAAAACCATCAGTACCTACCTGAAACAAATGGAATTATTTTTCAGGACATAGTTACTCCTGTAAAAAGCCATAGTTCTTTAATCTTTGCAGTTATTTTTGCCTCCAGTTGGCTCACAATGCTCAGATCCTGGTTTTCTTTCCATTAATATTTCTCCAGTTAACATTCTCTGATGTACACTGAAGCATTAATTATTCATATTAAAACAGCACCACTATTTCTTTTAACAATGAGATTAAACTGTTTATTGAAGCTGCTGACTTAGTCTAGTCACTAATGGGACATTTGGTTCATTACCCTGTATTTTTCTGTCTGCTAAACCTCCAGTTAGAACGGCTCAAACAGGAAACATCCAAGCCCCTCATAGGATTCCATGTAACAGGATAGAAAACACTAAAATGTGTGAAGAGAAGCTGCAAATTTTCCAAAGGCGGTAAGTTAAAAAATATTAAAGGCTCATTTTTCCCAATTCATTGGTGCAAATCATGACTTTTGCAAAAGGTTTTTTTGATAGAGACTCCTTTACTGGAGAAAATGTGCAACTGAGAAGAGAATCAGCCTTGATGAATCCGGTTATGACTTGTCAACAAAGTATTTGTACCACAAACAATTAATTCTGCTGAGATGTATTTAAATTGCAAATACAGGAAGGAGATTATTTCAGTTCTGTGATGTTCATCAGAAACTCCACGCTATCCCAAAACTCTCAGCATCAGATCCAGTCACAGAATATGCAGAAAAATGTCATCAGAACAAACTTTAATTAGGGGATCATACCCAAAGGGCATGGCACTGTTTCTAATTGAATGGTTTTTTGTCTTTTTCAAATTAACATTTCAAAAGACATCACATTGGTCCTTTCCATTAGTTTTATGAGGTTCTTTAAATTTGAGACATGAGGAAGAGATATGATACCTGTGTGAAATTAGGAAATGTCAGGCTAGTTTTTAAAATAGGTAGGTTTCTGCTTTATGAGATATATTAAATTTAACAACACACATCACAGGTTTATCTATGTGTAAGAAAGAAAGAAAGGAAGGAAGGAAGGAAGCAAGCACAGGAGCAAATAAGAAAAAGAGTAATGCTCTTAAAGGGAGGGAGCGGGGGAAGAAAAGAAAGCTCAGAAATTCTTCTGTGAACTTGTGCTCCCTTCATCCAGTTCACCAGGACAGAGGTCTGAAGTCCCCAGTGTAGGCAGGGTGAGGCTCAGATGCTGCCAGGAAAATATTGGCAGCAATCACATCTGTGCTCAAAAGCACTTTGACAAGGCAAACTTAGTTACAAACAACGTTTGAACAGCTATTAAACAGAACTCCTGCTAAGTAGTCATCTCTTTTATTTGCCTTGATGGAAAGGGTTAAAAGAATCAGTGGTTCTAGCTGAATAAAGATTCATGTAAGGTACTGTGAGTTGCAGGAAGTAATTTCCACAAATGCTGGCAGATGATCACACGTTCAGTATTTCAAGCTGGCAAAAGCAACATTCCCACTTGCCCCAGCTCCTTTTGAGATTAGCCAAGAGGGATGGATGCTTACCATTGCTTAAGTGACCAAAGCTTCAGAAGGCAGATGGTCTTTTTGTTTTCATCCTGTCTGAACACAGTGCAGGGCACCAAACCTCTTACAACTTCCAGAAATATCTATTCGGATGGAGGAGCTAAATAGGGAAAAACCTGGAGAACAGCAGCACGGAAAGGTGCAGCCCAGCTGGGTCCATCTCTGGGAAACCACATAGTTCTGGCTTCATGAAAGAAAAATAATAGAGAGAATAATCAGTGAATTTAACCTTGGAAGTGGATTTGGAAGGATTTGTGTTTAGCCACAGAAGGAAGCAAGGAAGCAAATGGCTTTTTTTTATTTATTTATTTATTTATTTTTTCCCCTTACAATTGCTATAGGGAAGGAAGATCAAAAGAACAACACATCACTGAGTCAAAATCAAGATTGCCAAGTGTCCCGTCCCAACAGATGGGATGAGGAATGAGTTAACTCTGAACGTGACACGTGCCCTGACTCCAGAGATGAGATCAGGTGTAAGTTAATTCTGGGTATTTCTGTGTGGTTATACAAAGTGAATGACAGACAACCACTCCGGGGGACCAATTCAATTATGAATTTACTAAAAGCACCTGGTGGAATAGAAACTACAGCAATTAGTGACTTGGCAAAAGTATGTTATAATATCATAAAACTTATCAATACATTGAATGCAAAAGCCCTTCTGAAAATGGTGAATTGACAACAATTAGTAATTATAATGCAAAACTTAACAAGACCTTACCAGCAGAACTTACAATGATATTACCTTTATATGTTCAAGAAAAAGGAAAAGAGAGAGAGAGAACTAAGATATCAGAGAGAGAGAGAAAAAGAGTAACATTTCGCCACTCCACAGGTACATCGGTCCTGCGATGATCTCTGGAGGCTGGGGACGTGTTGAAGATTTACACGCCACCACCTCATATCATCCGTGAGGTCGTTTTATAACTCAGTTCATTTACATGCGAGATAGGAGAGGATGGTTCGTCTCCTCCCTGTGTTCAGTCTTCATGCTAATGAGGAAGACTCTTCTGGAAATGTGTCTGGGGTCTTCACACTAGGGGAAAGTTCACAGTACTGACCAGAAGTGAGTTGTTTTGCTCATCAGGGGTAGCTGTTGGTTCATGATTTCTTCTGGCAGTTGGTTGTCCAACAGATAACATAAGAAGATGGATGGATGATGGCAGAGCGGTGGACATGGTCTACCTTGACTTGAGTAAGGCATTTGACACAGTCTCCCAAAGCATCCTCACAGCCAAACTGAGGGAGTGCAGTCTGGACGATCGGGTAGTGAGGTGGACTGTGAACTGGCTGAAGGGAAGAAACCAGAGAGTCGTGGTCAATGGGGAAGAGTCCAGTTGGAGGCCAGTATCTAGTGGAGTGTTCAAGGGTCATTACTGGGGCCATTATTATTCAATATAGTCATCAATTATTTGGATGAGGGAATAGAGTGTACTACCAGCAAGTTTGCTGATGACACCAAGCTGGGAGGAATGGCTGATACGCCGAAAGGCTGTGCTGCCATCCAGAGACCTGGACAGGCTGGAGAGTCGGACAGGGAAAGTGTAGAGTCCTGCATCTGAGTAGGAACAATCCCACGTTCCAGTATAACCTATTAGAGAGTAGTGCAGGGGAAAGGGACCTGGGGGTCCTGGTGGACAGCAGGATGACCATGAGCCAGCACTGTGCCTTTGTGGCCAGGAAGGCCAATGGTACCTGGAGTGGATTAGAAGGGGGGTGGTTAGTAGGTCAGAGAGGTTCTCCTTCCCCTCTACTCTGCCCTGGTGAGACCACATCTGGAATATTGTGTCTAGTTCTGGGCCCCAGGGAGGTTGTGGAGTCTCCTACTCTGGAGGCGTTCAAGACCTGCCTGGATGCCTTCCTGTGTAACTTCATGCCTTCCTGTGTAACCTCATCTGGGTGTTCCTGCTCCGGCAGGGGGATTGGACTGGATGATCTTCTGAGGTCCCTTCCACTCCCTAACATTCTGTGATTCTGTGAGATGGTTCATCTCTATCATCCCAATTAGGCCATGAGGTCTTTCACAGCAACACTGTTAATTGCCTTTGTCTTACAAGGTGTCCACCTCCATGGCCATAAAACCTTGGGAAAGATAAGACTAGGTGTCATCTATCTTTTCTGCCCAAAGTAACAAAAACCAAACGTTTAAGGCATAACATAGCCCTTTGTTCTGCTAAGGATAGGGGGGAGCGCTTCAAGGTTGTCACACTGAGGAAGAAAGAGTATCATGATCTAACTCCCATTAAAAAAAGAATCGCTATTGTTTGTTATGTGAAATGAGCTCAGGTGTTCTGTTGTTTGGTTTGGTTTGTTTTGTTTTGAACCTGACTGCTGCTCTGTCAAAATGACTTTTCAAATATTTCCTCATGTCAGAATACTGCACTTTCAGTCATCTATGCATCAGAATCTTAAAGAATGAGGCCTTCAGGAAAATGAAAGAAAAACAGTAAATACCAGGAAGTTTGTAATAAAATCATGAAAGCTGACAGCACTGGCAAAATTGGAGAGTGGTTGCACAGAGTGTGTTTCCAAATGTACGTATAGCTGAACAAAAGAGACACTGGGCAATCTGCAGCACATCAAGAAGGTGCTCCAACCAGAAGTCTCTGAACCAGCAGGTAAGTTCACACACGGTGCAGAATGGTGCAGATCTGTGTATCAGGTGGATCTCTGCTCTCTTTGAAGAATTTATCGAAAGGCAGCATGGCCTGGCTCTATGCAGCCTCTGAGCACTGTGCTGCCTACCCTTCTGGTCCTACACTGTGGCAAAATTCACCTGGCTCAATGTAGAAATGTCTGTCTGAGACAAACACCACGGGCCCTCTTTGCAAGCTGAGGAGATCTGGGCAATACTCCTGGTCATTCGGCTCCTCTTAAGGCAGGTCAGAGGAACAGCTAAAAAGCACCCGCTTGACGTCTATGAAGAGGACCCAAGGAGAGTTGCTCACATGTAGCCATGTAGCAGGGGCTATATTTTAGCAGGGCCTGTTGCAATGGGACAAAAGGAGAAGTTTTTGAACTAAAAGAGGGGAGAATCAGGCTAGACATGAGGAAGAAATTTTTTACACTGAGGGTGGTGAAACACTGTCCCGGGTTTGCCCAGAGCAGTGGTGGATGCCCCATCCCTGCAGACATCCCAGGCCAGGCTGGACGGGGCTCTGAGCAACCTGGTCTGGGTAAAGATGTCCCTGCTTATGGCAGGGGTTGGACTGGATGAGCTTTGAAGGACCCTTCCAACTATTCTATGATTCTATGATCAACTTCAGATAAAAGAAGTCCATGCTTTGGGGACAAATTAACCCATGGGAAGCAGAGGAGTCTGTCAGCATCCAAAAGGGTTGTGAAGACCTTCTCAGTAACTGTAACAGTCTCTACTGAGGAAGACTTCAGGGCATGTATGATCTGTTCAAAGTCTGAGAGACACAGGAATTTATGAGGGAGCTGCATCAAACACTGTAACCTTCAAGGTGGTTTAGCACAGCACTTACTCAGCCTGCACTGGACCTAGGAAAAGGAATAATTAATGTTTCAGGAAAATCAATTTTCCTGGGAGCACTGAACATTCAGGCACTAGCATTAATCTTCCTAACTCTTATTGTTGCATTATTGTTTGCTTCTTTGTTTATTGGCTACAATTATTCCTGACCTTCTTGACTATAAAAAAGTGCAGGCAAAAATTTTATGTAGGCCACAAGGAGCTCAAATTAGAAAATACAAGAGAAAATAATACATATTCTTAGCTCACAGGAATTAGTGATGTGATCTACTTAGCTACTCTTCAAGGTTCTTATGCATTAAAAAAAAGGCTAATAAGAATGTGTTACAAATTATAAGAAGGCAACCAGTGAAATTAGAACATTTTTCCAAGGTCTACTTGAATGGTCTCTGAAGTCAGTGAAGCAAAATGAGAGTGTAGAGGCTTGAGTTGTGTTTGATACCAGGAGTGCTGAGCACGCAGGGAATGCAACATCAACTCTTTGTTCACTGTAAAAGATGGGACGTGAATTTATTGCTCGAACTACAGTTTGTACAACTACAGGATGCTTACTACAGCAATAAACTTTCACGTAAATATGAAGCACTTGCAGCACTTTAGCTTTGCTACAGAAATGAACAAACATTTGTGGATACATTATGGTCTGGAAGAAGTTGCCGAAAGGCAACTATTATTGATCTTTGCAAGTGAACACTTCAGTGTAGAAAAGTGAGTTTTATGAGCTTAGACTAGTTAAGATACTTGGAAGTTTGATGGTGAAGAAATCATTATTTTTGGTAATAATTGTTGATATTTTGATATTTTGATATTTTTGACACAACTGTGGCATCCTATCAGATCAAAATTTCTGGAAAATTTAAGATACTGAATCACTTCATTTGGATCTGTTTTGTTTTGTTTTGTTTTATTTTGTTTTGTCTTGTTTTGTGTTTTCAAAACATGTTGATATCCTGAAATTAAAATATTTCTCTTCTGTTTATTAAACAAAGTCCAAGCACCTCTTCATTTGTCCACTGATCACTTTAACTATTACATTTTTTTAGGATCAGTAGTCATCCACTTTCTCCTTTCAGTAATGGAAAGTGACCGACTATTTTCCTGAGCTCCCTGGTTCATTATAGCCACACACTATCTCCAGTCTTCATTAGGCTACATACTTCCCTGGTCTGGACCTTTACAATCACCTTGGTATGTGTTTGTGTTGTATCTATCCAATGCATCTTTGCCTGCAATTGGTACCAATGTGTTTTTTCAATTGGTGAGTTCTTCTTTGTGTAAGATCCTTGCTTATAGAAGATTTCTTCATTATTCTTGTTCTTACTTCTAATAAACTATCCAGCAGAGGACCACAACCCCTGTTCATTACCTAGAACTACACAGATGACTTCTGAATGCTGACAATTCATATATCCTTGAACTTGCGTCTAGGAACTTCCTAGACGCAACTTAAGAATTCAGATGACAGTAGATTTGTGTATACATAAAGGGATTTCAAAAAAATCCAGAAAATTATCAGGGGAAAATGAGGTTGGGAAGCCAAGGGGAAGTAAAACAAAAGAGTAGGAAGGCAGTGTTGTGCTGTTTCTGTCCAGAAAATTGCAGAACTGAAATGATAGACCTGGGAAGGACACGAGTGGATTTTCTAATCAGGAGCAGAGCTGCTCAGATATTCTGACTTCATTTGTCATTTGATCACAATCAAACCATTTGTAGGGGCTGTTCAGCTCAGACAATGTTGCTCCAGAAATCTGGCAATGTTTTGATGAAAGCTTGTTTGGCTTCCTGCCCAGCCATTTCTCCAGGACTGTCACAGACCAAACATTCAGGGTAAACGTACTGATAGATTGACTCACATATTGGAAACCGGGCTTTTCTGAAAATGACAGATCCTTTTAGGTCCAAAGATGTGAGGTCATCTCATGGAAACAGACTTTTCAAATTCTGGAGGTTTTGTTCTGAAAATAAATAAATAAATAAATAAATAAAACATTAAAATCCCCTTTAAAATAAAATTTCTCCACTAAACTCTGCACAGCTCAGATTTATGGAAAACAATGAAATAAGGTCTAGGACAGTTAACTTTTTGGCTTGTTTGTATGAAATTCAAACATTCTGAGGGATAGTTTGGTATCCTCTCTTAGGAGGTCACAAGCAGGCCATAATGGTGTTCATTGTTCTCATTTTCAGACGCTACAGTTTTGACTGCAGGGCTTTTCAGAGTCCTGCAGAGACATAAAGACCGGCCAGTGCTTCAGCCAGGAATTGACACTGTGGTTCAAGCACAAGTGAGGAAGAAGGTGATGTGTGACCTGAGGATCACATTCAAATGCTTTAGACAAAGGTTCCCATGTTTCCACATTCCCATGAAGTTCACGAGGCATTTCTTACATCTACCTTCCCATCCTTCCCCAAATCAAGATATCATTGTCTCTCATGCTGTTTTCCATCATTCTCCCAAGGACCAGAGGATTTCCTAGCCCCAAATTTCCTCTTTATCAACATGTCCCTTTCCTTTCCTTTCCTTTCCTTTCCTTTCCTTTCCTTTCCTTTCCTTTCCTTTCCTTTCCTTTCCTTTCCTTTCCTTTCCTTTCCTTTCCTTTCCTTTCCTTTCCTTTCCTTTCCTTTCCTTTCCTTTCCTTTCCTTTCCTTTCCTTTCCTTTCCTTTCCTTTCCTTTCCTTTCCTTTCCTTTCCTTTCCTTTCCTTTCCTTCCCTTCCCTTCCCTTCCCTTCCCTTCCCTTCCCTTCCCTTCCCTTCCCTTCCCTTCCCTTCCCTTCCCTTCCCTTCCCTTCCCTTCCCTTCCCTTCCCTTCCCTTCCCTTCCCTTCCCTTCCCTTCCCTTCCTCTTCCTTCTCCCTTTCCCTTTCCCTTTCCCTTTCCCTTTCCCTTCCCCTTCCCCTTCCCCTTCCCCTTCCCCTTCCTCTTCCCCTTCCCGCTTTCCCCTTTCCCCTTTCCCCTTTTCCCTTTCCCTTTCCCTTTCCCTTTCCCTTTCCCTTTCCCTTTCCCTTTCCCTTTCCCTTTCCCTTTCCATTTTGGGCAGACTGCTATAATAGCAAATAAAACGGGGCAGGAATTGTTCTGCAGCCTTGAGGGCAATCAGCACAGAGTGGCTCATATCTTTGTAGCCAAACTCTCTTGGCACCCAAAATAGGGTTGCATCCAAAGTGGCCATCAGGAAAAGCTGTTGGGAATGGTTACTATGAACATCAATTACTAAACCAAATTGGGCCAGCATAGAGATCTGAGCCCTTGCACACAGCTGTCATTAAAATGGTCCCTGTTGGTGTTGTCACCAGTCAGCTAACATTGCTCCAGTGGTGCCTGGACACAGGCATTAGCCTTGGCCAGAAACTTTCCCAATAAGGATCTTGGACATGTTATTTCTTGTTTGGAGACAGAGTGTGTTTAACAGCAAGGTTGTATACAAAATGTGCCAGCTGGCTTTGAGGACAGTGAACAGGCCCTGGTGTTGTTATTGTTAAGAGTACCAAGCACATGAAGTTCAACAAGAAGCACCTGGGACATGGCAACCCTGGCTGTACATACAAACTGGGGTACAAGATGCTGGAGAGCAGCTCTGTGGAGAAAGATCTGGGGGCTCTGGTTGACAGCAAGTTGAGCATAAGCCAACAGTGTCCCTGGCAGCCAAGAGGGCAACTGTGTCCTGAGTGCATCCAGCACAGCATCGCCAGCCAGGCAGGGAGGGGATTGTCCTGCTCTGCTCTGCACTGGGGTGGCCTCACCTGGAGCACTGTGTGCAGGTCTGAGCACCACAGCATAAAAAAGATATAAAGCTACTAGAGAGTGTAGCCCAGAAGAGGGCTACGAAGTTGGTGAAGGGTTTGGAGAGGAAGCTGTATGAGGAACAGCTAAAGTCACTTGGTTTGTTCAGCCTGGAGGAGACTGAGACCTTAGCACAGTCTACAGCTTTCTCACAAAGGGAGGAGGAAGGGTAGGTGCTGAACTCTTCTCTTTACTGACCAATGACAGGACTCAAAGGAATGGCAGGAAGATGTGTCAGGGGAGGTGTAGGTTGGACATGAGGAAAAGGTTCTTCACCCAGAGGGTGCTGGAGCACTGGAACAGGCTCCCCAGGGAGGTGTCACGGCCCCAAGCCTGACAGTGTTCAAGAAGAGACTGGACAACATCCTCAGACACATGGAGTGAACTGTGGGGTTGTCCTGTGCAGGGACAGGAGTTGGACTCCATGATCCTTGTGGATCCTTCCAACTCAGGACATTCTGTGATTCTATGATTTTCTATGATTCTATGTCTTTTCCTCAGTGTCCTCACATATCATCCACAGAACCTTGGGGCTCAGAGAGACATGTTCAGAGCCCTGTCCTTCACCATCCAGAGTTCATTCTGGTCTGAGTACTTTCCATTCTCCTATGCATCAGAGACTGTGCCCACAAATTCTTCTTCCCTTATACAATTTGTCTCCCCCTTCCTTCAAAACATCCTCTTTTTTTTTTCTTTTTCCCCCCCCTCTCTCTCTTTGAGATCCATCATTTAGGGTGTCAACACTTTAAACTATTGGGAAACACTGACACCGAGACAATTTTTACACTGGAAAGTGTCGATATGTGCTGTCAGCTGTTGCCATGACATAGAGACAGTGACAAGAGCTGGCTGCTGACAGGATTTCAGCATGTCTGTCTAACACCCACATCTTCATCCTCACTTCCCACACCTTGCCAAAAGCAGCAGGCTTCTGCTTATATTAGGTGTCCTCGGATATTCTACCTGGTCTCCATCTGCCATATCAGAAGGATAAGGGTATCCTATAAATCCTTTGCCATGTTCTCCAATCCCGTGCAGGAAGCACAAATGCATCTCGAATGCGTAAGACAACCGCAACCTGCAACCTCATTTGATCCCGAAAAAGTCCACTGACTACAAGTAGGAGTTAAGACAGCTGTTGTACCCATAGGTACTTAGTTATGGGCACCTGATCTTTGCTTTAGACTGAGCTGAATCACCTTATATATTCCTTCCAGTGCCCTAATAAGATAGAGAGGCTTCAGATGTTAGCAAAGGTGTCTGCTGCCATTTGAGGTGTCTGAGGGAACCCTATCTGGCCACCAGCAGTTTCTTCAGGAGGGTTCAGATCTTCACTAGGTCCTTCATAATGTTCAGTCCAGTGCAAATGCCTTGAATAACCCAGGACATCACATGTAGCAGAAAGCATATATGTTCAGGCTGGTAAATTCCATTCCTAGTGCACTTGTAAACAGTTGCATGTTGACACCTAAATTCAGATCTTTTATCTCAAATAGAGTTACTCTTTTGAGGTCTACATTAAAACTACAAATCAAGCCTTTCAAATGATTTAGAGAACAGATTTTTAGATTTCATGTCTTATATTTTCATTGTCATTCACAAAGTCAACAGCCCAGCTCAGTTAAAACTCGTGGTTTCAGAAATAAAC
Organism: Columba livia; assembly: GCF_036013475.1. Taxonomy (NCBI): domain Eukaryota; kingdom Metazoa; phylum Chordata; class Aves; order Columbiformes; family Columbidae; genus Columba; species Columba livia. The sequence continues at coordinate 7,606,615 of NC_088604.1, forward strand.
CCTTGTTTATATTATTAACAAAGGAAAATTACTTTGCTACACTGTGTAAATAAGTAGTTCAATTTTAAGCTCTTTCTTAACTCTACTAAGCATCAGACAACCACTTAACTGTCTTGGATATCAAAATACATTCTTGAAATTCTGTTGGGTGATTTTCATTCATTTCAACATGCAGAAGCATCTGTTTAAGGTTAAGTCATTGTTAATTTGGTTGAATCAGGAACCAAATATAGCGGCTGTTTAGGGCCAGATATTCCACATCACATTTCCCCACAACCATTACTAATCACAAGTAAAATAAAATAAAAAAGAATAAATTTTTTTAAAAAAAGAAAAAATACGTCACTAGCAGGGCTGTGCAACACTGAAAAAGTTTCTCCAGAGAGCTTGCACAGTCTCCATCCTTGGAGATTGTCAAGACTTACCTAGACAAAGCCAATGTATGATCTTATGCAGTGTTGTCAGTACTGCTTGCCTTGAGTCAAATGTTGGACTACAGAATTCCAGAAGTCATTTTCAACCAGCTGTTAATTCTAAGATGTGCAAAAACCTAAACTTGTGCATAAAACTTCAGACCTTCTTGAGGAATAGAGGACAAACCTTGCCCTTGGATTTGAGCTAAGCTTCCACTGACATTAATGAGAATTATGCACATGTTGCTGAAAATGAGATTTTGGCCTCCAAATGAAGATTCAAGTGATATATTTGAGACATATGTCAAAATTTTAGAATGATTTTACCAGTGATATTTTTTGCTGGGAAAGGTCAACTGACAGGCATCTTGTTATTAATGATAATTTCTAATAGAAGAAATTCTTTACTCTGAACTGAAAAGCACATTATAGTGGGAGTTGGAAGCTGTGGCTAGCCAACACAATATATCTTAATAGGGCTGCAGACCTTCCTGCAGGAAGTGTTATCAAATCCTTAAGGCCAGTTTATTGAAGGAAATTGCAGACAGCTTGAAATCATCCATGATCATGTGTCTTGACATTGGCTTGTTAAGGTTGTGCTATGGCTTTGTGTCATTGTTCTTTCTTATTGTGGTGTTTCACTTTATCTGACTTGGGCAGGCTTTCATGTCATGTCTTATGTATCACTTTGTCTCTTCTATTCCATCATTGTCTCCTCCCCTTTTCTATTTCAAGTATGACAGTATATATTTATTTTCTCCAGTGTGTGCCCTGAACATGCAATTAATGAACAACAGTTGTGGGGATTATTTTTTATTGTTTTGTTTTTCATATAAAAATGTATTTTCCGTGCAGGTGACCTCTCCCATTTTACAGATCGGTTCTTAGGTAGGACCTTGAGGCATTATGACCCTGGTGGGTTTGGAGCCTCTGGCACACTGTAGAGTCCATTTTTTCTTTTCTTTATCCTGTTGCTTTCATTGTACTTTCAGTTAAGATGACAAATGAATCAATGTCTTTCCATTATCTTTACAAAAGCATGTCTGGTTTCAGTGTTTGTGTGTGTATGAAGTTGCCACATCATAGTTCGGCTCAGATGACAGTGAGAACACCATGACTTTATAGTCAGGCTATGTAAGCTGTTTATTTGCAAGACTAAGAACCATGGTGAATTTTTAAACTCTAATATTTACCAGTTGAGAAAACAAATATCTTGAAATTATAAAAAAGCAGGTTTCTCTGAATTGTCATGAGGAACAGAGAAAATAAGAGACTCAACAAAAAAGCAAACAAAAAACAGAGTAAGCCAAGCAAAATCTTTGCTTAAAATTATTTTTACAGTAAATGAATGCTGGTTTTATTGTCCTGACCTATTGTCAAATTGCATTTGAAAATAATGAAAAGTTTTGCTCAGAAAAAACAATAATTCAGAGCCAGAGTCTGAGGTGGATGTATAGTGCTTTTCCTCTTGAATAATTTATCCATGAGAAGAAAGTCCCCAAAAGTAGCTGAGAGCCAGACTCAGTTTCACTCTTTCTTTCAGCTCTTTCCACACTTCAGTCCAGCATAACTTGCTCAGGAAACTCCTAGTGACAGGGACATCAGTCCGTTTCCCTGAGACAAGGGGATCCCCTTCATTTATGGGACTTATCACTTTCTGAAGTAGACCTCTAGTTATTGTCTGCAAATGGTACTTAAATGCATTTTTTGGCTGTTCCCACTTTGCTTAATTTAAAATCCTCAGTCAAGAATAAAAGCTTTCTTTTGTTTTGGTTGATTTGGATTTTATCAAGGATTGTAAAGTAAAAATGAGAACCATAACCCAATATAACTTTGTCATTCATCTGAAGGCAAATTCCTTCCTTTGGTAGATCAAAATTCAGATTCCAGAGCCATGCTTTACTTTCCCCAGCATAAGAACAAATGTGAGCTAATGCAGACCAAATGATCAAAATAAAAGAAAAATGTCGTTGGTTTTATCACTACTCATCCAGAAAAGCAGAATTACATTCTTATGCCAATACCCCAGGTTGTGTAAAAAAAAAAAATCTGAAAAATATTTCTGTGATTTGTGTGATCATGTTTAAATAACAAAGTTGCAAAGAAAATAAAATATTTTTATTTAAAAGGGAAAATATTGTTAAGGGATTTCAAAACCTGAGACGTTTTCAAAATTGAGCAGTTTTACTTTTGCTTTGCCTCCTATTTTTGAGCAGCATGTAAAAGAAAATAATGGTCCCTAGGTCTGAAGGATAAAATGAAGGCTTTGAGAACTGAAAGAGAAGGTTGCACTCCTTTTAATGTAATTTTTCAAAAAAGGTAACATTTTTACAAAACATAATGAAAAACACAAAGGTAGGAAATAAAAAAAAAAGCCCTTCAAAAGGTATTGCTCTTCAGTGGTTGATTAAAAACTGGAGGGGTGAGAGATTTTTAAAAGTGTGATTTATTTATATGAGTGCATGTACACGTAAATATTCCTAGCTAAAAGAAAATACATGATATGACATGCATCAAATAAAGAGTGAGCTATTAAACCACTTTTCCCCCAACTTAGAAAATACGCCTCAAGTCCTCAGAAGAGCTAAAGAGTGATAACAAATAAGTGAAAGAAGGGCAGTAAAAACATTTATACTCTGTTTTAGGTTGATCCATCTGAAAGTACAAATGAGGCATAAAAAATCTGTCCACTGAGAACAAATCTTCCTTGAACTCATTATTTGGCCAGGAAAGAACATAAAACCTAAAATAATCTTGTTATTAGGAAACATTTGCATTCTTCAAGGGCTCTGGATGGTAAAAAAACTTTTGAGAAGTAGCTTAGCTGACCCTCAGATTTTACAACAGCAGCACTAAGTGAACACAAATCCCTGACATCCAGAGTATTGGCAGGTAATTACCTTGACTTGCAGAATTTCAGCAACTACTAGTTACATATGGTCCTCTTCCTTACATGCAGCCATTGTTTTTCACTAGTCTGCAGGAAATAACTTGGAAGTATGAAAAAAACATTTTGAAAATTATTTTTGCTGCATATTAGTTTTGACATCACAGTGCTGCTGCCATCACGGAAACTGCACTTAATCAGAAGAGTTGTAATCTTCAGATTCAGCCTTGTGGCTCGATAAGTGGAGAGGGCAAGTCCCATAACAGACTGAATGCGGCTGTCTCTGTGTCATGTAAGCAGCTGGCACACCTTGGAGCATCAGAAAACATTCTTAAAAGGTAAGGCTGAATGTCCATAATGACTTCTCATAGCCTTCTGATCTGTGAATCAGCAAAAACTAGACTGGCTTGGACTCGGACCTGTGAGGTCCATCCTGACGTGTTCAGCAGCAACTGTCCTGATGAGAGGGGAAGACATTGCTCAGCCTGTTTGCTCACCATGCAGCTGAGGAGACAAAGGCAGGAGAAGCCTTCACATCCATTGTGCCGTGCCCAGAGGGGTGGTGGATGCCCCATCCCTGGAGACATCCCAGGCCAGGCCGGACGGGGCTCTGAGCAACCTGATCTGGGTGAATATGTCCCTGCTCATGGCAGGGGTGGCACTGGATGAGCTTCCAACCCAAACTATTCTGTGATTTATAATTCTATGACAAAGCAACAATCCATCTGCCGTGTCTGGAGGCCTCCAGCAGCAGAGGCCCCACAGAGCAGGAACCTGCAACCCCCTTCAGCTCTCAAATCCCCTGGCATGGAAGAGATCGACAGATGCCTGCATGAGATCTCAGGGAACAGCAGAGACTGGCAGGGTGCATCCCTCTTGCTACCCTTGGAGGAGAGCAGCAGTCCATGCTGCTCATCCACCAAAATGAAGTACATTCCTATATCTCTCAGGCTTTTGGCACTCTCACCATACTCAAATGATGACAAAATTTAGATAGAACAGATGTATTTGCAGTGTTTGGCCCTAGTGGAAGAGAAGTTCTGGGGCCCTCAGGACAGAGCCACCCTCCATTTCTAGCAATATTAATTTTCCTCCCCCAGCATGGAGAAAATGACCACTGGTACAGACATTGCTCCTCACAAAATATCTGCCATGTTGACCCACTTTCACTGTAAAATGGCTGCCAGTAGCTTCTAGAAACTGCCAAGATTCAGTTGGTTTGTTACTATTTTGCCTTTCTCCATGCCAGGATTTTATTCTCTCTGCTCTTATATCTTACTCTCTGTCTGCTTTGTCTGACGAAGTTAAGAAAACGCACTCCTGGCTCTTCCCTTTGGGGTGCCATTAGTAATTCTCCCATAAGGACAGGCAAGCAGGATAGGCCACAGACTGCCAGTCCCATTGCCACTTTCCCTCACGTAAAAGATGATAATCTAGTGAATTACAGGAGTTTAAAAGATTACAATTCATAACGTTACTGATATGGACCAGAGGAGATGAGGGAAAACAGCTAGGGAAAAAGCACAGGGGAGAAAACAGAGATTGAAAGTGCAAAAAGGAAAATAGGCCAAGAATAAATTTGCATCTTAAAGTCTGCCAAACTTAGTCTATTAATAAGTAGACAAATCTGTCAAATCTGCTCATCTGCATGGAAAGTTTTATATCAAGCTACACTTCGCCAGCAGAAATTAATACAGGCAGTGCAAGGATAACGGCAGTGAAAGCCCCGTATCAAAAGAGTCTGCAGGTCTCTGCCAGCAGCAGCTATTGATTCCCCATCCTGAGAGCGAGCATGGCTGACAGCAGTGCAGGCTGTCCTGGTTTGACACTGCAAAATATGCAGCTCTTTAGCCCAATCAGTTGTGTGCAAACTAGGAGGCGACATCTTGGAAAGACTCCTGCCTGTGCCTGATTTGGCCATGTGGGAACAGCCATAGAAGTAACTGCAATGGAAATTAAATGTGTGAAGTACAAGTTAATTTGATGTTTTTACTTTTTTAGGGAACTCTAAGGCACATTTTTCCACTTGCTGGAGGCTAGTTGTTAGACATAGTTTCGTTCCAGATACATGTTTTTAATCTCTTAGGTGAGAAATAAAGGATGAACAACTTGGGTCCAGTAAAGACATTAAAGACAAACACCCATGCATAAGACCAACCCAACCATAATGTTGTTTCTTAAATCTTATGACTGCTGAGGCCTGAACAATGACTTTCAAGTTGTCAAGGCTGGTCTTGCTGTGACATTGCTTGTCTAGTCCTTTGTTATTACAGTTTTCTTTCTTGGGTGGCCATCCTTAAACTGGGACATTGAGCCATCCATCCACAGAAACTTCTCCCAGCAGTGCTAGCTCAGCTGGAATTACCCAGTTCTCCCCTTCAGAATAAATAATCTCAAGTTACACTGAAACAGACTGGCAGTTTTCTTGTATGCCAGATTGTGGTCTTCTACTCCTTCTTTGCTATAGTTGGAAAGTTTTATATATCTTTTTATATAAATGCAGTCACTACAGTAGTCATTCTCACCAGACATGTGTGGGCTTGATTCTGACACCCGGAGTGTGCCTTAAACTGAGCCACCTACTGCCATTTGAAATGCTCTGTTCTATCACATCTAGTGGAGACCTGATAGGACACAAGGACACGGGTCCTTCTGGAGACCTTTCCTGCTAGTGCTGTGCAGATTTCTGGGGTACTCCAGCCTGCCTCAAATGGTATTATGTGCCTGTTTCTAGACAATTGAATCAAATTGCTTCAATTCAACTGAGTTTAAGATTAAGATACCTAAATTTAAGTGACTAAACTAGTTTGTTTTTTTTTTTTATGGACACTAAGAGAATGAACTTCTATTAACAGAAAAGTCAATACTGTCTGTTGAGCCTAGAGAACAATTTACCTGAACAGTTAAGAGGGGCTCAACTTGAGAATTTACCAACAGATGTTGCCATCACCAGGTATACCTCAGAGGAATGTTTTCCTTCTTCCCTTTTTAGTCAAAGAAGAAAAATTGTCAACTGCAGAATTCGTCTAACCTATTTTGGATTACTATTTTTGAATGAGATTGTTTGCAACCCCGAAATGTCTGTTGTTACCACTGTCTATGTCAAGAGTCTGTAAGAATACCTCAAAGGCATATAAGCACAGAATGAACATCTGGGGTTAGGTAATATGAATCCAGCACTTCTAGTCATATTGATTTGTATCTCATTTTCAAGCCATCCCAAATGAATCCAAGTTATCTTCTCAAGGCACAAATCCACAAGAGTTTCCAGGAAGTTCAGAGCTTACTCTTTTGCTCCAAGGTAGGCTGTTTCTAAACCAACTTCAAACCAGAAACTGAGCACATTTTTTTCCTGCAGTATTACTTGAGGACTAGTAATCTCTACTGACTGGCAATGAAGTAGCATGCAGCAGTGTGCTAACGCACTCCTAAAACTTGCTTGTTTGAGCTGGCTTGCACCCAGGTCCTTCACCCACAAGGAGTGCCAGTTCATTTCAAACTGAAGCAAAGATTATCTAGATGTAGAAAAAAAAATCAACATGGTCAAATGACAATCTTGGGTTTGATGCAAGAGTATAGGGTGAAGATCTTCTCAAGGTTATATTCTTAGAACTTGAGATCCTCTCTTGATCTTTCTAACTTGTAGTTCTTTAAGTGTAATATCAACACAAATAAGGATGTTACAGCATACAGAGTTATGTGTTTCATTTTTTCTTAAGAACAGAAATCAAAATGTTAATGAGGTACTTTGAGGCCTTTGAAGATATGGACCTCAGCCTTTCTAGATATAATACAGATTTTCTTTGTCGGGCATTAGTTTGTATTTATTCCACCCAAATCTGTAAGTCAAGGTCAAATATTTACAGCTTTATTTTATGGAGGAAAATAAGCAAGTATTACCATAACAGCACAGTTTGGTATAGCAACAGAAATATTGAAAGAGATTATTATTAATTGTTCTGCTAAATAATGAAACATTTTGCAAGTGGAAAGAAAACCACATATAATACAGTTCTATTTTTGCAAAACAAATAACAATGGAACAAAACCCACAGAATATTACCAGCTGGTGTTATACCCATTAAATGCAACAGTATATGTATTCAGAGTGTTGCAAAATGCATAATTACAATATAAACAATTTCTAGATAAGTCTTCCATGGTGATACTTTAAAACAGAAAAACGGTTTGACATAAATGGAAAGATCTAACTGTGACATATGTCAGAAAAAAATGCATGTGCTTCAATGAGCTACTAATGCAAGTTCCAATCATCATAGTCTCAGGAGAAACAATCTCATTTAAAAGTTGGCAGTCAGTTTCAAATTGTACTCTCTCCTTTCTAATCTCCCCTAATTTAATATATAGCAATGAAAACATTTGGAAATAATTAGAAGCCAAATAACCATTACTAATTTACCTTGTGACAAAAATCCAGTCATTGAAATAAAATATTTCAATGCTTTTAATAAAACCAGTAACAAGTCACAGAATCACAGAATCGACTGGGTTGGAAAAGACCTCAGAGATCATCGAGTCCAACCCTTGGTCCAACTCTAGTCCGTTTACTAGATCATGGCACTAAGTGCCATGTCCAATCTCAGTTTAAAAACCTCCATGGACAGCGAGTCCACTACCTCCCTGGGCAGCCATTCCAATGCCTGACCACTCTCTCTGTAAAGAATTTCTTTCTAATATCCAGCCTAAATTTAACTTCTATAGTCTCCAAAGAAATTGAGAAACGCACTATCTATATACTCTGATACAAAATGTAGGCAGCATTTGGTGACAGATAGACATCACAAGGGCCTCCCCTTTGTGTTAAAATGCTGATGGTACAATCATTACAATCATTGTTGTTTAGTGAGCACTTGTATGCTTTATACTAACTTTCCAGGACCAATTAAATAGCGGTAGCTATATCCAGCGAAGATGCATCTATATTGTAATTTATATGCACCATCCTGTGTTTACAACATTTACCCACTATTTTAATAAGTATGCAAATAAGTTATGAAATTGTACATAACATCAACATACCAGATTATAAAGAGGAGATGTTATCTGAAAATCATATTTTGCACATTGCCTATATTTATGACTCCTCTAAACCTTCCAGGAAGACATGCAATTAGTATGGTGAGCTACCCACAGGTAGAACTTGAAGGTAACCTGCAAATCTTTGTGTATGTTTCAGGTAAATTACATCCTTTTGCAGACCCTTCTACATCCTTCCTCAGACACTCCATTTTGAGGAAATTACAATTTTTTGGCAGAAGGCCAAGTTTTTCTTGCTAAGATTCAGTGTTCACATCCTGTCCTGAGGATGAGTTAACACCTGGCCAGCCTGTGTGCCATGCTCTAAACACACAACACACTGTTCCTTACTGCGATGGACCACATTTACTTTCAGTACTAGAACAGGAATGGAAACCAGTTATTCTCATTTTTGTCTCTTTAGGGACCTAACAGAAATCCTTATGTATATATTATTCAAACACTATAAGTCATTAGTCTTGCCAAGTCTTGGGAAACGGGAGAGGTGCCCGAGGATTGGAGGAAAGCAAATGTCACTCCAGTCTTCAAAAAGGGCAAGAAGGAGGACCCAGGTAATTATAGACCGGTCAGCCTCACCTCTGTCCCTGGGAAAGTAATGGAACAGCTTATTCTTGGTGCCATCTCAAGGCATATCAAGGATAAGAGGGTTATTAGGGGCAGTCAGCATGGCTTTACCAAGGGTAAGTCATGCTTGACCAACCTCATAGCCTTTTATGAGAATGTAACAAGGTGGATGGATGATGGCAGAGCGGTGGATGTGGGCTACCTTGACTTCAGTAAAGCCTTTGACACGGTCTCCCACAGCATCCTCACAGCTAAGTTGAGGAGGTGTGGTGTAGACAATAGAGTAGTGAGGTGGATTGCAAACTGGCTTAAGGAGAGAAGCCAGAGAGTGGTAGTCAATGGTGCGGAGTCTAGTTGGAGGCCAATATCTAGTGGAGTGCCTCAGGGGTCAGTACTGGGGCCAATATTATTCAATATATTCATTAACAATTTAGACGAGGGAATAGAGTGTACTGTCAGCAAGTTTGCTGATGACACTAAGCTGGGAGGGGCGGCTGACACTCCAGAAGACTGTGCTGCCATCCAGCGGGACCTGGACAGGCTGGAGAGTTGGGCGGGGAATAACCTGATGAAATTTAACAAGGAAAAGTGTGGAGTCCTGCATCTGGGCAGGAACAACCCCAGGTTCCAGTATAGGTTGGGAAATTACATATTAGAGAGCAGTGTAGGGGAAAGAGACCTGGGGGTCCTGGTGGACAACAGGATGACCATGAGCCAGCACTGTGCCCTTGTGGCCAGGAAGACCAATGGCATCCTGGGGTGTATTAGAAGGGGGGTGGTTAGTAGATCGAGAGAGGTCCTCCTTCCCCTCTACTCTGCCCTGGTGAGACCACATCTGGAATATTGTGCCCAGTTCTGGGCCCCTCAGTTCCAGAAGGACAGGGAACTGCTGGAGAGGGTCCAGCGTAGGGCAACAAAGATGATTGAGGGAGTGGAGCACCTCTGTTATGAAGAAAGGCTGAGGGAGCTGGGTCTCTTTAGTTTGGAGAAGAGGAGACTAAGGGGGGACCTTATTAATGTTTATAAATATATAAAGGGTGAGTGCCATGAGGATGGAGCCAGGCTCTTCTCGGTGGCAAACAATGATAGGACAAGGGGTAATGGGATCAAGCTGGAAGACAAGAGGTTCCACTTAAATTTGAGAAGAAACTTCTTCTCAGTGAGGGTGACAGACACTGGAACAGGCTGCTCACGGAGGTTGTGGAGTCTCCTTCTCTGGAGACATTCAAAACCCGCCTGGACATGTTCTTGTGCGACCTCACCTAGGCGTTCCTTGTCCAGCAGGGGGATTGGACTAGATGATCTTTTGCGGTCCCTTCCCATCCCAAGCATACTATGATATTGTGATACTGTAGTTAGTTACTATTACAGTAGAGATTATTACATGTGCATTCTGTCAGGTAATACTCTTTCTGACACTAGTCATCATTAATTGTCTTGAAAGAGAATTCAGAAACAGTAATGCAGAGCACTGAACATTAATGCATTTAGAACAAAAATGTTCAGAGGTGAAATTTACCATTACAAACAAGATGTGCAGAATTGCCCATACCAAGTGGAAGCCAGAGACACTCTTGGGAGAACTGTATGATTGCAAGGAGTACCAATAAAGGAATTACATTCAATAGTACGAAGTACAGGCTTGTGCCCTTAGGGACCAATAACAAGAATTTCTACCTTTAGATAGAAATTTATCAGTCACAAATAATGAAAAGTAAAATGATCTTGGTGTTTTATACAGTCACTGAATGGCTGCAAGCCATAAATGTGATATAGCTGTGAAAAAGACTAATGCAAAACTTGTCTGTTTTCTGGAGATGTAGAGAGATACTGCTATCATCTGCAGCCCTCCTGAGGCCTTAGAGCATCACTGTCATACATAATTAAGAAAGACCAATTCTAACTGAAATATAAAGAAGAAAGACCAATATAGTGATGTTATGAATGGAGAACCTGTCTTTAAATGAAGCAAGTAAAAAAGTTTAGCTTAGGAAAATAAAACCTAGATGTAATATGGTTACTTGGCCTAAATATATTGGCATCTACACTCTAGAAAGACATGAGTACTAAGTAGTCTGAAAGTGTGTAAAGAATAGTTATTTACAGACTTCGAGTGCTGAAAATCACAAGGTCATCAGGTTTCAGAATAAGAGAATTTAGAGGTAAGACAGTGGAGTTTGCCTTCTTAAAATGGAGTTTGATCAGTTTATGAAAGGAGCTATTAAACAACCTCTTAAAGATATCAAGAAATTTTATTTGTTGACCCAGCCTATTCTTTCATGAGGAACTAGCTGCTACAAAACTAAGGCTGCATAAAATGAGTCTTAGTGATGAACATTGTTTTATCTTACTTTTGCTTGCTTAATGTTTGTTGGAAGGTGTTTGCACCCAAATTCAATCAAGCATTTAGGATCTCTTATCTTATTAATCTACTAACTTCCTACTAGATTCAATAATTCATTTATTTGGGAATGTAGGAACCTAAACAGATTTCATGACCCTAAGTTTCAGGTGGGAACCGAGTCACAGACAATGCAGGGAAAAGGCAAGATAAGAATAGGGGGAGGATGATCACATGTAGCCCGGAGGAGTGTTGTCCACCATAGGAGTCTTTATCTGTTTAAGAGAGTTCTGAGCTAGAAAAGACCACTAGTTTGAACTCCACTGTATAAAAACAAAACTAAACAAAAAAGCATACCACAAAAAACAACCAAACAAAAAACCAAACAAAAATCAAACAATTAAAATCTACTCTATTACCCACAATATTAACTACAAGAACAAGTATTGTAGTTGACTATAAAATGTTTGGACATCACATAAATTCTAGGAGAGCATCCAGTCTTGACTTGAAGGCGTCAAGAAATGGTAAATTCATCAATTCTACGGGTAGTTTGTTCCAGTGACTAATTGTGCCTAGTGTAAAAAATGTGTAGTGCATTTCTAATTGGAATTTGCCTGTGAGATTAAAGAGTGGTTTTATACCTGGTTTTTCTTTCCAGCAGAGGTTTATTGCAGAATGTTCTTCAATGAAGCCAATGTTTAAACTGTCTATATGGCACTCTGGCACTGTACCAGCTCCTTATTAGGCTGAGACTATGGCATATGTCATTTGTCTCCCATCACCCACACTGTGACTTCTTTGAGAACAAAAGTCTTGTCTTCCAAACTGGGTGGAGCTGTGCATCCCTGGGTCTGGGCTAACAGAAAATCTGAACCCCATGGTGTCTTCTTCTCCCCTCTGATTAAATAGATGAAATCAGAGTGTTTTTTATTCTGCAGAGAAAAAATTTTTACCATAAAATAAAGTTTTTCAGCCTAGGAAAAAAACTATGCTGCATGTTATCCAGGATTTCAGTGTTACTTTAAAACTCATTTTCTGATTGTATTTTGTATTATATTCCAGTACCAGTATAAACAATGCCATGACACTGGTGAAAGACACCTTCCTACTTGTACTTCGTTAACATATTCAGAAGATACTCTTATAGTTTTTTCTTCATAACTACAATGTAAGGACAGATCCAATCGCTTATCTTGTATGACCTTACAAGTTTTTAATGTTTTTCAGTCTTTTTAATTTATTTTTTTTTTCCTAGGATATGGTTTTGCTTCTTTTGGTGTGATAGCTATTCAATATCCTAATAAATTCTAGTTAACATTGTGGTCCCAAGGAAATCTAACATGGAAGAGTATCAATAACTTTTAGCTTTTTCATGACCTTGAAAATATGTTTCCAGGAGGAATTTGGATATTTTAAGCTATATTTTGCTATAGCTCTGAAAAATATATACAGAGAGAGGGGAGAATACTTGTTCACCAAAAAAACCCTGCATCACAGTTTTAGCTAACTTTAATTTCTTTGACGTATCTCAGTGGTAACTAGATAATCATGAGGACTGAATTATCCTCCACCTTAAAAGACAGAGCGGAATAATATAGTGGGTCCCTTTCCTGGCTGCATTTTAGGAGACAAATACTGAAAGTTCACTTGCCTGGGCATAACTACCCAGTGGTTTAGAGATGTCACAGTGCGCATTGCATACTGTAATATCTCTGATATTCATAATTTCTCTGATATTTGTTGTAGCTGTGACATTTGTAATATTTGCAATGCCTGTGAGATGCGTGGGAACATCTCTGATAAACCAGGGCAAATTGGACAGCACTATACTTGGGAACAGAGTCAAAGCCTGAATGACCAGCACTAGTAATAGATGTGCACAGTCAGGTCTTTCAAATCAAAACCCGAAATGCAGATACTGTTATGCACATAATGTGAATGTTATGGTTTACTACCAGTGGATGAACTTCACATACTTCTGCATGAACTTCACATACCTCAGATGTCAGAATGGGAAAGCACCTGGTAGGATGTTGACTGTACAATTTAAAAGCTATAGCAACTACTATCAGATTTTTAAAAGGAAATCCTAAATCAATCCTTCAGTAGGATTATATGCCAACCATTTGTAGTCTTATTGATATTTTGTATTTAAATGTTTGTCCTAAACTAGAGGGGCATATTTTGTTCATAGTACCTCAAAAACGATATAATAAAGCTAGAAAAATACACAGAAGGCTGAAATGGATGATTCCTGGTGTGGACTGACTTTTCTGCTAAAAGCAACTGAGTTATGTAGGACTAAGTCAGCTTTGACTTTTCAGCCTGGAAAAGACTACCGCTGTAGAAAATAAAACTTAGTGAATGTCAAGGACAGAGTGAATAAGAGATTATCCATTACTACCACCTCCCGTATAAAGGAAGAACTAGGGGTTACCTGCTAAAGCTACTGGGTGGGAGGTTCAAGTCAAAACCAAAAGCAAAATAAATTGACTATGGAGAGTTTGACCAATGGATGTTGTGGATACCACATCTTGCACTGGCTCAGATGAAAACTGGGCAAGAAAATATTGCAATGAAGCTGCTACATATGCAGAGACTGTAAAATTCTCAGGAAATATTAGAGTCCGGAAATATATTCAGGAAGCATACCATTCATTCTTAGTCTATTTCTATAAACTTTCCTAGGCATTTCTGTAGATTATATTTATATAATATCCTGTGGAAAGAGTCCTTGTTATGGATCACAAGGCATTGTGACACACCATTAACAGAGCCTGAAAAATTAAAAGGTGATGCAGTTCAATAGAGAACTTTAATGCATGCTCAGTTTGGTTTCATTGAACCTTCAGTTTATGCTTAACTGCTTTGTGGAAAAGGACAGGAAGCAACTCTCCATTTAACTCTTCTAAAGAAACAGAATCTGTTTTTATACAACATAGCAAACTACAGACCTGCATTGAGAAAGTGCATCTTAGGTGCAGAGAATTGCATATGTTGAGGATGCCAAGTTAGAGCTCTCATGTGACAAAATAGAGGAGGACAAGATTCACATGGAATCATTTTGCATTAGTAACATCAGCTGTAAGTAATAACATATGTCAGTATAGTCCAGGTCATATCTGTGTTCTATGTTACAAAACCTCAGTCCCGTTAGACTAAACATATGCATCTTTAAAGATATGCTGAGGATAAACATCATCTAGCAATACCCCCCTGGGAGCTCCTGGCTCATTAACTTGCTCTGCATTGAGGAGTAATGTGGCACTAATCTTACCAGGGAAACAAACCTGACAATTCTTAAAATTGCATCCTTGCTAGTGAGAGAACCTTTCTTGTCCAGCCTGAGTTGGCATTTTACAACAAGGCTTTGGGAAAAGTAAGAAAATGGTTTCAACCACATGTAATGAAAGTTAGAGTGGTGTATCAGCTGCAGTAGCTTGTTAATTATCACAGGAGCATAAAAACGTCCAGGACTGGAGGAGCTTCAGGAGATCACAGAATCAGAGAAAGGTTAGGTTTGGAAGGGACCTCTGGAGTTCATCTAGTCCAACCTTGATGTTGCAGGTTCTTGCTGTGAGTTTTCCTTGCTCTTTGTCTGATTTTTAGTTCCTTCTGGATGTCCTGATAAAATCTGTTGTATTTCACAACAGTTATCAGAGCAGAGGTGCTTAGTGCTATTTAAACACACAGGTATGTGTGCACGTATGACACAGGACCTCAACTGATGTGACTGGCACTTGGAGGTTATATAGATGCTATAGGGTAACTCAGACAACAATAAAATATTTAAGCAACTGAACTGATCCCTTAAGGTTGTGCCAGTTTGAAATTAGCAAACCTGCAATGCAGATATCTGCAGGGGCTTGATCAGTTAATTAGACATAGGTGCCTGGCCACCCTAAAATATCAAAGTCATTTTCAAAAGTAGGTGTGAACAGGACTTCTGGAAAGCTCATGCCCTAATGAAGCAGCCTGTGAAGGTGAGTAGAATATTTCAAGGCATCTCAGAGGGCATGAGATGTCTATGTTTGTATAGGTGAGTTTTACCCAAGGCATTTTCTTCAAGGAAAACTGAATGGCCATCTCAGCTCCACAGACTGCATTAACTAGAGGTCTAGTGCCACTTAGGCACTACATCATTACATTACTACATCAGTTCCCCAGCTGCCTCTTCAGAAGGTCTTCTGTAGATCCTGTGTCAGCCACTGGTAACACCTGGTCCTCTTGAATCACCGTTAACTGTCTTCATGTGAGAAGCTGACCTGAACCTGAGATCTTCATTGACTACAACAGCAGCTTATAACCTGCCTCGGGTATTGACAACTACATATAAGCATCTACATTTGTGTGTTTTGTGGCACACCTTGATTGCCTGAACACACACATCTAAGGTCACTGAGACACCTGAACTCTTTCACTTGGCCTGCAGCTGATGTAGCTCCCACTGACCCTTTGTCACATCTGCCCTTTCAGGACATCTCAGATAAACTAGGGTTCTGAAGTGGCCATGAACTCCCATTTGACTGAACCTCATTTATAATTTTCAGTTGGATTCCACAGTGATCTCTTTGCCTGCTTCCTATAATACTCTTCATTAAGATAGTTTGCTGTTGTGCTTTTGATGATCTTTTGGCTGATAGCTTTTGCTGATCCTTCCAAGATGCCCTGCCTTCTTTCTCTTCTAGGTATTAAGACTTCTTCACAAAGTTCACTAGATGTGTGCTGCTGCTCTTGCTCCTGTCCTCAGAATAAAAATTCTGTCATTTAATGGCTGTGCTCACTAACAGAATCTTCCATCTTTTCTCTTTCTTAGTCAGAATTACATCTAAAAGAGCTACTCTTGTAATTAAAGTTACTTGTCCTTAACATATTCCAAGAATTATGAGAATCGCTGATGTCTCATCAGACTGTAGGCCCCACAATATTTTATGAGATCTAGACCAGTTAATTGGCAAATCACTCTGTTACAAAAGAAAACAAATGGTCTAGAAACAGGTTTGTTTCTTTCGTCTTCGCTCATAAGTACCCAGTACTCTGCCTCTCATATCTTCCAGAACTTCAGAGCAGTTGTTCTTTTCATGTAAGGCAAAAATCTCTCTTTTTTTTGCCTTGCCTGCTTGTTACATTTCAAATCTTGTTTTGGTAAGAGGGATAATGTCTTTTTTATGAAATCTAGAATTTATTGTTAGGCTAATTTAAACCCTTAGCGCTCCAGTAAAAAAGCTACATCTGCTTACACTTATATTAACATTTATAGTCCAAATGATCTAATTAGTACTGAAGAATGTCATTGGCAGTAAAAGTTATTATATATATAAACTTCATATTATTTAAATATTCATCCTTTTTTTTTTTTAAGCAGTGCTTGTCTTTCCAGTGCCCTCAGGTCATGAGACTGAGAGTACCAGTCTGTCTCAGGGATGGCAGGGAGCAGATCACAACTGGTTGTCACTGTCTCAGATTTCTTGCTAAGTGTAGTATGAGGATTTCTTTGTCTTCTGGTTTGCATCCACTTTGAGCTATTTTTATATGTTTTGTAACACAATATGTATATTCGGTCTTTTCTCACTGGCTCACAGTTAATCTTCATCCATTAGCTATTGATTAAAGTTAGGCAGTATTCCCTCCCTCCTTCCATGTTATTCAGACCTTTACCAGGTATGGTATAAGTTAGACAGTAGCTACCTGACCACTGGACAATCCCTGTTACTGATAACACAACCTAAAATCACCTCAAGGCAAGAGAAGTTCTGAGAAATATTCTGACTTGCAGTAATGGATGAATACAAAGCCTGTGACCTGTGCTAGCAATGACAAAACCTGTTTATAGGGCTAGATGATCTCATAACAGTGCAAGTAACGCTAACTGTATTTTAAGCAAGATACTTGCTTGCACCCAAACCAAACACACTGTACAGATCCTAGAATCAAGCCAGTGGCAATAAAAATAAGTCACGAACCGTAGTTACCGTAGCTGGTACTTCAAAGAAGTGATATTTCACCTTCTCTGTGTCTTGATGGCTCCTTGATTGCACAAGGACTCCCAAGGTCATTGCTCCTTGGGTGGGCTGTTGCAGCAGGATGTCAGCATCCTGGATCCTCCTGACAAGCTGCAGATCTTGATGATACCAAATTCCTCCTCACCTTTACATTTGCTGGTGTCCAGTGGTACACATTTGTTATAATAGTCCATGTATCTATTCCTTCTTCACTGGTCTGCAGTTTTATATTATATCTGAGTGTTACTCTACAGGGTAGTCTACAAAAGGATTACAACATAACATATATTTGTTTTTATACAAACTGTTGATAATAATAATAAATGTTAAATCATATAGTTGTTGTGATTGTTTGTGTCCAAAAAAAATTTGGACAAAATTTCATATTATCTTTTCAGGCTGTGCATCTTGGTGTAGGAATTTTAATTAGGTCACAGCCCCAGTATTCTGGTGTTTACAACAGAGGAGCAGGGTTAAGTGGTTGCTCAGGCAATTGAAACATCTGGCTTGCAGGTGTGTCCCTACACTGAAGACACATGTAGGCATCTGTCACCATTTGGGACATCCTAGGGTACATGATGCATCTGCACAGGGGTGGATATGGTATGCCGTGTTGTTTATAGGAAAACCATTTCCTTTTTGAGCATGAGCTAGAAGTGGAGGCAACACCTTGAGGAACGTCAGGTAATAATACTACATACCTGTACATTGTCATCTGAAACAAGCCACTGCATTTAGGAAAACAACTCATTTCTCAAAACACAGAGCCACCTGAGACATCCTCGAATATTCAGGACACCAACATGGGGACATGATGCCATTCTGCCAGATAGAAAATTCCAGGGAACCTCAAATGGCTTGTGTTCCTTCTATTTAGGCAACTGAGTCAAGCCCTAGGTCCCTGAAGTTGATTCCCACCCTAAATGTCAGTTTTATCTATATTAGTACTCCGATAATGTTCACAAATGTATCAGCATGCTTTAAGCTAATATTTAGACCCCAGTTAATTAAAAACATCTTTTTAATCAAAAAATTTCCTAATTTCCTCTGTAATAATGTTAATATGGTTTTGTAAATCATTCATTTTTATCAGTGTTATGCCAATGCCAAGGCTTTTAAAAAGACTTCTTGCCAAAATAGTTTAGGCATATGGAGTAGTGTATCCCATGATATGATTCACATAGAAAACTATTCCATTATGAATTCATTTCTGCAAGGGTTTTAAGCCTGCAGGCTGCACTTACAGATAAAACAGAATCTTGGAATTGAGTAGCATCTAATCTGAAGTACCCTTTTATTCTGTCTTAAGAACATTGTTTAAAAAGATATTTCATTTTTATGGGATGATTGTGAACAAATACTAACAAAAATTCAGGTGTTTTGTTTTGTTTTTTGCTTAAATTACACAACAACAACAACAACAACAAAATAATTCAAGTGACATTTCCTGATGGAAAACTTTGTGCAAAAATTTGTTGATTTGAGCAGCAATTTGAATGAAAGAACAGCTTTGATAGTCTCATTCATTCAATTTTTTACTAATTTGTATTGCTATGTTTGTGTCTTTAGAAACACAAATATTGTGCATTTTACCCCAGAAGGGAGTACAGGTGGTCTCCATCAAGGTTTTGTTGGCTATCTGTACAAAGCCCATATTTCACAATATGCTGTACTTGTGGTTATTGAACTTCTGACAGCTATAATTGTGGAACATAACTGGATGATCCAAGTCTGAACAGGTTGCACAACACTTGCTAGATAATATATTATTCAAGTAATGTGCTTACTGAGCAGTCTTAAAAACTGTCAGTGGACTAGACCGAATATCAGAGAAATTAAAAAACAAATGTTTTGCTCAGTTTTCTGGGGTGCTAAAGCATCCTACATAACCCACAAATGAGTTTGCTTAGAGCTTGTTTGAATATATGTACATAGCACTGCATTTCGGAGCAAAGTAATTTAACAAAAATAAAAGCAGGATTTTTTGTTTGTTTGGTTTTTTTTTCTCGATCTACGTCAAATCACTTTTAAGATCTGATTTTCCAAAATATTAGAAGATATTTCAGAAATTTTAAAGTCTTTTGTCTATCAAACTATAATGTGGTATGCTAGTAAATATGTCCTATTAATCTAAACAGACTAAACTAGAGTTGGAAAAGAATGTTTGAGAGAATACTTGAGAGCAATAAGTGGAAGTTCCTTGTGCAAGACAGAAAGAGCAAACAGTCAAAATCTTAAAGCTGGTCTCATGTTATTACATTAATGCTAAAATAAAGTGTTTTCAGGGGACTAGACATTTGTTTCACGCTGTGAAAATACACCTGCTCAGCAAACCATGTCCTTAAGTCAAAGGGCTTGAAATCTATGTGAAAGTCATTCAATAGTTGAGGAATCATGCAGAAATGATTATGAACATAAAATACTTCTAAGCCTCTTTCACTAATTGATTTCACTAAAACATTCCTCAAACAGAAGGAAAGACAAAAATATTCATCACAATTGCACCCTCTGACTTCCCATCTATCATTGGACACATGATCTCAGGATCTTACTGTCATTTCTACATGACGTAATTTATTCAGTTGAGATTAGTGCCTGTATTTTAGCCTTTCAAAGCTTCCAGTTAGTGGAAGATTTTCAGTCATAAAGAGTGCTTTGTGCTTTTGAAGTTGTTACAATGGTCATTTCCCCTAAGGTAAGTTCTGTTATTTGTATTTGTCTAGCTCCAGTTCTATGTGTTGCACCCTCTTGTTTTTCCATTGTAATGAAGCATTTACAACCATGAGGATTATTCTCTGTTTGTAGGTAACACAAACTGTGACCAAATCACTGTTTAATTCCTTTGATATTAGCTAATAGAAAAGTTTATGTTTCTCCCAGACAGACTATGCTCCCATGTCTGTAGCATTCAGTAGTTATAAAGGCGGGTTTTTTCTTCCATGGTGTATATGATTTACAGTTTGTTAGATGTTTTTGTTTAAGAAAACACTGCTTCAATTTAAGTATTAAACCTGAAATACAGGCAAATGAAGATGTAAAGCTATGGTGTGCACTTCCATTGTGATAGCTACTGTAGCTGTCTATAGCCCTTCCTTTACTTCAAAATAGGACCTAAGTAGGACTATGCATACAAACTACCTACCTCAGCTATATTCTGGGTTCCTGTAGAATAAGGGTTTCTGTAAGGTCGGTGACTGTGGAGTAGTTGCTTTGGATATATATACCTAACTCTGCTTTTAAATCACTCAGTGCAAGTTTTTTCGTGGAGTTTAAAGAAATAAAAGTTAAGATGCATTAGCTCTTTTTAAACCCCATCCATAGAGGCACCACCTTCTTATGATCACGGAGAAGTTAGCCTTCCAGCTGACTGTGGTAGAGGACATCTCCTCATCTATCAGAAGGGAGAAAAGTTTGTTTGAATATTGCTCAAGGGGCCAATTAACAGACGCACATGGCAGCTGCTACAGTTCAGGTACAATAAGGGTTTCAGAGTCAAGTAACACAAGTAGTACAGTCTCCACACCTGGTAACCTGTTCATCTGCCTGTATGTCACAGGCTAGTACTGTAAGTCTCTAATAAAAACACCGGGCTTTAACTGAACCCTTCCCAATGGAAATGCTTACCTTGTCCAGGAGATATTCCAGGTCTAATACACAATAAGTCATGACAGGAAAACAAAGCAAAAATTACTGGGCAGCATCTTCATCCTGCAGTGTGCTGCTCTCTGCAGCAAATCTGAGTGACAGTATTTCTCTCTTCTTGCAGACTGCTGATAATGCAGCAGCAACAAGGAAACGTGAATTAGCACTTCCAGTGAGAGCACAAAATTCGGTATAGATGGGTTGTCACTGCTTTTGTGAAAGATTATTTCTTTATTATTATCATCATTGTTTATATCCAGTTTCTACTAGCTTATCTGATCAAAAAGATCTTGCAGTAGCAAAATATAGAGGATTTTTTCTTTCTTCTGAAAAGAAGCAGTGCCAGGAAATGATAGGGGGAATAAGGTAAACTATGACAAGAAAACAAATTCTTTACACAGACCTTGCAGAATATGCTGAAGTTCTGATTAAGAGAAAGACTTTAAGCTTTACTTAATTCCTGCTTAGAGATCAAGGGGCCTTATCAGGAGCCATAAGTATACCCAGAAGGCTAATATATTCCTAAACACTCTGCTGAATGGATGGCATTAAAACTTTAACTTACAGAGAAACTTGATAGTTTTATAAAAGGTAGGCTTGGAGTGTTTGCACTGCTGTCTTTTAGATATTTCTGTTTGAATTTCGTTGTGTGTGGTTTTGTTTGTTTGTTTGCTGTCTTTTTTTGTATAGCAGACAGCAAAACAGTAGTGTTAACTCTTCTCTCCACACAGCTGCACTGCAATACACAATAGTTTCTCATGTTTAGGTAGGATACTGATACGAGCATCACAGTCACCATACTGGAGATCTTTCACACTCACCTTCCTCCCGACTTGATTTATCCAAGCAGCTAAGCAATACCAAGATGGTATCAGTAGACAACATGGGCTAATAAATTTCTGGAGATTGTCATCAGGTGAGGAGTGAGGTGGAGAGTAGCCTCAAGGATATGACCAATTTTAAGCCAAGCAGAAAAAAAATGGAAAGGCAGGGGTTGAAATAATTAACTACAGTACAAGATGAGAGAGGGAGCTCCATGCATTTGAAAAGTGTAAACATTGAGTGCTCAAGGTTTAGCTAAGGTACCACTATGAATACAAGTGTAAAATTTGAGAAACGATGGGTTAAAGCATGCATGCGGATTATTAATTTTGTCTGTAAGTCTTCAGGATCAGTCTCCTGGGAGAGAAGTGTTGCATGTTTTTCTGTATGGGACATTTATATAAAACCTAGACAACAGTGACAGCAAAACGGTTTATTTGCCATGTCATCTCAGTGCTGGTGCGGCCACACCTCAAACCTTGGCTTCAGTTTTGAGCCACTCAGTACCAGAAGGAAATTGAGGTGCTGAAGAGAGTTCAGAGAAGGGCAGTGAAGCTGGTGAAGGACCTGAAGCACAAGTGTGATATCCCCTTCATCATCAACTGAGGGATCTGGGGCTGTTAAGCCTGGAGAAAAGGAGGCTGATGGGAGACCTTATCGCTGTCTACAACTACCTGAAAGGAGGTTGTAGCATGGAGGTGGTTGGTCTCTCCTCCCAAGTAACAAGTGATAGGACAAGAGCAAATGGCCTCAAGTTGTGCAAGGGGAGGCACAGATTGGATATTAGGAAAAATTTCTTCACAGAAAATGTTGTCAGGCATTGGAACAGGCTGTCCAGGGCAGTGGTGGAGTCACCATCCCTGGAGGAGTTTAAAAGACATATAGATGTGGCATTGAGGGACCTGGTTTAGAGGTGGACTTTGCAGTGTGAGGTTAATGGTTGGATGTTATGATCTTAAAGGTCTTTTCCTATCTGAATGATTCTATATCTATTATTCTATCTTGAGGAGACTGAAAAATGTCCTGACAGGTACAATAGCAGTTTTTGAAAAACTTTTTGCCTCTTCATCATTTAAGTTTCTTCCCTCCTTGCAGACATTCACCTCCTGTCTTCTCTTCCCAGTCATACATTAGAATCACACCTAATCTCCTGATTTTAAGAAATAACTAAAGATATGCTTTTTATGTAGAGTAGTACTCTCCAGCTTCTCCTTTGGTTGCTTTTCTCTCTTTTCTTCTGCCATGTGTACCTCAGAAGTAAACCAGAAGTTTCTGGAACTGCCCATGTATACCTAACTCTGCTTTTAAATCACTCAGTGCAAGTTTTTTCGTGGAGTTTAAAGAAATAAAAGTTAAGATGCATTAGCTCTTTTTAAACCCCATCCATAGAGGCACCACCTTCTTATGATCACGGAGAAGTTAGCCTTCCAGCTGACTGTGGTAGAGGACATCTCCTCATCTATCAGAAGGGAGAAAAGCTTGTTTGAATATTGCTCAAGGGGCCAATTAACAGACGCACATGGCAGCTGCTACAGTTCAGGTACAATAAGGGTTTCAGAGTCAAGTAACACAAGCAAATCAAGGGGAGAAACAGGGAATCTCCCTCAGAAAAATTAAGACAAATCTGTGAGGATGGAGATATTAGACCAAATCCTCATTTAGTGTAAATCAGCACTTACACTTATCAAATTTGTGACCCGTTCAAAGATCTTTCTCCAACTCTACAATAAATTTTTGTTGTTTTCTCCTTCGCATTCATCATCTTGAACCTAACTCATTGTAAATGTTCATGACATTAGTTCCCTTCTTCCTTTCTCAAAACAGGAGCAAATGGTGGTATAAAATTTAAGCAGTCACTATTTTTGAAATATATTAACGAAGGCTTGATGTTGCTACAAAGACCAGAAAACATAGTGTGTTGCTAAGGTAACACAGGTGACAGCCGGAATGATTTCTCTTCCTCCATTTTAATCTTCTTCTGACATTCCTGAAGAAAACAAAAAAAAAAGCAAAACTTACCTTCCAAACCACTAATTAAGCTGTATCCTTTCCTCAACATATCGATTCATTTGAATGTTTCATTTCCATCCTACCCAAAGTCATGGTCACTTCTGTGTGTCTCAACAGTGTCTAGCAGAAAAATATATTTCCTTTGAAGAAATTCAATTGCCAGCATCACTCTGCAGTCCAATAAAATAGAAGAGTCAGAGAAGTAATCCTGCTTTTCCATAGTCCCATGTTCTCTGATTCCATTTGATATCCAGGTGTTTCCAGAAATCCTTTAAGAAATAAACAAAACAATGGAGAAAAAAAGCCCTCCCTGGTTATGTCATCCTCACATAATAACTTTTGAGGGAACCTTTCCTAACTCACTGAGATCCCCAGACTATCAGAATATTGAAATGTGAATCTGTAGACCAAAGGAAACTCAGTCCAAATATCTCATAAAAAAGAATTGTTTGAGATTCTGCTGGCATTTGCAAATTATAGAATAAGAGCTGGATATTTGGCACACTTCTGACTATAATTTGCTGCATTTGACTAGTCTGCTGTTTGCTTCACCACAACCCATGGGATGCCTCTGGCTAAAACATTGCTTGTAACCTGGATTTCTATTTTATTAACCTTCTACTTTATCTAATGACAGTCTGTCATGTTCTGGGATGCCAGAACAATGTTTGCCTGATAAGATGCCTCCTGGGAAAACAGGTGGTTATAAAGGATAAAAGCAGACAAAAATGGCTAGCTTCAGCAAAAACTGCTGCTCTGTGAACCTGCCTTAATTGATATACCTTTAGTGCATTTGTACTGCCACAAATGTCATTATTTTCAGTGTATCAAAGACACTTAAAAAGAGAGAAGATTTTTTTCTGAAAACATGACCTCTTCTATTGTCTTCCAGATTGGTCATATGGAAAATAAAGTGGTCTTGGGGGAGGAGGAAAAATAGGCCAAGATAAATTTTGTTTTAAAACTGCAGCTCTGAGTTACATGTTTTCATTTGGGCATATTATATGGGAATATTCTAATACCACAATCTTTCTTTGAGCAGTCTTCCTTCATTGTGCATATTTAATATGCATGGAAAGAGCAATAGTTTTAATATCAATTCTCCCTTCACTGTGACTTTTTCCCTTGGATTTCCTCATTTCATTTGCCTCCCTGAACTCTTTTACAACTCTTTGTAACACCCAAGAATAATTATTCATGTGACACATTCTTTTCTTGTCCTCTTAGCTGCTGGTGGGCATTTTATTCCTGGCACACAGAATTTCATGATCAATAAATAAGTTTTCTTAGGATCGTAGTTTGAAAAACAGGTGTGAAATGCAGTGAAAATGTCATCCACTTCCATTTAGATATGCTTCATCTCAGTTACTAGGCCAAATTTTTATTCCAAATTCTCACATAAATCAGTATCTCATCCATGTTTCTGGAGACTGACTGCTTAAGAATTTAACACAGACCATTCACTGACCTGGAAGAATACCCTTAGGAAATCAAAAGACAGTTTATTTAATGAAAATATGACCATCGTCATTGTTAGAAGCAGAGTTTGCTTTTGAGTAAAGTATGACAACGTATTATGTCCTTCTTGCCTCCTTGTCATTCTGTGATTTAGCAAGATTTCACAGCTGTAAGACCATGTTTTTTAAGCTATGTTAAGTCATAATTGTCATGAACCTCCTCATCTTTTCTGCTTTTTTGACATGTCTTTTGTCTAGGAATCTCAGCTGAAAATTATATTTATCCTCTTGATAGTATATACAATCACAGCTTCTGGCTACAAAGCTTTAACTTCCGATATTCAGTATTTTTTTACCATTACAACACGCAGCCCTTTGTAGTAGCCCAAATCATGTATTATACTCCCAGTGATGAAAAGAATGGTGCTTTTAATGAAAATCCACAACAATTGGACATAAGCAGTTAATTGCATTCAATGAATGCTATGTAGGACTAGTGCGTACTGTGCAAAAAATATCCTTTAGCAGATATAGCCCATAACATGACCCTTGTTTTCTGTCAAGCCATGTTAAACTGTCTGCATGTGTGATTTGTGAAACCTCATCAAAAAGCTAAGCATAATGTTACCAATTAGAAGTTTCCATAATGGTTAATGAGAAATACTGAGGGTGACAAAAGAGTTAACTGAACACTACATTCTTCTCCCTATAAATTCTGCAGCTTTTCTGTTATCTCTGGGATGAACTTATTTGTTGGTCACATGAGTTTGTGGTGTTGGGGTTTCATTAAAATTGCAACAAAATATAAACCTAGAAATAGATGGTGAAAAAAGAACACACAAAAAATTAATTTCATATCATCTGCTTTCTCCTTTTTCTACCCACCACTCTATACTACCCATCTTCAGTACATTCACCATGTCCTTTTTGCAATGTCTTTATTTGTATATGTTCTCAGTGCTCAGTGGACTATGTATGTATAGATATGACATCTGTAATTAAGCATAGCCAGATAACACACACATTGCCCTATCAGTCAGCAATCTTCCAGGTAGATGGACCAAGTGGTGTTATCTCTAGCCCAAGAGTACTGCTGCCTTGGAGGTACATTGATTAGATTTTACAGCTCATTACTTAAAATCAAGAGAAATATAATGTTCAAGTAATCTGTTTGAAGCATAATTTCTCAACATAATTAATTGTTCTTCCCCAAGAAGGGTAGGCCTTTTTTGCCACATGTTCTTTTTACTGCTATTAAACTATTTATTGAGGTAGCTTGCATGGGAAGCTCAGCTAATTGTAAACAGCTGAATACTAATGTGACTTTGATAGAAGTAAGGCTTAGTGACACAGTGTTGGCAGTTTTTAACTGGGACTAAACTCTATCATCCTTTTTTAATTCACAGGATAAATTAAATGTCAATCTGAATACCCACATCTGTTACAACAGCCCATATTCAATAAAGGTAGCAGTCAGAAAAGAACATTATGCTTCTCCAGGCTTGTCTTTGGAATTACTGTCTCTATAAATGTTCAGAAATGTTTGGCATGGTTAAGATACAGAACTCAGTCTCACAGAATCTGATGAGGCATCTCTGCCTACCTATGGCCTCATGATACAGGAGCCACTTATGTTTTCTTGAGAGACAGAAATTGTCTGTGGTTTGGGGAAAAAAACAACAATTCTATAGCCTGAGAAAACTGCCATGTGAAGGAGGGATATCTGATGACAGGATCAGGAGACTTGTCATCATGCTGGGTGTCTGCCTGACACCAGGTGTCTTGATGCCTACCTGCCACTGAGCATAGCCCAGCAGTAAACTATTTACTTAAGCTATTTTCATTTCAATTTTCAGATCCTACTAAGTGTGAAATAGCATTAGGTTTGCAGCGAAGGAGGTGTCAAGCTGCTAATATTCATACTTAGATGTACACAAGAATGCAAATACAGCTCTAATAGACAAGTTCCACTATGCTGTCCCAGCAGCTTGGGCACCAGTTGTCCATAAAAAATAAAATTTAACTTTCAGTACTCTTAGCTACCAGTGGAAATAGACTGAATAGCACAATGTCAATCTGTAGAGCTTGTACAGAACTTGTCCCTGCAGTACCCTTGTAACTAGATAAAAGAGGAAAATGCTGTGTGGACAGGAAACTAATTGTTGTTAGTGGACAGTTCTGAAATATTTTTGTTCCCTACTTTGAATGCAAATATCTAAATATTCTTTCTAAACAGAAACAGTGTCTCTATAATCAGTAGGCAAATGTCTGGACACTTTCCGATTTACTCTTTTTAATATAGTCATCTGTTTGGAGAGTTATTAGGTACTGTGTCTCTTTCACCACCCCAGCCCCTGCCCAATGATTTCTTACTTATATTTGTTCTAAGATTTAAGAGGGCAAGTGACAACCAAAGTCCCTTCTTTCACAGCTGAGTAACCAGGCTCATGACAGGAGATATTTTTGCTATGACTGTAAGAATACAAAATAAATTATTTTATTTGTTGTTCATTTCCAGAACTAAGATGTTGAGAGTAAGAACTGGCTGACAGAGACTTTTTTTTTTAACAAATGTGAGGATAGAGGGTCCATTCTGGGACCATCGGGATGTTCAGCAACATTCTTTAAAGATGAAAATAAATTATTAAAATTCTTAATCATCAGGTGTTTATCAGATGATTGTATCACTATTACTTGCAGTTTAAGAAGTGAGGGAAGTCCCCAAGGCAACATTTGTGTTATTTAACTGGACTCTTCCCCCTACACTGTCAGTAGCAAGGTCCTGGTAAGCTCCCATCCTGCCTCTGGATTTAGCCTTCGGCATCTTGCAGTCATTTGTGCTGTTCATACATCATGCAAGACAACGTCCATCAAATATGTGCGTACTGCAAACCCCGGGAACCATGTCTATGGTCCTCACAGGCACACTAGGATGGTGATCCTTTCTTATGTGGAATAATGCAGGGGGCTACTTTAGAACATTTTTCACAAGTGTCAGGTAGCCCTGCAGGTTCCAGATTCCAGCAAAACTGGGGAAAACTTACTTTTTCCAACGCCCCAAAAATCTATTGAAAATCAGTTGCACAGAAGAATGTTTCACAGGTCTTGGAGCTCTGGTAAAAGATTGGAAGAAATTTAGTTCAAAGTGTAAAATTACATATTGCTACATGACTAAATATATTAAAAAAATATATAGATAGATCTGGGTTTAAATAATAACAGTGGAATTATTGTTTTAAAATGGAAGGACATGAAAATTTAACAAATACCTTGTGCTCACCTATGCAAATGTAGAAGAAGGGTTTAAATTCACAGAAACAGATTTCCTTGTGCAGCTGCTATAAGAGACGCATATTGTCTTATTAAACTGTTAATTTGTGTATGTGTATACACATAAAATAGATACATTTTAATCAAAAAGTCTTTCCATGATTACAAGTATTCAAGGGGAAGTGATTTTTCTGTGGTAAGCTATTAGACTGACCAAACAAATTTGGCCACGTTGTTGCACTGTTACTGTGACATACAGGATTTGTACATGAGAAAAAGCGATTTATCTGTGGCAGCCCGATCTTTCTACTTCAAAGGTATTATTCATCTGAATCTGTGTATATGGATTTTGAAGTATTCCAGGCCCTGAGTAGCTTTAAACAAGTGATATTACTTGCATGCAGCTGAACCGAAAGGTAATGCCACTTTTCTTGTAGGTGGCAATTTTGACAGAGGCTGTGCCTGAAGATGCAAAGGGCAGTTCAGCAACTGGATTATTATGAAAAATAATAGAACTGGCTTCTAGAGCACTTTAATTTGTGATTTGAGTTCAACCAAGTGACCAGAAGGAGTTAGATGACAGTTTAATTTCAGGAGAACAGACGTTCACAGCACAAAACCATTACCAAAACTTACAGCAATGAGATTCATCTGGAAAGGGTGAAGGACTTAATGGATTTTGAACCTGTACTACCTCTAGGTCAAGCCAAAAGTGCCCTGAGGAGAAGCTTGAGCTGACATGGGAGATAGGAAACTTTGATCTCCAGGTTTGTATCAATTTTCAATCAGCACTGAATTAATAAGAACAATTCAGAAGCAAAGTGGAGGCTTTTGGGCTCTTATCACAGCCAGTCCACAGTGACCTTCACAAATAAATCTAGGCTGGAAAAACAAATGTTGTGTAACAAATGCTGTACAAGGAAAAGTGATGCAACAGCTAAATTTTAGAGGACATCACAGATCTCTAGATCCTGATGAAAAGGAATCCAATCAAAAATAGCCAGGGGACACTCAACAGAGGAGATGGGTGGTTGATGACCTCAGCAACTCTTGACAGTAAATGTCATTATTTGCTAAAAAAAAAAAAAAAATCAAATGTCCCAGCTAAGTTTCTTTGGAATACTTTTGCTTGACTGTTCTCAATCAGTGCCGTACTTTTTCTACATTTACTGTGGTCCGTAGGAAGGGACATGTCAGTACAGCAGCAGGGCAGCTGAGAGTCAGTACAATAACTGCACCAGAGGAGGAATGAGATGGTTCAGCCCTGGATGCTGCCCCCTCCAAACAGAGGAGATTTTTCATTACTTTGTAGGAGTTTGTGGCTGCCATTCAGAAGTAGTGCAAGTCTCTGGTGTAAGCACAAAGCACTTTGCCTGGCTTTCACTCATACTGTAGAAGTTCAGTTCATGAATAGGTTGGAAACTGTTGCTATAAATTAGGGGTGGCAAACTAATTTTTACCGGGGGGCACATCAGCCTGGCAGTCGCCTTTGAAGGGCTGAATGTACTTTTAGGACTGTATAAATGTAATAGTAATTACTGCTACTACTACTTCTACTGCTACTACTACTACTACTACATTTGACACCCCCGCTACAAATAATCACTATAGGTAAAAAACGCTTTAGTTTGAATGTTTCTTTTTTTTCCTGTTTTTTTCCTTTTTCCTGCATGTTCTATGGTAAGCACTATACTGGAGCATGAAAGCAGTCATCCTGCATACTCTAAGGCTTTATTAAAAGCTGTTCGCTATCATGATTTTGTCCTTTCTTGAAGCAAAGTCTAAATCAATTTCTGTTGTAGCCATCTTAGGCAGCTACAATTACCTCACAGCATCTTTATGGTCGACTTCCCGTGCTGCAGATCCCAGTGTCAAATGTCTTGATC
Organism: Columba livia; assembly: GCF_036013475.1. NCBI lineage: Eukaryota > Metazoa > Chordata > Aves > Columbiformes > Columbidae > Columba > Columba livia. The sequence goes on from NC_088604.1 coordinate 7,636,970, forward strand.
CATCCCACCCAGCCACATGGGAAAACAGGAATACAGTGATGCTCACTAAACTCTGCTATGTTTAGGCTGGTCAGCAATATACTATATAGTGTCAGGAGATTTTTCCAGCAGATTTTCAGGAGAGGGGGGTAGTAATCAGAAATATGCTTCTTTCCCTCAGGTGTGCCTGCTCAAAACAATCTTGAGCGAGGGCAGGAGAAGGATGAATCCCCTGTGACAGTTCAGCTGTTCATGTTCATCCTTTGATTTCTGTAGCTCTGTGAAGGTTTAATATTCCTCTGAAGAGCAGTGATCCCATTGAAGGTGGGAAAACCCCAGCCCAGGTTGGCCAGAGAGGTGGTGGATGCCCCATCCCTGGAGACATCCCAGGCCAGGCTGGACGGGGCTCTGAGCAACCTGATCTGGGTGAAGATGTCCCTGCTCATGGCAGGGGTTGGACTGGATAAGCTTTGAAGGTCCCTTACAGCCCAAACTACTCTATGATTCTATGATTCTATTATTCTGAAGTGGTCAATTGAGCTTTTCCTACTCCACATAGGCTTTGGGTTTTTTGGGGATGGTGACTGGGATGTCAGTCCATACCAAACTGTTTCAGATGCTCAGCAGACTCAGCCTGAACATCACTGCTACACTGTTTTATTAATGAGATCAAACTTTCCTGCACAAACACTATGGTCACAAACTTGAAAAAAAAATAATAATAATTAAAAAAAAATAATTAAAAAAATATATATATGTATATAAAGGATAATAAAGCTACTGGCAGCTGCTATCTAGTGTCAGGGATGGAAAAACCTTAATCAACTCCTGAGCCTGCTGTGATAAACACTACTACTTTCTAGCTTCACATGAAGTACATTGCTGTGCTCAGTCATCATACACAAAATGTTTGAAAACATGAAGTATCAATGCAAATGAGTCTTGCACTGAACATGGCCATCTATCTGGTGAAAATTATGTTTGAAATAAAATGGATTTTCCTTGCCTGAAAATTCTTTTAAAAAAGCAATGTTAAATGTTTCAGTAATATTAATAAATGATGCTTAAGGCACTTTGGAGAGCATAAGAATCCATGCTGTTATACTAATAACGCATATTTTTAACCTCTTCTTCAACAGTACATGAGAAGGCAAAGACAAGTTTTTCATTTGCTTAGGGCTTCAGCTAGCTTTGTAATATTATTTGAAAAAATGTCGAACACTGAAGAGTCTGATTCCTGTCATACTCAAAGAGTTACACAAGGTGAGTTAGGTTCCCTCATAAATTATGAGGTTATACCAAAAACAAGCAAAATAAACATGTTTTTTTCTTTCATTTTCAGGTTTTTAGCATTTATAGGTGAGATTTCTTTTATTTTCTGTGTAACCAAGAAAACAAAAACATTTATGTCATCACTTCATTTCAAGAACTGGAGCGATAACAAAACCAGACAACACTGAAACTCACTCTGGAAATATCATAGTCTGTTCCTGTGCAGACTGACTCAAAAGTCAGAACTATTTAAATGCATGAGAGGACTGGTGTGTTATCCTAGTTGCAGAAGGCAGCCCAGTTTGTTTGTACAACTATAGATTTAGATGAGGACATTTGAAACAAATCAAGTAAAATCAGTGAAATACATGAAAAAGAATACATGCAAGAGAGTAATTAAGTCAAGCAGAAATAACAAATTAAGTCAAGAAAGTGAACAATCATTTCGTTCAATTGATATCGTTGCTAAGACAATAATTACTCAACATTGTCAATGCCATACGTGTTGGCCTGTGAGGATCAGAAGAAGGCATCACCTTTCTGAATCACTCCATGAGTCTGTATAATCTACTGCACTGTGACCTTTGTTGTAATTGTACCTCTAGGAGAACAGGAAAGGAGTTTGTATGGATCTTCCAGGTCTCAGCCTTTCTGTGTAAGTCTCCAAAAGGCTGATCATAATAGTTACTTACCCCCTTGCAGTCAGCCACCAAGACTCAGTTGGTTTTCATCAATGGGTCATATTTGTGCTGAGGAGGCTTTTTGTAAGCACCTGCATGCCAAAAAACTTCAGGTTCCTAGGTAGGCTATCACCTACATGGACCTGCTTAGAGTGCAGGTTTAAAACTGCACCTTTATTTTACCACTACAGACATAAGGCACAACCTTATCATCTTCCATGTATGTACAAAATATTTAGAGCTGTTTGACTGTGTTTGTCAGGATCTGTGAGGCAGGCAATAGTGCAGAAAAATCAATTAATCTTTAAAAAGCAGTTGTTAACTGCAGGATTCCTCTCTGGGTGCAGGTTGGAGATGAAGCAGATCAAACCACTGCCAGTCATCTGAGCTGATTTGGGGTGGGTTGGCAGATCGGCGCAGAGTAGAAACTCATATTCCAGAATCACAAGAATTTCAGTGCTGTAAGAAAGTTTCCAGTCATGAATAAAACCAATCTCTGGAACATGACTGCAAAGTCAGGATCTTGAGAATGTTAGAATAGATCCAGACAGAACATTTCAGCCAGCTTTGCTCTTTGGCTTTACGAAAAATAAGTTCTGTTTCTGAGGAGGAACTTGACTGTTTAGAAAACACTGAGAACTTATAAAATTAACTTTTCTGATTCTGGGTCTGGATTTTGTTTTTCTTTGGTGGTTGGGTTTTTGAGTGGTTCTTTTTGTTGTTTTGTCTTGCATTTTTCCCAGTGGGAAATTTGTTAAAATAGTTACTAGAAAAGGTTTGATGCTCATTGAAATTACTTTTTTTGAAAGGAAAACATTTCCTCCAAAATTCCCTATCCGTCTTTAGTCTACCTCTACTTCAGCACCAGAGAAGAAAGTAGGAGATTCTCAGATTTTCACAGAAACAGTTCTTTCAACTGTCAGAATCATACCTAAAGTTGAGTCACAGCTGTCACTTGATAATGGACTCTGTGACCCAAAGATCAATGCCACAGATTTCTATCGATACAATAGAAATACTGCAGATTTATTTGGAAATGTTCTCTGTCCTCTTGCTATCAGAAAGGCATTCTGTTTCTTATGTTTTGCAGCATTTATGTGCTGCTATGCGCTTACCACACAACATGTTCGTCTTATCCCACTCCGCTGCATTATGTCGGGACACTATTAAATATTTACCTTCTGCAGCATAATGCAGCACTTAAACGCTAAACTTGCCATTTCTGCCAGACAAACATAAACTATAGCAGGGCTTATAAAGTTATAAGTTCCAGATGGTGATGAATAAGTAATGTTGCACCCTGGGCCTAATTGCTCTAAGTTTCTAGATACCTGCAAACCATCAATTATACATTACAAGTGCTGCTCCTTAATTGTTTCTTGCTGGTATTTCAAAAGAAAATGTAGCACAACAATGGCACTGTACTTGCAGAGAATTTCTCTTTGAAAACTCTTTCTTTACCATTACTAGATTTTTGAATTGTTCTTTGGCTCTGAATGAAGTTCACAAAGCTGGCATCGAAAAAGTTCCCTGAAGAGAAAAAGATGGGAGCGCTCACTGCCTGATAAAAATTATAAAAATGGGAATTTACTTCCTGCGTGAAAGTCACTGTATCTAATAAATAATCAAATAAGAGGCTGGGCACTGTGCTTCCCTTATTAGTGATTCTAAGAGGCTGATCCAATTAACTTCAAATTTTATCCTAATTCTGTCTCAACTGGAAGCAGAAAAAATGACTACTGAGCATTTCATAGCTCACTGTACCCTTCCAGCATGTTGCCAGCCTAGCTGCAATCACACAGCAGGAGTTTACTGCTCTTGTCTTTCACAAACCAGCAGAGCAGCCTTGCCTGGTGAGCTCAGTTGTATTTCTGCATCACTTGACCCACCCCCTCCCATTGTGAATGCACCTCTCCAAAGAGTCGGTGGTGCTTCTAGAAGACCTCCAGTGAGGACCACACACAGTCTGCAGGTCAGGCTGGCCTCCAACACCCTGCCTACCCCACCATGCCTTGCTGCATGTACAATTGGCTTCTATTTGTATTGATCTGGGACATCAACACACACTTGGAAGGTCAAACACAGTAGGTTACACTCAGGAACCCAAGACTATGCCTGTAGATGGTTCAAGGCTATCTCTATTTTAGCAAGTTGGACAGTGCCAAGGACACCGGTTGAGGGCCCACAATTTCAGCCTGTCTACTAATAAATTGTAAAGATGATCCTGGCCTGGTTTTGCCTCCCATCAATGAACACTGTCCCAAACAACTGGCACGACTGGGAGTAGTATGAGGAAGGAACTGCTCCCAACAAGAAGTCTGCATGTGGCAATCCTGCCTTGGAGGCTGAAAAATTTAATAGTTTAGAGAACAGCTGTTGTATGCCAGCTGGCCTTGAGGCCAAAGAATAACCCTGCCACTGCTCAGTGTGCAAACAGAAATGAGGTTTATGGATATGCACCTGTACTGTCAATGAGGTATTCTTGATTCAGGTATTAATATATTATGCAGTCAAAGTTTAATTTTAACTGTAACAAAGACAGGAAAACAACAAAACAAAACCATAGTCCAATGAATGTAAAAGGCTCCTGTCTGCTGACAAAATAAATTCCAAATAATTATTGAAACAGAGCGTAGAAACAGAACAAAATATTTCACCTCCTGCTAGCTCTGTGCTGCAAGATTTCATGAGAGGAAAAATAAACACAATTTTAAAAATCATTATGCCAGAACAAAACGCTGTAGTGATTGAGATAATGCAGCTGAAAGATGTCTGCAGCCTAGACCTGATGACTGATTCTATGGCTTAATTCAGAGAAAGACTGATTCCTTCCCAGGGAATTCGTTGACAGAATAGTCCAAGGAAAATACACCCACAGCACTGTCCGTGTCTTGGTCCTCACATCAGCATACTTGTCACTGTCGCAGCTCTTGGATTCCATATACTAACTAGGGAGAAATTATTTATGTCATCAAAATTTTCCATTTGTTTGCTGTGCTGGTGAATACTGCAGCATAAAAGTTTGGGTTTCTGGCTGAAGCTAGGTGAATCACTCCCATCAGAATATTAGATTTCCTGAATATCCACTTCTTTTAAATCTGAATTCCAATGTTAGGACTGGCATCCTGCTTGCAGACAGCTTGGTAGTGCTCCAAAACAGCACAGTAACAGAACAGAAACATTTTCAGGCATTTGTGCAACTAGCTGCAACTTCTTTAGTGTCTTCCTAGTTAATTTTGTCAGGAGGAGCAGTACATTCTTTCAGAATAAACCTTAACTAAACTAAACTGTTCCCCTACAAATACATAGCATCTGTCCCGCATATGTAGGCAGATGCCAAATATTTTTCTGTGTTGCTGAGTCTTCTATTGGGATTTTGCACGTTACTGTGAGCTCCTCTCCTCTCCTCTCCTCTCCTCTCCTCTCCTCTCCTCTCCTCTCCTCTCCTCTCCTCTCCTCTCCTCTCCTCTCCTCTCCTCTCCTCTCCTCTCCTCTCCTCTCCTCTCCTCTCCTCTCCTCTCCTCTCCTCTCCTCTCCTCTCCTCTCCTCTCCTCTCCTCTCCTCTCCTCTCCTCTCCTCTCCTCTCCTCTCCTCTCCTCTCCTCTCCTCTCCTCTCCTCTCCTCTCCTCTCCTCTCCCCTCCCCTCCCCTCCCCTCCCCTCCCCTCCCCTCCCCTCCCCTCCCCTCCCCTCCCCTCCCCTCCCCTCCCCTCCCCTCCCCTCCCCTCCCCTCCCCTCCCCTCTCCTCTCCTCTCCTCTCCTCTCCTCTCCTCTCCTCTCCTCTCCTCTCCTCTCCTCTCCTCTCCTCTCCTCTCCTCTCCTCTCCTCTCCTCTCCTCTCCTCTCCTCTCCTCTCCTCTCCTCTCCTCTCCTCTCCTCTCCTCTCCTCTCCTCTCCTCTCCTCTCCTCTCCTCTCCTCTCCTCTCCCCTCTCCTCTCTTCACAACCTGGTCATTCAAGTGCTGCAGAAATTGGGTACCCTGTTTATCAAAGAATAACATTAAAACCAAAAGAAACAAAACAAAAATTACAGTGAAAAACAAAACAAAACAAAACAAAAAACAAAAAAACAAACCTTTGATTTGGAAAAGATGGCACATACATATGAGGATATCTACATTTTTGTAGTAGAAAAAGAGATATAGAAGAAAATTGTTGGGGCTGAAGGAAAATTTTCTGTGTCATTTTAAGTCACTGGAGACAGAAATAAATAGAGCCAAACTGTGCTCAGATGCAGTATTTTCTACAATCATAGACGTTAGAGTGGGAAAAGGTATATTAAGCTTAACTAATCCATCTCCCTGTCACATGGCTGCATTGTTCTTCTCTGTACATTCTCCACTGCTTTTCCAGATTTAGCTCTTAAAAACTGTACAGCTTAAAATAGCAGGTTAGAGACAATAAGTGAAGACTTATTTTGTTTCCATACTAAAATATAGTATTAATGTATTCGTTCTCTAAGACTATGACCTCTGTGTATTCTTGTCAGCTCATTTTATGTTTGCTTCACAGCAGTGAAAATAAAAAAAAGAAAAGTTTAAGCTGATTCTGTTAAAGACATAAGTAGTTTATCCCAGGTTTTTCCATGCATTGTGAAGAATACATATATCTGTTTGAACATATGGCTAAGTTGCTGTAATGAAGAATTGGGTGTAAAAAACAACAGTGCAAAAGGATATTCCTCTGGAAGAAGAAACAGGATTCAGAAAAAGTCTGGTTTCCAGCCAGCCAATATTGTAAAAATTATTCATATTCTGCACACAGCACACAATTGTTAGGGGCTCAGGATCTGGGAGTGGGATATTTTAGGAACATAGCTTGAAATGACAAAAAGGATCTGCAGAAAGACGTCGGAAACTGATCTATGTAATAATGAGTGGAACAGTTTCTGAAACCCTGGAGAACCGCGTATTAAATAATACACCATTTGTCAGATGAAATACCTTGGTCTTGATACTGATCTCACTGACTTAGATGTTAGAATTCTGCTTTTTCACTCACTTGGAGGAAGATGACCTTGATTTATACCATCACAGCTCAGAGCAAATTTGTCCCTTGCACTGGAACAGAAGCAGGTTATTAATGAATTCTGTTACAAGTTTAACCTTGTAGCTTCCAAAGATACTACATTTCATGTGGTTTAGGGGGTGGTGAGAGACAGTGGGATTTGAAAATGAAAATCCTCAGAATAAAAAATAAAAAATTATTCATTCTGACTTTTAACTGGCTCTCAAGTCTTTCCATTAGCTAGCAATCTTTCAAGGATGCTTTCACTTAGACCGTCGCTGGCATACTCCTGTTTTCTTCAAGAAGAATATTTTTCTTGCATCACGTATTCATATTTTCCAGGTGCTTTATTTTCAGCTCAGGCATTCCGAGAGTTGCTGTTTCCAAGTTTGTTGTCAAACCCTCTTTTCCCACCAGGTAATCTCTGATACCTCTTTTCAAGAAAGAGGAAGGGAAATCTCACTAGGTTGTAACATAGAATGACAGGATCACAGCAATTGATATGACTCCTACTGTCATCCTAAGGCATCTGGCTTGCAAGTTATCTATGCAATCATATCGCAAGGGAGATGCAATGGCATAACAGATATGGGGGATGAGAAGATCCACTGAAACTCACTAAAATCCCTTAGCCTTACCCATGATGAGCACCTGCATCTGATTTGATCAGGGGTGTACATCACAAACCCATTTCTTACTGTATGACTACAGTCTTTCAGAGGAGATTCTGGTCTGCAACACCTTGCTCTCTACTTTCTCAGATCAAACACTAACATCAACCATCAATCCTTGGGACAGTGACACTGCAAATTGTGACATTTTTCCCTCCTCTCTGAGAAACCAGATCAAAACAGTTGCAAGAATGTGTGCATATTGGTCTGTCTGAGCTCCAAAAAACAGTATGTAGAAATGGCAAGAGTCTGCTTTGGGATTGTTTCTTGGCAGCTGTGCTAATCTCTTGATTGCTTCCTCTTGTGCATGCACAGGGTTCCTAAAAGTAATAATATGTTTATGGAGATCTTCAGGGGACTGTTCAACAAAATGTTCTGTTCACACAAGTAGGTCAAAAACATAGGATTCAAACTCTCAGAATCAGACCAAATAAAAGAATGATCATCAAGGACGGTAACCCCTGATGAGCTTTGAACTAGCTATTCCCACCAAAAAAGAGAATTCTGAATCATAAGCAGCAGTTCGATGCAAATACTGCATCAGTGCTCCATAGGTCATATAAGATGTTAGGAATTGCCTTGAAAGAAACAGAAAAATAGCAAGCATTGTTACACAATTCTGTAAATCAATGGTGCATCCACAGATTGTATATGATATGCCGTTCTGCTTCCCCACTCTCCAAAAGAAAAGAGGAGTTACAGAAGTATAGCAAAGTAACAGATTCCATAGAAACAGAGAAAAATACATGAGGGTGGTCTTCTTGGAACATAAAGGAATGAGAAGACTATAATAAAGTGCACAGCATTCTAGAAATAAGCATCTGTTGAGGTCTTCTAACCTGCTGAAATTTCTAAGCTGAGTAATGTGTTTCGATATTTCTTGATCTCCTTTTTCATTAGCAATATCTATTAGAACAATGCTTACCATCTATAGGAATTAAGAATCTGTCCCTGAATGTTGCTAAGAACTTCACACCAGTGATGGAGAAAAATGTCCAGTTCTGCACCAAAAGTCCTTTTTTTGGTCCATTTGCTATAGCTGCCTACAGCAAAGCAATTACTGTGGCATCTGGACCAATAGAGCAATGAATGATGTGCCGCTCTGTATGGTTGTTATCCAGTTGATGGAGAGAGATAGTGAAGGCACCTGAGTTAAGTAGCTATAGAGTACAGACAGATACAGCTTTGACTGACAGGCATTTTCTTTCATATCTTCTGCATTTCTGCCATCTCACTTTTCAGCAGGTATTCAGAATGAGAAGCCTCTCAAGCCACCTGTCTCACTCCATTGACCTGAGGCGGATCGTAGACACCTACATTAGAAGGTTGCTTTATTGAGTATTTCATATTTATGTGCAAGTGAGGAATCCGAGTGAGATGGAATGGATCTTAGGCTTTCCATTTTCATCCATGGAGACGGTAATAGCTTTCCTCACCAGTAGCTGCCACCTTTGATTAGATTTTGATTATAAGAATTTGTGGAAGGAAAGAAAAACTTACAGAGCAACATAGAGTCTTTTACATGTTATTTAAATAATGCAGATAATTATGACAAGTTCCAACTAATTTTCACCCTGAGTTATTTTGACTTTCTGCATGGAAGAATAGTAACAAAATAAATGACAAGGAATGGGGTTAATTCTAGCTACAACACCTAACACAACTCCTTAAATGTAAGCTGAGAATGGATGACCAAATTACAGCAAATAGCACTATCAAATAAACCCAGAATTTTCAGTTCATATCCTCCTTAACTAAAATCTTTCCAGGCCTGGTGAGTGTTTTGCTACTTTGATGCAACTACTCTTTCTTGTCTATTAAAATTTAAAAGGCTAACATGTTATGTTTGAAATTTCAATGTACTGGCACACAGCAAAGTATGACCTGAGTAGGAAAGCAGAACAACCTGCCATTTAGAGTATCATCATTGGAGCCAGATTTTTGAAGGTACTTTTCTTCTCTCTGAATTTCCAGGTTCTTAAACACCTGTAACTACCTGGACCTGAGGGTCTTTAAATGCAAATGATAGGCAGATTAATTCAGTAGCTCACTTAGAAGATTTAAAGAGAGACCTGCCTGCTGGAACACTGAACCTGAGGTACAGCTGTTCAAGAAATACAGCAAAGGACAGGTTTGAACGCAAAAGAACATAATGTACAAGTTAAACAGGTTCTTTCTGAGCTTGTAGCAGACTTGCTCTCAACTTTCACTCCTTTCCAATTTGGCATCCAGCCCTTCTTAAAATTTCTCTCTACTAACAGTGGAACAAATTTAAACCCACTTCAGAAGTACACTTAATTCAAAGCTTGTCTTTTCCCTCCACCTTTTCTGATAGCTGCCCGGTTGTCAGGACAAAATAGTGCTGCCCCAACTCAGCAGAATGAGAAAGATACGAGCCTAAATGCATTGCCTTCTACCTTCCAGAAACCATTCAGAGCTTTCTCCCATTAAGAAGATATTCATTTCAGCTGAAGAACATATCCACAGGGGACCAACCGGTCCAGCTCATTTTCATGCTGATGAATTTGATTCTCTGGAAACTGCACAGCAACAGCATCACTGCTGCAGCACACAGTGTAGAAGCCACTGAAAGGTACTCCTGAAAGCAGGCATAGAAGGTTTTTTGTCCCAAAATTCTCTGCTCAAAGAGATTGGACACATTGCAGAGCTATGAGATGACACCATAGCCTTTAGTCTGCAGCAGATTAATGTGGGTCTGCAGAGAAGCTGTATTACATCTGCTGATAGACTGAGTGCAAAATTTACTGAAATCTAAATCCCTGATTTTATCCAGGAAATTTGGACCTGTTTTCTCGCTAAATAAACAGCAGAGATTTTCAGCAAAATGACTCTGGGAACAGAAAGCATTACATGCACTTTAAAAAAGGGAAGAAAGACACAACACTGTTGTTCTCAATTTCATATAAGTATGTCTTGATGGATTCAACGGATCTCTTCAAGATCAGGAACTATAAAACCATCTGCTGCACACTGTATTACTTAATAATAACCCACAAACGGTGACGAACCTATTGTCACTGCCTTAAATTACTGAGCGGGGTTCCAGAGTTACATGGGTCTTCTTTTAAGAGTCCACAGATTGCAAAAGGTTGAAAATCATTGTCATGGGTGATATATTTTTTTTGTGAGAAATGGACTGAAATAAGTACAAATCGAGGAGCCATTGTTTGTCTAACTGTTTCACATCTTTTCAGAAGGCAATTTATACTGCTGTTGACAGAAAGTCAGGTTTCAGTAGACAAGAATATTAACCAGACCCTTTGTGCTGTAACACTGAAGAAGTTAACTGCTTGTAGAAGATCTCCAATGTAATGATGATACTCTAAATATGTCAGGAAAACACTAATGACAAGTCTCACTGAGGTTGAGAAGAGGAAGGTAAACAAAACCATGTGTGGGTGCAACAAAATCAATCAATTGCTAGCTTTACAATTGAATTTATAGATTAAAGAACAGAATGATTTTTCACAAATTGTTGCAGAAGTTTAGAAAAAAACAGAGTAAATTAGAAACACACCTATTTAACTTTTCCTTCCTCCCTCCCTCCCTCCCTCCCTCCCTCCCTTCCTTCCTCCCTCCCTTCCTTCCTCCCTCCCTTCCTCCCTTCCTTCCTCCCTCCCTTCCTTCTTCCCTTCCCTTCCCTTCCCTTCCCTTCCCTTCCCTTCCCTTCCCTTCCCTTCCCTTCCCTTCCCTTCCCTTCCCTTCCCTTCCCTTCCCTTCCCTTCCCTTCCCTTCCTTCTTTCCTACACAAATCCCACCAACGCTTGCCAGGTTAGCTGGAATCAGAGTAATTCTTAAAATAGGAGGCATTAATTAGTAGTGCAGACATGAACAGGTTTGCCCTCAGCTTTAATTCAAGCTTTGCTTTTTTGTTTGCCAGAGGACACATCCCCTCTGCAACTCCATAAGACAAAGAGACATCTGCAGGTAAAGATCTCATATTCACTTGCCATACAGCAAATAATGCCAGGGCAAACACCCTTCAGAAAGGACAGTTTTGACTGTAAGAAAAAAAAAAAAAAAAAAAAGAATTTAACCTGCTTTCAGACAACTAACAACAGTGATATTCCAATAATTTTTTGAGCTGTTCCTCTTTTGTTGCTCCTCTTTGCCCTGCACTTGGGTCACAGCAACACCATGCGACACTGCAGGCTTGGGATCAATGGAAAACAAAAAGGTTTGTTAGCTGGGGCTGTTTAGCCTGGAGAAAAGGAGGATGAGGGGAGACCTTATCACTGTCTGCAACTGCCTGAAAGGAGGTTGTAGCATGAAGGGGGTTGGTCTCTTCTCCCAAGTAACAAGTGATAGGACAACAGGAAATGGCCTCAAGCTGCACCAGGAAGGTTCAGATTGGATATTAGGAAAAAGTTTTTCGCATAAAGGGTTGCTGGGCATTGGAACAGGCTGCCCAGGGAACTGGTGGAGTCACCATCCCTGGAGATGTTTAAAAGACGTGTAGATGTGGCACTTAAAGACATGGTTTAGTGGTGGGCTTGGCAGTGTTATGTTAACCTTTGGACTCAGTAGTCTTAAAGGTCTTTTCCAGCCTAAATAATTCTATGATTCTATCATGAAAATAGAGAAAATATGAAAAGTATATTCACGAAATATGAAACATGATCACCAAAATATGATTACTGGATTATTAGCAAATATTGTGCAAGCTCTATTTAGTTATCTTTAAGGGGTTTAAATTATTGCAGGAAGAATTTCAGCCATATATACTCCATTTACTGGCATTATGTAAATTTATCACTCAAGTTGTACAAGCCAACATTTCAATGAGCCCATTAATTCTGGATGTTTGAATTATCTCTTTTTTTATTCAGGCATAGAAAAAGACAGTATTAGAAGATGACAGTAATCTGTGGTCCTTAATATCTATGAATGTATGCACCTGAGGAATATTTTCCATTTCTGTTCATGAAGTAAGAGGTGCATCCATGTCGCCCACAATGGTGTCCCAGAAAGACTGAGGCATCTGCTCTCAAGAACGATGAGTGAATCAAGGTGCTTGATGGGCTCAACCCTGCTCCCCGTGTAGTCCTTGGTGAGGAAGGTGGAATATCTCAGCTTGTTCAGAATACAAAATGATCTGAACATGCCTCATCTTCCTCTCTTTTTTCTGTATTTCTGCCTTTATCTACCTCGTGTCCAGCAGCCCTGGAGAAACCAGGGTCAGATGTCCATGGCAGCACTTTGCAAAATCCCATCATGGGTGAGGCTTTGGCACCATGCAAAACTCAGATCCTATGAAGCCATACCATATGATTTCTGGCACTGCCCTCCTTTGGCCTGGTCCACTCCTTGAAAACATGAACTATTTAAACTCAAGATAGTTTGACAGGCAGGAAATAAGTTATCACAGATTCAGCCTTTTCCGGGGAAGAAGAATGGCGCGTACTCTGATTCTTTTCACTAGAATCTGTTCTATTTACAAAAACTTTTCTCTGCTGTTCTATTCCAATCCCATATAAGCAATTATTAGAAATGCAGATTTATTTCTTCCAAATGTAATTGTGTTCTGCAAACCACTCGAGTGCTGTTGACCATGACTAATGTTAGCTGGCAGGGCTCAAAGGGACAGCTGCTTTTAGAGGTAGCTAGAGCTCCTTGTGGCATTTCCCTTGGAAAAAAAAAAAATAGAGAAGCTGAAAAATTATGCATGAAGTGTACCTAACAGTCTGAAAACACTGATTTGCTATTACTACCTACAGTAAAAACAAACACACGCTGAGAAAAAGCCTCTTACATGGGAGTCCTTCATTTATAACAAGGTTATGAGTACATTATAACTGTAGAAAAGTGTTGTGCAAGCTTTTTAAAAAGGGACTTCCAGGTCAGGGTTAGCCAATAATTATAGTGAATTCAATTTGCCTTTATTGTACTTTAATTATTTTTTACTTTCCTTCTTTGCATATCTGAGCATGGGTGAAAGCCTAACTGATGAAATGCAGCCATCTGCATGTGAGAGAGATCACACTTCAGATTCCATTGGCTGTGTGACACAGCAAAACTTCTAGGAAATTAATTTTTAGAATTTATGTTTACATATATAACTTTAAAAGGGAGAAATATGTGAAATTGCTATCTTTTATGTATAAAGAAATATAGTGTAATTGATATTAAATTACAGATGTTCAAGTGAAGTATAATTATCTTGATAGCTGCAAAAACTGCACATTACACAACAGTGTCATTAAAAATATTGTATTTATTTAGTACTATATAGCAATTTACTTGCTATAGAGCAACATTTTGATTTCATAAATAGCCTTTACAACTGGGGTTTGGTCCATTCTAGTATGAGATCATTGACAGTATCAGGACCTGTCTCCAAAACCATCCTTCTGGGTAGTCGTTGTTTGACAATTATTAATCCAAACACATACAAACATGAAAATGCTGGCATGTTCATAGTAAAGCCAGTGGAAATTGTGGGGGTTTAGTCCCGAACATTTTCAAGATTTGGGAAATTTTGACTTTTTCCAAGAAAGCAAAGAAATAAACCGACCAATGGTAAGAGTCCAGAGAAAGTGAGAAAACTGATCCACAACCAAAGCACGATCTAAAATCACTGGGCTCCAGAAAGCACTTATAGACCTGCCAATGACAGTTCTATCAAAACAGATCAATTTCTCAGGGTATTTGATCATTTCTGGAAAAAAAAAAAACAAAAAAACAAAACAATCGTTTTCTCTGAAAAGTCCCAGGCTAGCAGTTGTATTTATTCATTCATTCAATATAATCCAAAATACAAATGCCCTGGAATTCAGTGTCCCTCTGAGCAAGGTAAGAATCACCTCCATATTTCAGATAAAGTGGTCAAAAACTTAGTGGCTTTTTAAAGGTTCCAAGGAAAATCGTGTAAGAACCAACTACTTTAAAAAATTTATTCTGTAAAATGTTCATTCTGGCATTACTTCATTCTCTAATCACTTTGCACAGCGTTTTTCTTCTTCAGTTTCACTTTTGGGACTTTTTAGTGTTTAATATTTTAATCTTTCTAGGACTTATTTTATATTTAAATATTTGTACAAGAACTTAGGCAAGGGAGTACTGAAAGCTGACTGTGTTCTCTACACAGGACGAAAATAAATAGCATTGAGTCCTGATTAGAAATCAGTTTTATTGACTCCCAAACTTGCCAACTCACAAGTTCACTTCTTTCTGGGGAAGTGCTTTAATGACTAAAACAATATACAAAAGAAAGACAATATTGATGGCCCTAGTGGAGGTTGTTAATCACTCCAGCTTTCCAAACTTATTCAAAGGACTTGAGAAGCACCGAGGTTCACATCTACCAGCCTTGCATTGCAGTAGAGGTTTAGACATGACATGAACAATTGTCTCTTCGAAACAGACATTCCTAAACTCGTGAAGAAATTTTTTTGAAAACCTTGACGTTAAGCAGAAAAACGCTTGAAAACTTAGCTACAGAGAAAGACAGTTGAGAAAAGTAGGTCAACACAATTACTGAATGAATTTCAAGGGCATAAGTGAGGTGTAGGAAAACTGTATCCCACCCTTCATCATAACACATACACGCATAGGAAGAGGTTTAAGGCTCCCTAGACCTCTTTTAATTTATTATTTCCATGCCTATTAGTGCTTCTCACTGTAAAAATCTGTTTAAGCATGAGGTTCTTGAATACCCTCATATATATGGCTTTTTGCTCTATAATTTCTTTGTTTGTACTTGAAAATCTAGCAGTTGACAGAAATAAGGGAAAAAACCTACAAAAAAAACAAAAAACTTACAAAGATTTTATATGGACAGCTAACGGACATTATGAAGGTCATGGAATAAAATGGATGGAAGTAGACAGAGTAAAACTTTCCAAACTGTAATTTGAGCATAAAATGTGAATGATCCATCAGTCATATAACTCTTGTAACCTAAACTGATTTCAAGTATTGTTCAATATGTCCACTATTGGAATTTCTTCTTATTTGAAATTCATTAAAAGTAAGTGGATGTTTTGAACTAGCATCTGTGGAGATCAAATGCAATCCTTATGAAAATCACCATGAAAATGTACAGTATAAATAGTCCTGTTATTTATATCAATTACCTAGAATTTCATCATCAGAACTGTAGCATTCACGATTGCATACATCAGACATCAAGTGAAAAATATAAGTTTTTGGAATAGTACACAGTTCATTATGGTTCTGTGAGTTTTAGAAGGGACTTGATATAAAATTAGGCAACATCCATCCAAATAAAATGTTTCCAGAACTCCGTAAAAGGGGTGAATCTCAGTGAATACCCAGCTCTGCAGTTCTTTCCATGGCTTAAGGGTGCAGTGCCAAAGTCCTTATTACTAAAGAACACTCTAATGCTCTTTTCTGTTAACTAAAAGACTAAAACATAAAAATGACTGTAAATATTTATCTGTCATTACACGGGCAGATCTCTACAAAGAATAAGATAACCACTGTATAATATTTACCTATTTACTTTAAATGTAATAAAGGCTTTCTCTAAATTTAAAGCAGTGACAATAGTCTTTCATACTCTTCAAGTCAAGAGCAAATTTAAGTGGTGGTTTTATTTATTGATCTTCTGAAATTATTAATTATTAATAAACTCCCAAACCTCCCAAATTATGAATGTTTAAGTAGAAATAAAACACTCAGATACAATATATAGGATTCATTTCACTTTATGTTTCATGTTGTAGATGCCTCCTTTCAAGCTTGTCCCTCAGTCATCTTTGCAGTCCATGGATAGAAATAAGAACCAGGTTTCACCTTAGTCTATTGTAGAAGCTAAAAAAAGTCCAGATAAATAATGCCAAAAAAATGTGGTTGTTAAAGTCAAAAAACCTGGAGTCTGTTGGAACTCCATCCCTTTATGTAAAACTAGTGATTCACAACAGGAGAAGGTCTGACTCAGGGATTTCTAAATGTGAATTCACCAAATTTTAAGGTCAGCACTGTTTGGGAGGATCAAAGACTTTTATTTACTACAGCATCTTAGTTTACCCCACAACCACTCGTCACCTGTACACACTTAGAGCAGAAAGTGTTTAAAAGCTCAATAGTAAACTACACCCTGTCTCTTCATAACAGCTTGGTGGTGTTAGCAAGGTGTCAGGCACCAAGGTAGTACTGAACAAAGCTGCACTTATGTCTCCCATAAGGCACTTATAATTAAGGTACAGTAACAGTATTCTCTGTAAGAGAGCCCATTCGATGCATTAAGGCATTTTAATGAGCAAAATGAATGAACTTTCCAATTTACTGACAGATTAAACTTTACTTTACTTTGATGGCCACAACTTGTCCCTGAATAGACCCTTTTCTCATCCAGGTTCTTATGCAAAGTTGGCACCATGTAAGCAATTTGCATATGTCACAACAGCTGCTTTAAAAAGTCACATTTCTCAGGCACACAGAATTAACAAAGGACAGATGACAAAAATGTAGGACCTGCTTTACCATTTTCATAAGAAAAACAAGCAAAACAAAGCTCTTGATGGAAACTCAGAAGAGTTTTAGACTCAACTACCATCCAAGTAGTTTCCCGATGAAATTTCTAAGTATTTCAGTGTTATCATTTTGCACTAGATTCAAACATGATTTGCTAGTTTGCTCTAAATATGGTTAACTCTACCTTGGACTCACTGTATCCAGGACAGTAAGTTAACACAGGGGATGATCTGCTTAATTATGAGACAGCAGACCCATGTGTTTCCTATACTGGTCGAGGTTCTCTGAGTAACTTTATCATGCGATCATCCCAAAAGCCACAGGACTCAATCCTCCTGCATGTATATAATCTGTAAAGGTTTAGCTGGGAGCCTTTTTTTGACAGGCATATGGTATGTCCCAAAGAAAAATCATGCAGGAGTTTCACAGGTGTGTGCATTTTGCATCAGTAATTAGCATGGTGGATAGAACCTTACTCCAGTATGTGGAGGATGAGCAATTACGCACCTGCTTTCGGTAACTAACAGACATTGTGATTGTGTGCAAGCCCACAAATGTCTTCACGGATTACTTGCTCAAAGAGATCCAGATTCTGCTATGACTGTTGTCAGAGTCATGTCAAAGATTTCAAAGCACTGCTTCAAGAAAAAATTGCAGAAACACCAAGAATGACCCTTTGTTCTCATATTTACAGAAGTTGCTTAAAGAAAAACAAACAAACAAACAAAATCCCCACCAACAACAAAAAAACAACAGCAGACCCTTGAAGCAGCAGCAATTGTACCTTTCTGCGGGCGCTTACCTTACCTCTGGCTTTCAGATCTCCTGATCTGTTTTTTTATTCCACTTATGGATGAAGTAGGTGTTTGTACTCACAGGAGGACAACACAGGAGAACCACGAAATTGTCTGCAGCTACAAGTGTGCAACCACAGGGCCTGTTGACACCATAATTAAACCTTCCTTTATTTTCCATCTTATGGCATCCAGCCTCAAACACTTGTTTAAATCTCTGCTACTTTCCCAAGTGCATGTAAACATTTATGTTTTTTTGTCCCTTCCCATTATCTTCCTCTTGTTTCCTGACTGAACTTCTGCTACTGGAAGCTCTGTGGCCTGTGTTGCACAACACTCTGAAGAAGTTTCATCTGATTCTGAAGTATCAGCTCCCAGGGCTGGTGCAGTGCTGGTCTTGGGCACTAAAGCTAATTATACAATTAAGTATAGGCAATAAAAGGCAAGTAATATTTTCAGCGTATTTCTTTTGTGAGGAATCATATTCAGCTGGGTCAAAATGACCTGACAGATAGTTCTACATGCCATCTGTTTCTGTAAAATGCATATGCTGTTTCTCAATGCAATATTAACCCTTCTCCTCATGTTTCATTGGTTATCCTAGACTGCTCCTTGATGGGGTATTTTGCAAAGGCCAAACCCTGTAAAACCTTGACAATAGCAAGACTCAAGGACATCATAATTTTAACTGTCTCAGGGGAGAGAGCCTATCAGTGCATTCTTATCATTGGCATCATTAACAGCATTACATAGAATAATACAATTTCTGAAGCTGGAAGGAACCCATCAGGAACATCAAGTCCAATTCCCCGCTCTTCACAGGACTACTTTAAACCATCTGACTAAGAGCGTTGTCCAAATGCTCCTTGAACTCTGACATCATTAGCATCCTCACATTTCAAGAGAACAATGTTCATCCTGTTTCGGGAAGACAAAAGATGTAAAAACTGGTAACAGCTTATTTATTCTATAATTCACCGTGTCTCAACTCCTCCTCAAGGTATAATCCCCAACGCTTCTGCCTTCATTTTCTTGGTGTTCTGCTTGATACTTCACAACCAACAGCTTTCCTAAAACACTGTCATTGCCAAGCTTTTGTTGGTAGGCAGAACTTGAATTAAGTCTGTTCTGATATGTGCCTCACTAAATTCATGAGAATACATGTATGTCATTTCTCAGTGGCTTCTGAGCTGCAGGCTATAGGGTAATGGCTGCAGTTACAAAATGAGCACTTAGTCCTTCTTGTATCATTGTACTGACAGCACTGTTAACAGTGGACATTAGCCTGTGGAGGACAGCCTTTATAAAGTCCTCTCATCAGGGCCTGGCCCCATAAGACTACAGCACTGAGATTTCAGCACTTACAGTATCATGATAAAACCCGCACAGCATGAAATGTGTTGTTCATTTTATAAGTTTCATATTCCTGAAATATTCCTCAATATTTCATATTCAGCTTCTTTAACACACCTTTGGCCATGTCTGAGAAGATCACATAGTTGCTGAAATCACATCCCTTCAAACAGTAGGTCTTCAAGATGTATCCCTGGTTTACACATGTCATCCTTACCACTGATTTACCTGGTAGGGACAAATAAAAGAATTTTTAAAAATAAAGAGATTCCATGCCTTTGGTTTTCTGGAACCACTGTGTCTGCTGGCCTACCATGCATTGCAATGAGGGCTGCTGTGCAGAGCAGGAATTAGCCAGGAATTAGAGTGGGATCACAAGATTTTCCTCCAGTGGAGCAGCTTTGGGGAAAAACAGAACAGAGCAGCCAAGGAGTTACTGGGTCAGGATGTATTTTTGTATCTGCTGGCTGTGATGGCAAAGCCACCACAATCCCTTGCTTTCTGCATAGGCAGGGATTTGCTTCCTCTCCTGTTCTGCAGCACAAGGTGGCCACGCTATCACTCTTCATGAGGCTGCTCTGTGAATAACCAAGGTCGCAGAAATACAGGCTGCACAGAAGTTAAATATAACCCTTTAGAAATGAGATGGAAAACAGAAAGAAGTTCTCCAAGCAGTGTAGCTGAGGAGGTGGGGATATGTGTGATATGTGTAGGAACCACTGTGTGGGAGCAGAAGAAGGCATGTGTTTCTGAAGCCAGTTTTGCTATAAAAAGTAGCATTTTGTGAATACACCTTCTCCTCAAGCATCCCATTCAACCAGATGGTGCCACAGCACAACAGACTTGGGGTTTGTTCTTTTTCTCACCAACCTTGTATGTGTATTCTACAGTTTCTACATATTTCCTCAAGTTTGTGTTTGTACTTTGCCCATTTGCCTGTGTTTCTGTCAGCTGTCTTGTGCCTTATTTTTTCTCTCCTTCATTTAGTTTCTCTTCTGCCTTGCTGGCTTACTGTGTTCTCCTGGCTTCCTTCCAGCTTTGCAGCAGTATTTGTCCTCACAGCATCTTGCAAGGTTCCTTGTGCAGCTAGGTCTTTTTTTCCTAATTTATTAAAAATTCTAGGGTTTTCTTTTAGACTTATCAGACTTCATTTCCAAGTGCAACATTTTCAAGTGTATATTTGAAGCATTCTCACCAACATCTGTTCACTTATTAAAAATGCTGGATTTTGCCATTCAGAAAAAAAAAAAAAAAAAAAAAAAAGGCGTCTTTCTCTTTAGAGATCCTGAATAGAAAAATACAATTCTGCTAATAAGAAATAGAAGAGTAGAAAATTTCTTTAGGGGAAACGACTCAGCTAAAAACAAAGATACAAAATACAAATACATCTCTCCAAACTTGGATCACCAACAATAAGGCTTGATGGGAACTGGAAGAGCAAATGAGACAAATCCTTTAATTAACTTTTAATGTAAAAAATAAAGTAACTATTCTGATAACAGAGCTATAAAAACTCTTGTTTCTATGACAAGAATTCTCATGATCCTTACTAATACATGGAAATCAGTTCATAGCATCCTCTGAAGTAGACAGATATTGGACACAATTCCATTTCCTAAATACATGCAGCTAAACCAGCTCCTCATTTTGGGTGCTGTGGGGCAGCAGACCTGACTCCAGCTGCTGCTTCAGAAGAGTGCTGATTTCTTTCAAGTCCTGTGTTCCGTCAGCCCCATGAAGATGTCTGAGATACTCAGTGGTGCCTTCAGTTGTGTCCCATACCTAAGCTTAGGCAACTGAGGCAAGCCTGTTATCGTCAAGCCTGTTATCGTCAAGCATTTCTTACCATGTACAGAAGACCCAGAGGAGATCAAAACTAAGCCTTCCACAGGTGACGTCCGTCAAGCTGCCCTTACATAGACATCCAGGGTGATCCAAGATGCTCTTGGACACTCCACATCTGCTCTCCTTTTCACCTCATGTCTTATCTGCCAGCTTCATCCATGTGGATGCCTTGAGTACTTCAGGCTGTCTCAGATGGCACCACTGGTTATGTGACCAGATCACACTCACTAAGGTGTAATCACTGTAACTAATTAAGACAACTAAACTGAGATCAGTGTTTAAAGACATGCAGCTGTCTCAGCTCCCATTACTGTCAGTGGATATCTAATCAATACAGTCAACGGCATGTAGAGAGGGATTCAGATCTCCCACAAGGAGGCACCTAGTGACTGATCTCCTGAATTACCTTCTAAACTCTGCTGACTGGATTGATTACTTCTCTGCTGACTTAAACACTTGGTTTACATCTAGATATTTGCATGTAGACCCTTGTATTGTGTTGTCTGAACATCAGACTATACCCTGTCCACAGAGGCCATCAAGCACACTAAATATGTCATTGGCTAAATTGCAGAAAAGAATGCCTTTCAAATCCTAGACCTGTTTCAGAAATCTGGAGTGAAGTGACACATCAGGGCTCAATACAATCATTTACACACCTTTGAGATGCACTAGGGTGTCAAAAGATACTCAGACGGAGCTGGTAGATGTGACATAGAACCTACAGGACACCTGAATGTTTTGGGACATTAACCTCAGGCCAGGCAGGATAACCCCAGACATCTCAGATTACTGTACTAACGCTTATGCCCAGTGCAGCTCTACCATGGCCACGTCTGGAAGTTTATATTAACATTAGGCAATTATTGTAAGCACCATATCTCAATTTTGAACATCTGACAACCCCTCATCTTCTCAGTCAGCACTTGTAACTGCACTGCTCTCTTGGATGAATTTGCAGTTTCCCACTATAATCATTTACAACTAATAATGTTTTTTGAGTTTTGTATGGGGTTTTGGAGACGTTTTTGGTTGTTTGGTTGGTTTTGGTTTTTGTAGTTTTTGGTTGGTTGGTTGGCTGGTTTGGTTTGGGATTTATTATTGTTATTATTATTGTTATTGTTATTGTTATTGTTATTGTTATTGTTATTGTTATTGTTATTGTTATTGTTATTGTTATTGTTATTGTTATTTCTGCAATGCATCATGAAGATCAGATGATCTCAAACTACATTTCAAACATCCCGACTTCACCTGAGACTGGATGTGCAGCAGAGCTCCTCTTCTTCATGGACTGACAATTGTAGGCATCTCCTTCCTTTCCTTTTTTGATGGTGTGAGCCTTCCTATTTCTTTGGTGTTCTCCGTGTCATCCCATTCATATCGTATTTTCCTTTCTCAAACAATGTGCAATGTCCCAAGTGAACATCTTTTCAGTCTGTCCTCCATAATTTCCATTCTAACCAGATGTCATTCTCCTGCATGTTATTAATGTTTGTTTCTTTCTGATGTTTCTATTCACAAGCTTTCCTGTCAGGCAGTCGAAATGCACAGATGACATCATGCGCTCAGGTAAAACACAACCCCTTCTCTGCAAATATGCTGTTGATGGAGCATAAAATATACTTGATACAATGCATACATTCCTTGGATCTTAAATAAGTCCAATGGTGGGCACATCAGCATTATTGCTGTGGCTAGCCAGCAGTTAAAAGAAACCCAGTGAAATTCTGGGCATGATGTAGTGCTGCATGTCTCTTCCACTTTCTGGAAAATAGACATTTATGGCCAAAATCCAACCACAAGATGTTACTGCAGAATTGGATGTCTTGAAGTTATCTTTGTTGTAAGTGGCTGAGTTTCCCCATAATAAGGTCTAACTACTCCTAAACCTGTGAAACAAAGTAATATTTGCACAAATTCAGTAGAGCTATATAGTAGGGCTGACTGATTATTTCCTACTATAATGAAACTGCAATAATCGAAGAATCCATCTTTATTCCTAGAAAATATTCAGCTTCTTTTAGAAAACAGTTTTTTCTCTTTTGGCTCCCAGCTTACCAGCATCATTTTTGCAGCTGCCCCATTTCGAGCCTCTGTGATTCAACAGTCTCCAAAGATGAGTGTAGATTTTTCTGTTTCTCTTTTTCCAATGGAATATTTCCACATTGAAGATCTTGTCTAGATGAAGTCTTTAGCACTACAGATACGAGCTTGTGTTTAATACTAATGGCCCTCCTCAAGCCAATTGCGAATGACAAGAGAGTTTTGATCTCCTTAGGGAGAGAATTTTGAATAATTACTTACTTTAGCCCTATTAATTTTTTAAGTAAGTAAAAGAAAGACTTATCTTGGACTCCAGGACTGGCAAAACAGACCCAGACACTGAGCCCTGAGGACTTCAGAACATCATATTGTTCAGGTGGAATATTTTCTTTTAACTTCCTTTTGTACTGCAGAGAATATATTCCTGGTCTGGCTCAAGCTTAATTTGTAGGGCTTTCTTTTTTAGAAATATAATTTATTTCAGTGAGATTGCTGGTAGAATGAGATACTATTCAGTTTTCATGTGGTGGCAGAATCCATACACCAGGTACAACACCTCTTACCTTAGAAATGTTTCTGCCTTTCTCATGTCAGATGTTATTTATGGCTGTGGCTTGTTTGGCCTCAGTGCTCTTATGCATGTGAATGTACCTTTGCAGTTGTAATAGTCAGAGAACTAGGCCTTAGATGATGAAGACTGGAAGTCACAAATAAAATTTTGCTCAGTAAAGCTGCAGTAATCTGAGACAAGTGACCTTGGGAAGGATTCAACACTGGTCTGGCTGCAGCAGGAGTGAAGAACAGCAAGTGCCCCAGGTCTCCCTCTTGGAATAGCCAAATTCTCCTGCAGAGCTGAAGCATTCTCTGATCTCCACCACCCTTTCCCAGCTGCGTGTTGGTAGGAGTCCCTGCTTTGATGGTGGGGGGAAATGGGGGAAATGGGATTTTATAATCTGTGCCAGCACAAAATCAGTTCACTAGGCTGCAACTGCTGCTGATGTACTAGAGCTAAATTCTACCCCAGTATCGAAGCAGTGGTAGATCCCATAGCTCAGCTCCAGGGTCAGCAACAAGTTGGCAGAAAACTGAGGGGTTTTTGCATCTATAGTATGACAACAGAGGGAATGAGAGGTGTTATTCAAGGGCTAAGGCATAGAGTTGAAAGGTACATAATGGTAAAATCAAGCAGAAACAACACACCAAACAAATTATTAAATTGTAATTAAAAATGAACACGTTGATGTCCTTTGATTTATGCTTGTCACAGTGTAAAGTCTGACAAATTATCTCTTCTGCCTATGTCACATGTGGAGCTGTCGCTATGATAATTTATGACTATTAGGATACAATGAAAAGTACTTGAAGGCCCCAGTCCACAGCCTGGAGACTGTGGAGGTAGGCACTCAGAAATATGTGAGAAACAGGGTCTGAGAAGGGTTTGTTGGACAAATACAAGCCAGATCTTATATTTGACCTTTCACTGATGTTGGTGGAAGGATTTTTGCTGTCGTGCCTGAGCATAGTGCATAATCAAAGAGTGGGAAGCACTGGGATGCAGAAAAGCCCTCAGGTATCCAAAGTATTAGAATAAATAAAGCCAGAGCAATCTGCATTTCAAACATCCTTATAGGGACTCCGTGGCTTGTGAGTTGCTATATTGGATAACAAAATAGACTAAATTAAATGTCTTACATTTTGTGCAATAGTCCAGTTTTTCAACTCAATGATTAAACAGGGCTTCTGCCCTCCCCTCTTTCATTCCACTAAAATAAAAAAATAAAAAGACAATCTAATTTTTAGTATCCTCAAATGAGTGTTTCTTCAAACATGAACTCCTCTGTCTCATCAGTAGAAAAAAATAAAAGGCTTAAGAAAACATACATTTCAGTTCTGTTTCTATTCATTTTTAAATGATTGTAAATGTCACTTTTCACATCTTTTAATTGGAGTGTAATGGTGCATCACTAGATTTCATAACCTTGCAGTCTGTCTTTTATCATCTCTTATAATTTATCTTAAACATCGAATTCAGCAAGAGCTATGGCCATTTCTATTAAGACCAAATTAGACCCATGGATGCATAAGATTCATGTTAAACACACATTAGAAATTGGCAGTCTTCAATGAGCTCACAGTGTAGCTTTCTCCATTATACTATTCTCTGTATTTGTGAGCTGCATCTGTCTTGCAAACCCACAGTGTCCAACAGTGGAAGCAATGCTAATTCATCACTTGGCCCTACTGACAACAAACGTAAAATCTATAAAATCTATATTGGTGCTTAACAATCAAAAAAGATTGGTTGACCTGTTTCTTTCCATTTTTTTTTTTTTTTTTCCAAAACCTTAATTTTATCTAGCAAAATTTACTGACTATGCCTATGTCATAGTCAGCATATTCACATCCTGGGGCTGTACATAGTTAGCATCATCACTTTCACGAACCTCAGTGCACCTGTAGACTGGTTAAATTTATTTTCTAAAGCCAGCAAATGCTTCACAACTGTAAGATTTCCAGAAATTTACTTCAGCCCTCACAGCCTGATATTTCAGGTAGTTTTTGCATAAAACTCAAACTAATTTGGAGGGGCGGTAATCAGAGGGAGTGGCTCTAAACTTAATTGGTAACAAGTCAATTAAAAAGGAAGAAAAGCTATTCAGAATCAGCTTGCAATGACCACAAATGCTAATGTGCAGAGGCAAATGGAAACAGAAAACAGCATTTCTAAGATTTTATACAAATATTTACCTTACAGGTGGCTTAATACTTGGAAAAGCTCACAAATAGAATTGATTAGGGAACAAAGCAAATTAACTTCCAACTTTCAGTTGTTCTGTTTAGGAGAAAAAAAAACAAACTGAGCTTTTTCTGCATAACATACATGTAGACAGTTTGTTTAGATTCTTTATGTATTATCTGTTTTTATGCTACATATGATTTTAAAATATAATTTTAAAATATTTGAAATAGATGGGAAAGGAATATTTTTACCCTGTTTTTATCCCTGAAATATCAAAACTGATGGTTTTAAGAGTATTGTAGGTGCTTCTCTTTGTGCTGAATGGAAACAACTCTCACTTTCACTTATTTCTTAATTTCTTAACCAAAAATGATCATGCAAATATTTCCTGAGCCACTGAAACCTCAATATCTGTGAGGATCCAGAGCAGTAGATACATGAATATGAAAACAACTGCAGTCATTCCCAACCACTAGAATGAAGTATTTCAGCTCTGTGGTGCCCTGGATTTTTTTAGTGGTTAAAGACAGACATTAGATTCAGCCCCTGAGCTTGTAGCTCTTTCTTTCTTTATCTGCCAAGAGCAGAGACTGGAGACTATCCCGAGCCCAGGAATGGACTTCAACTCCTGTTGGCAGCCTGGTAAAAATGAGCAAGGGCTGTGTCAAACTACTCTCACCTAACAAAAAACTGCCTCTCAGCCTGAAGATACTCCCATTTGTAACACCATCTTCATCCCTCTGCTAAGGCACTACTGGAAAATATCAGTATGTAATTAAAGAGCTTCCCTACCTTGGAGGACACACAGTGATATGACTGTTTGACAAAGTCCTGTGCATATTTCACTGTTATTTTTTCAGAGCTTGTTGCATCATCTTATGGATCAGAGAGGGGCTGAAAAAGACCATGAGAGTAACAGTGCTTCACAAAGAAAAGGTGTTGTTTGAGATCAAAGCTGCTACCAGTCGCTGCACTTTCCTTTGGGCTTCCTGTAGACTGTAAGAAATGTCTGGGAGCATGAGACTTCGAGGTTACAGTGGAAACTTGACATGGTTCTTCACAAAGCTGTGTTTCTTAACAAAACGCTCACATTCAACTCAGCCAGCCTTAACATTACTTAATCCACTTTGCCTATTTCTAATTATGTTGTCTGGAACTTCATAAAGCAAATGATCATCTGTGCCATTTCAGTGCCTCCCAGCCATCCCCACCTTTGATTGGCACTGTCACAGGCTGGCAACTTAAAATGCAGTATGCACAGGAATAAAGATGGAAGAGAGGTAGGAGGTGCATCGTGTAAGCATGTACTGACTCCAGCAGGACACACAGACAAAATGCAAGGTGTCCCTGCACAGAAGGTCCAGTAGGAGTTTTACCTATGTAATTCCCTGGCTGCACATTGACTTACAGCAGATACAAGCTGTAGAGTCCAAGAGAAAATGAGGGGTAAAAACTAGCTATGATGATTGAACCATTCCATCTGATGCTTCATTGACTGCTAGATTTGATGTTAACAGTAACCCTGTGGCACAGAAAAACAGAAGGAATAATTGCAAAAGGTACTTGTGCCTGAAGCTGGACAGCTCATTTTCCACAGCGGTGGGAAGTGGTTGAGAAAGGAAGACAGTAATGTCATAAAATAGATGTGTTGGTTCACAGGTTACTCATGCATTGGCAGGACTGACACTCTGCTTCTTCAACAGACTTTCTGTGACCTTTAATATGTCATCTGAGTCTCATTCAAAGTCCTTTGAAGTCATTATGAGAAGATGACTGAGGGCTGAGATTGTATCTCATAGCTAGCGATACATGGAGGATTTATTTTCTTTTACCATGTGCATCAGGGGAAAATGGACATCACCACTAAATACAAGACGTGAACTAAAAAAAAATAAATAAAAAAAGAGGTTGAGAGGTGAAAAAAGATTACTCTGCCCTTGTGTCTGACTGCTCACCAACTGATGGTCCACAGCCAATCTGAGAATAAAAAATTAAACCAGTGTTGCCCCATTTCATTCACTGCTTTGCAAAAACCCAGTTGCTCTTATGAATAGAGTCTGCATGAAAACTTTTGGTAACCTGCACCAAACAGCCCAAATCAATTATATTAGTGCAGTGCTGTCATGTAGAAATACTCTGTAAACCTGATCAGTATGTTGAACTGCAGCCACAGCAACTCTGGAAGTGAGAAGAAATCTCCCGTCCTTGCCCGCTTCATGATGTAAAAGAGAGGCTGGATTCATTAACTGGAATTAATGACCTGTATTATCTTCAAGATTTGAAAGGAGGTTAGAGGTTTTCTCAAGACTGGAATATGACTGTGTTGTAAAGGAAGGTATGTTTATGATTGAAAGATTTGTTCAAGTTTTGTCTGAAAAAGAAAATATTTCTATCTTCAGGGAAAAAAAAAAAGTTGTTTTCACTGCAGCAAGAGCTTGCTTTTATTCTAATAGGAACTGCCTTCTTCAGGGTAATTTCTACTTATATTCAGATATTTTATATATTCAATAATGTTTAAAATCATTGGGACAAGAATCTGGTTAAGGTACAACCTAAACAAGGTTGTAGCTCTGTAGGTTTGCAGGCAGGTGGGGAAATCTCTGCTCAACCCCAAGGAGAGAGTGAGGGTTAAAGCATTTTTTTTTTTAGAGATCTGGAGTCTGCTATTGAATATCCTTGTTCGGTTCAGCAAGTTTCATGTGCTATTAATTCTAATGATGCTATTAGACCAGCAGAGGCCATCATCCATTACCGCGTGTCTCTAACAGAGTTGGAGACCCATGCACATCAGCTATGGCACCCTGAGCAAAAGCACATCTGCACTAAACCACTCCTCCATGCTGCAAATCTCAGCCATCAGAGGAGCGAGGAAGACAGGTGAAAGTATGCATGTTTTAAGGAGCTGGATGAAAAGCTACAGTTTCTCAACAGTAAGCAACACAGAAGATAAACAAGAATATTACTAAGCCTGTGGCCAGTACTTGCTCATTTTGCCTTGAGATATATAAGTGATAAAATAGACTTCCGTAGCCTTATTCTCTTTCCCAAGTTGAAAGTGACAAGAAAATAAGATGCTGTGGTTCTTCTTAGGGGTTTCTAATCCTTTGCTGACTCTAAGGATGTCTACACTGATTATAGGATGCACAAAACCCAAGATGGCTTTAAGTAAACCGCTGTAACAGAGCAGCCAAGGATACAGCTGACTTTTGGACAGCTACGCTTCAAGCGATCTCCAAGCCAGCTTCTGATTAGCTCAGATACCTTTATACAGCACATGTTTCACAGGGGAAATACCCCAAGAATCCTGACATTGTCAGTCACAGTGAGAACATTTCCAAACTTTAGGAGTCAAAGTGCTTTACTTTCTCACCTTAGACTTTATGCTTGACAGCTACCATCCAGAATCGCCCTATTTATCAGAATAATGTTGAAAAAGGGAGGAATGGGAGTGTTATGGGACTATGACACGTACAGACAAAGGCTAGAAAAAAAAGTTCTGAGAAGAACACGAAAATATGGGATGATTTCTCCCAAATGCATTTGCTAGGGAAAAGTATAATCAATCATAATTCTCAACCTGCCTTTGTTAATTTTCTTAGTTTTAATTAGGAACATACAAGAAGGCTAATCAGGAAAGGATCATACCTGTTAAATTTTTGAACAGAGGAGACAGCTTGTCCTAAACATTTCTGGGTGACAGTGATCCAGGAAACTAGTAACTGTGTGTACTCTACATATACAGAGACATGATCATAATAAGAAGAGGAAAGTAAATATGAGCTTCTGTTGGCCCTATTTCTTCATCTAATGTAGGTCTATGTGACATTTGATTATGCGTGTAAATCAATGGTACTGCTTGTATTTATTGCAACAGTGCATTGGTTTTGATGTGGCTATGTTCCAGCTTGCCAAGGTCATCAAAAGTAATTTCTGAAAAAGAATGAAAGAACCTCTCTCCCTAAGAATAAATATATGCCATGGGCAAGGACCTTGAAAGGTCACATTTCGATGCAGAAGGTGTAAGAACATTTCACAGTCGTAGGTGTAATTATAAGTTGAAGTAATATGTCTCAGGAGGAGGAAGAAGATTAAATCAAAGTCTTTAGTGTGACAGTGGGGGCAAGAGCTTTGGCTGGTCTCACTTCCCTGAGAGAGAATCCTTCTGGGAGTCCTTGTGGCTTCGGGGCAGTTCACAGCAGTTTAGTGTTGGGAGAGGGAAGCACAGACTGCACAACGAAGAGTTTGTGGAAAACATAATAAAATCAGTCTGTAAGCACATGTTATAGGCAAATATTTTTCTCCACAGGAGGCCAACATAGCTCCAGAAATATGGAGACTACGTGTTATTTGTCTCCCAGAACACAAGACCAAAATCTTGATGGGAGATACATGACTTGGGCTTGTATGATTATGAGGTACTCTAAGATGGCAGCAGTCACAGATGGTGTGAGAGGGTATTGCAGGGGAAAATATGCTTAAATAGTTTAAACTAAATCAGAATGGAAGAAGTTTATTCATTTTTTTATCACTTTTGTGTCTCTGTGTTAATACTGATAAAATTGTCTTTAAATGTAACTGTTTCCTCTATTTTGTTCTCTCTTTGTTTTGTATAGAAATGGAGTATTTAAATGATCTCTGGAGCCTCGAAAATATATTACAGAGCAAACCATATATTCCTTACCCATGCAAATCACATTAGTGAGAGCTGTGGATTAATCAGCCCAATCCTCTTTCAACTTTATCTCATTTTCTTTACTCCTTCCCTGCTGTGTAACCCCATTAAATAGTTCACCATACGCAAAGAGGTAGCAGCCTACCCTCATACTTTTGGTATGCGTGTATATAGTGGATCTGAATATCCGTTATTACAGAAATAAATACAGATAGGGATCTTTCTATTAACATTCTCTATACACAGAGGCAAATGAAGAGACAATGTCATTATGAGCCCAAAGAGAGTCACTGTTGATTGAAGGGTGGCAGCTATATTAAAATAAGGGGCTGTAGAAAGTTGTAACTTGCTTTTGTCAGACTTTTTTTATAGAGATCAGATTACTTCTGCAGTACTGAGATATATCTTTTGGCAGGCTAGGCAAGGGGTTGTACTACCATGGGAACTATTTATAAGTGTTGGATCCTTAAGTGTGTTACTGATGTGCTTACACAATTTCATTGATCCCAGTGGAACATATTATGGTTCATACAGCTGAAGCATGGTGCAGCTGGCAGCAAAATACACGGAGACCTGCTATATCCTCCATGTGTTTAGATAAGTTTATTAGTTTCTAGGCTCAGCTGACTCTACCTGCTGCTCACTTATTATTTCTGCAAACATTCACAAATTGAGAAGGTAACAGGAGGCCCTGGGCTCACTTGGAGCTCAGGCAACTTATGATCTTATGCTTCAGTGCTGTTAAGATGCCACATGCTGTTGTGCTTCCTGTACTATGTTAGAAATCATTTTGCAGATGTCTTTTTACTTCTGTGAGTCATATTACAAGGCTTATCAGAGGTGGGGAGTCTTGCTTGTCAATTCTTCTCATCCTACTTCTGGATAAAGCTGTGTTGGCTACTGAGCTTGCAAGAGATAAGCAAATCCTTGGGCCTGAGGGACAATTGCCTATCATGAGGTCTGATTTTTAATTAAGAGGGCTGAGAAACAGTGACCTTGCTGTATTTTCTATATACAAGGGCAAGAGTAGGATTAGCGATGCATCCTTTCGGGATATTACACTGATTTGAGGGAATCTTGCTTTCAAATGAGCATCCTCCAACTTCAGCAGGTTTCAATTCTGTACACAGGGCAGCTCGGGACACATTACTTATCCTTTACCCAAAGGAAGCAGAGTCTTCTTTAAAACTAGGTGAATAAGCATGTCTGTGAGATGGACACCTTCATTTGTGGTTCCAGCATTCAGAAAGGAGCTCATCAAAATACACTACAAATGGTTTGAGATGTGCTTGTTTCAATACTGGGCCAGTCTTAAACTCAAACTAGATCAATAATTTTGACCAGCTGAGGACCAGACTCCACCAGAAATTTAAAGAAGTAACATAGATCATTTGATTCAACAGTAAACTTCTTTGAATCCAATTATATGTGGTGACTGCAAACGAAGAAGGGGCTATGACACGTAGTTGTACTTCTGTTACATTCTCCCTTCTCATCCCAGGCATTTATTGCCTTTAACAGCAGGAGGAAAGGCAGAGAACATCTCCTCTCATTTCTTTGATGGGGCTGAAAAGCAATTCAGAAAACTCCACAGCACTTTTCTCCTGTACTCACACCACATAAATGAAACAATCATAGAACCATGGAATCATTTAGGTTGGAAAAGATCCTCAAGACCATTGAGTCCAGTCATAACCTATCTCTAACATTAAACCGTGTCCCTAAAACCTCACCTATGCATCTTCGAAACAACTCCAGGGATGATGACTCAACCATTTCCCTGGGCAGCCTGTCCCAATGCTTCACAACCCCTTCCATGAAGAAGCTTTTCCCTAATATCCAACCTGAACCTTCCCTAGCACAACTTGAGGTAATTTCCTCTTGTCCTATCACTTCTTACTTGAGAGAAGAGACCAACACCCACCTCACTACAACCTCCTTCCAGGTAGTTGTAGACAGTGATAAGGTCTCCCCTCAGTCTCCTTTTCTCCAGGCTGAACAGCCCAGTTCCCTCAGCTGCTCCTCAGCAGATTTGTCCTCCAGACCCTTCACCAGCTTCAATGCCCTTCTCTGAACTCACTCCAGCACCTCAAGGTCTTTCTTTTAGTGAGGAGCTCAAAACTGAACACAGGAATCAAGGTGCGACCTCACCAGTGCCCAGCACAGTGGCACAATCACTTCTCTAGTCCTGCTGGCCACACTATTCCTGATACAAGCCAGGATGCTGTTGGTCTTTTTGGCCACCTGGGCACATTGCTGGCTCCTGTTCAGCCAGCTGTCGATCAACACCCCAATCGTTACAACTATCTTTTTTTTTTCCTTGCAAGGACATTGAATACTGTGCTCAGGGTAAAAGCATTCATGCTGATCAAGGCAAGAAAAAGCAGTAGTCAGTGCAGCAAAGCATGAATGGCACAGGCAGGTCCTGCCCACTGCTGTACCTTGGAATGCACTATTTTGTGTGAGTTTTCTTTATGTAGAGAAAAAAGCCAACAGCACCATGATCCCCAGAAATGTGAGCAAAACACTCAAAACTTTTTCCACACCACATACATGGTCTATATAAAGGAATGTCAAAATCAACCTGTGACGAATTGCCCTCTTGAAAGGGGCTTTCTCTTTCTCTGTTCAAATATGGCCAAAATAGCCTGTTCAAACTAACTTTTGAAGAGCCAATGATAGATGTGCTAAGTCCCAGATGAGATCCCACAGCCCATTCCCAGGACTGACAGGGATTTTCAGATACAGTTCCTCTGCCAGCATGTTGATCCCATGAGTCTCAGATTTGGTTTGGAAACCACGTAGCTCAGATATAGGCTGGTGAGGCAGGTCATGTATGTAAATGCCAACCAGCTTCCCAGGTCAGGGCAACTTGTGTCATATTGGCTAGAAATGCTTTGTATGTAGCTGTGTAGCGAGACCTTAACTGTTCTTTGAAAACATCTGACATTTCTTCGTGACAACTGGTACCAGTAATTCCTTCTTAGTTGTCTAAGCCCTATCTGACTCCTGCTTCTAGCTGAATTTCATAACCCTAGATAAGCGCTCTAGGGAACAGCAGCAGTGGTTAAATATCTTGAGTAAAGCTTTTGACATCTGATTGCAAAGCATTTTCTGTGATTGAGAAAAGTACAGGCTGGATGAATGGGCTTGAATGGGCTTAAATGGGCTGAATATTAGTTGGATAACCAGGCTCAAAGGGCAGTAATGAATAGTTCAGCATCCAGCTGGCAACCAGTAACGAGTACAATAGGGTTTGATTCTGGTATGATATTATTCCACATCTTTATCAGTGTCCTGGATGATCAGACAGAATGCATCTTCAGCAAATTTGCAGGTGAAGATGGGGTGGATGGAAATATTCTAAATGACAGTAAAACTTCAAGTCACAAGGAATTTTATAAACTTGAGTCTGGGGTGAAAATACATCTCATGGTGTTCTAGAAATGAAACAGTGCAAAGTTCTGCACATGGGACTTTCAAACTGCATACCTGGCTGCAGTAGAACTACCATGGCCAGCAGATTAGAAATTATAACCTCCTCATTTTTGCTTACAGGGAAGTCACACTTGTAATGTTGTGATCTGTTTTTTGAGTCCCCTCGTTCAACAGTGTTAACAAAATTATCAGGGACTTGGAGCATACAAATTTCAAGAAGAGGATGGAGGAGTTGTGTTTATTGAATCTGGCAAAAGAAATCCAAAGAAGAATCTAATTGCAGACTACTTGAAGGAGGGTTTTAAAGGTAATGACACCAAATTCATAGAATCATAGAGTAGTTTGGGACCTTCAAAGCTCATCCAGTCCAACTCCCTGCTATGAGCAGGGACATCTTCACCCAGATCAGGTTGCTCAAAGCCCTGTCCAGCCTGGCCTGGAATGTCTCCAGGGATGGGGACACCACCTCTCTGGCCAACCTGTGCTAGTCAAAAATGTGTTCCTCATGTGTGGCCTGAATCTCCTCTCTTTTAGTTTAAAATCATCATTCCTTGTCCTATCACAACAGGCCCTGCTAAAGTCTGTCCCCATCTTTCTTATAAGCCCCTTTTAAGTACTGAAAGGCCGCCATAAGCTCTCCCCCGAGCCTTCTCTTCTCCAGGCTGAGCAACCCCAACTCTCCGCCTTTCCTCACAGCAGAGCTGTTCCATCCATGTAACCATCTTGGTGGCGTCCTCTGGCCCCTCTCCAACAGGTTCATGTCTTTCCTGTTCTTTCTTATACTGAGGACTTCAGCTTAGTAATAATGGAAGGTGATAAAATATTCAGCAGTATCAATCAAGTGCAACTTGACAGGTTGAGGTTGGATATTAAGAAAACCATTTTCCCTAGGAGGGTGGTACAGTCTTGAAACGGAGGTTTTCAAAATTCAGCTAAACAAAGCTATGTTTTATGTGATTTGCTGTCAACAACAGCTATACTTAAGGCTAGATGTTTGCTTAAGTCGCTCCAGAGGTCTCTTCCAGCCAGGGTTTCTATGGTTTGCTCTCCATAAGTGCATTGACTACATAGATATGACAAAGACTAAGTGAGAATTCCCACCTCTCTTTAGTGGCTGTGGTAAGCAATGTTGGCAGAGTGATAAATAATTTGTATAGACCCTGTTTCTAGTCAATTAATTAGCTATACTTTTCCCATTAGAATAAAGTCTGGTTTAGAGCCTGTTGTCCATCTAAATTGACTTTTGGGGTGCCTGTGTAACAAACCCTCAGATGTCACAGCCTTTCAAAGATGAAAGTGGCCTCAGAATGAGGTTAGCCAACTCCTGCAGCACCATGCAAAACATGTACCAGAGAATTAAATCTATAATTACATTTTCCAAGAGAACTCATAAATATATTTCCCCTCAGCTAGAGATTGTATGAAATTCAGTGAGCCAATTCAGAAGAGGGGAACTCTCCCCCCTCCCCTTCTATATCACAATTCTTAATGTAAAATTTTCTAGCTATTACTAAGAAATAAGAGAGGATATAAATGCTAAGAATAGAACCAAAAAGGTTTAATTTGGAAAAAAAAAAAAAAATCAGAAATACATTGGAAACTGCAAAGTAGGGAAAGTTTTGGAGAAAAGTTCTCCTGGAAAAGTTTCAGAAGAAAAATTGAAAAAAGTGGGCAACAAAACAAAGTGACCCATGAAAAATCAAAGCTCTTCTGCTGGTCTCCAGCAGGCAGCATGTGTCTCTTCATTAGAGGAGTAAGAGAACAGATGCGCTGCCCTTGCTGTTCCTATTGCCCAGCTGCCAATGGTGCAACACACAGGTGCTGCCAACTCTGTGCTGTGCAGAACTCACATTAAAACAGGCTATTGTTAATTTGATTTTTTTTCCTGGTCTTTTTTTCCCATCTTTTAGCCATTCTTATTTTATTCCACTCTTTCCCACCCTACCCCCATCTCCCTTCTCTGGCATTTATCAATTTTATTTCTTCAATTTTTTTTTTTCCACTGTCCTTTTCTTAACTGTATTGATTTTTGGTGGCTCTCCTGTCATGCCTCTTGGCTATTCTGTGGTAGCCAGCTTAACTCCCTGACACAGAATCATAGAATAGCTTTCCACCTCCTGATTCTTGTCTCCTATTTTAGTTTCCATACACATAAACTACTATATTTGTGTGTCGTGGTTGAGATGGACAAACAACATAGACCAAGTTCTTCCAGGATGAAAGTAGTAGATGCCATTTAGTGCATTTTTATACAGTTTTACCAATTCATGTGTCTCTTCACTATTGGTTACAAGTTACAGCAGTAACATCTCATTGGCTAATTTTGCTATCATCAATGTTACTCTTCTACTCCCTTCTCTCTCATGGGTACATCCTTAACATCTCCGGATACTCCTTTACTCCCATCTTTCTCATGGGTAGGCCTTCATATCTTCAATGCTAATTTCTGTTTCCATGCCCTCCGTCAGGGAATCCATGGACCCACTGTAGTCCCCCACATTTGTGTGGCACAAATACAGGTAAACCTTATTCTATACTTGGAGCTCCAGAGCATTAGTGTAACACACAAAAAAAATAACAAGCCATAATGCTTAGAAAAAGGTATTTATTTTACCAGGGAAAATAATTGAAACAGTTTTCCAAGGCAACTGGCTAATTCATCACTGTTGCATGAGTTCAGACTTAACCTAACCTGTCTCCAAACCTGGATATTCAGAACTAGTGAAATATCTCAGATAATTTCTTCATATAGCCTCTTTCTTGGCTGTTCACAGACTACAGAACTAATTTGTGATACTGTTATCCTGTGCTTTGTCTCCTGTCCACCTTCTGAACAGCTCTACTTTAGTTTCCCTCTTAGCTGCTCCGAGCCACGCTATCAGACCAGTGTTTCTCCAACCCATCAACAGCAGGTTTATCTTCCTCCTTTCCCATCTCTGGAGCTAAATCCCCTCCAGGTTCAAGTCTGAATTTCTTTTCTCATTCCCTGGCACATGTTCACAGCTGTTAGTTGCAGCCATTTCTCGCTCCCTGGCTCGGAGGAGTGGAGTTGCTGTCCTGTTCCCTTAGCACTGCTGGGATTTATGTGAGCCATCTTTCTTAATGGTTGGTGTCCCATTTTAATGCCAGCCTCGGAGATGGATACCCACAGTTTGAAAAAATGTTCCTGTCACTGTGTCAATATCCTCCTTTTTGAGATTCTCTTTTGGTTCCTGCTCCCTAGCACATTGAACATCAGGCATGGATGGTTTATCCCAGACCTGCCAGGGCTCTTTAATTCGATGTAGCACAAGTACATCAGGGCTACTCTTGACATCAGTGGCATGTTAAGTATTCAGACACTTTCATCTTGGCCTGTCCTGCTGAGTGTCCCCATAAACACCTGGGAGCCAGTTTCATGGCCTGCTTTCATACCTTCTAAGATCTCTTCTGTCCTGACACCTGAAAAAAATAAGGCATCTGTTAAGCTCTGCCAGCACAACAGCCTCATTTTGGTAACAAAAATGCTATTTTTGGGGGAGGAAATTTATTGTTTCTTCTTTCATCCTGAATTATATATACTTGTGGGGCAGGCAACCACTGTGCTGTCTTTTAGGCAACACCCAGCATGTAACAGAATTGGGTTATCTAAGCCAAAATGGCACTAATGTCATCTCTATGTCATGTTACTTGACCTAGCCAGGAGATTCAACCAGCACTTGACTTGTGAGTAAAGATTTCTTTTGGAGCCTCAGGACATGAAATGGGACATATCCATGCTGCTTGGCTGGGCAGCCAGATGCCAGCCTTCCACAAAGATACAGATCCAGCAGCTCCGCTGCTCGCCTTGCCAGCTCTAGAGCCGTGCAAAGCACCAGGCTGCAGTGAACCTCAGCTGTTCCTTCACCAGAATATCAGTCCCAGTATCTGTTCCTCCTGCTTACTCTGGAGGCAATTAAAACTTGCCTTCATCCCTTGCTCCAACCTCTTCCTGTAGTAACAGTAGCCCATAGGACATTCAGGGAGAAATAAAACTGTTTTACTTTCTCCCTGTGCCCAAATCTCTGAGGAGCTGGATCATTAAATGTGCTCTGAACATGTCCACCACCCAAAGTCTGTGACAGAAGGAAACTCTCATCTATGGTTCTCACAGAAGCCAGTTCCATGTAACTGGGATATAGGAACCTGTTGCATTAGCAACGCTGATACCAGGTACTAACATGGGAAGAACTGGAACTGGTAAACCTTCCCAGCAAAAGGCTTTCCTGTGAGAGCAAGTGGGTTAAGTACCAGCTTTCTAAATAAATAAACTGCATAGCTGAATCCTGATAACAGTTTGAACTCCAGAAGGAAACTATTTTTTTTTTCTTTGCTGCAAGAGAGATCCAGTTATTCTCCAGCATCCTCTGATTCCCCAGGGAATCACATGGAGCTGTTTGCATTTTATGGTGATGCTGGTTTTTCATCTTTCCAGAAATATGTCTGCTAAGTTATGCCATCTCCTAGATGTGCAGTTTCTTGGCATTGTTCCACAGCACCATGGTTTAATGAGAGGGAAGTGCTGGAGTTACCCACTGGCATCAGCTTTCATTCCCTCTCCAACTTCTCTTTAGATTGAATGAACTTCTATTATGCCAGATATTAAATTGCACTGAATACTACACTTGGCCAATTCTATTGTCATCTCCCTTGCATTTTTCAAAAATACAACCACAGCTGACCACTCTGAAAAGGTCTTATATTGTTTGCATAGCATATAGATTATATACTACACACAGTGAATTTAGTGCACAAATATTCAAGCATGTAGGGTGAAACCACTAACCGAGAACTGGAATACAGACCACAAAACAGCTAGGAGTGCCAATGTCATTAATGGAAACCCCATTGCAGAACAGGCATCACAGGCAGGGGGACAGTGCAGCTGAGGAAATGTTCCCTGACCCATGAAATTGTGGTGAAGTCATAAATACCAGCCCTTCAACATTTCTTCACCCACACTAATCTCTCCTTCCCCCATGGATAAGTTGTTGGTCAGGTTCAAGAACGCTTACGCTGGGATGTGCAACAGACACAGGGAATTGTGGCTTTTTTGGTTTGAATTTGTTAGGTTTCCTGGCTATTTCCACCCAGGAGCAGGTTCTGCCCACCCAAAACAGCTGTCGCTGGTGACCTCCAGGGATTGAGCATCGTACCCCTTCTAAGCCATGTAAAAGGCACTAGGACAATATGAAGGACTCAGAGAGGAGCCCAAGATCAAAAGACTGACTCTTAGCAGCAGGGAGCAGCAGGGTGGAAGAACTGGCTGCCCTAACCTGCAGTGCAAACCATGCATTGCTGCCTCCTCCATCAGCTGCCAAGACCAGCAGTGGTGGCTACTGCAGGCAGCAAGGGAAGTGTCTCCTTCCCACCTAGACTACCTCAGATTTCATTAAACCTTTACAGCACCCAAAACACACCCTGAGCCTGCTGGGATCTCACTGAGGCATCTCAGCTCTGTATTCTTGTCCTTTTCCCAAACTTTCAGCAAGTCCTCCTTCTCTTCCTGAACCAAGGCTGCTCTTAAAGCAAAAGTCGTTTTTGTCAGCCTTTGGATATCATCCTACAGTAGCTGATCTCATTCCTGCCTGCAGTGCTGAAAAACCTTGAAATGGCTCCTTCCCAAAATGAAGCTGAAAAGAGTATTTTCCACTGCTGAGGAATGGAGAGAAGGATCTAATGAATGCCTCCTGCAAATTGTGTGGGCTCTGGGGAGCTGAATGCAGAGAATCCCTTAGACATAATCTCCTGAAGGAGCTGTGCTCTGCACAGCAAGGAATCTCATTGCCTATGTGTGCTCTCCCAAATTCAGGCAGTACAGCTCCCAGCCTGGGCCTCCCCAAAACCAAACCCCGCATGTTAAAGCATTCTGTAGGCTGACACGAGTCAATACCAGAGCAGAGAGTCAAATATTTCTGTTTCTTCAGCCAATGCTCTTTCCACTAGATTGCACTGCATCTTATATAACAACTGCTTAACTAGATAAAATGCACTCCAAATGTTAAGTTGAAGTGAAAAGATTTTCTTCCTAATAAGCGAAGCATTGTTTCAACCTTTGGAAAATGCATGTACATTTTTTAAATATTTTGGAGTCATCCAGAAAACACCAAAACTAGACTTTCAACATTTTCCTTATGTTTTTCTCTGTTTGTGGTGGGGCTTTTTTTAATGAAATTTCACCAAATTTTGTGCCAAATCAACAAAATAATTATTTTTTACAAGTCTCGCTTACCTTAGAGTTCTTCTATCTGCTTTAACCACTGATCAAGACAAAATTTGTTGTCTGCTGATCTCAATGGGGACTCTGTTACTAATCTCACTGGAGACATCTTTTGAGGCCAAGCATCTATAATGCATAAGCATTCAGCTAATATTTAAAGAATGACCTAGTGATTTTAAAAAATGCTAAAGCAATCACATTCCTGATATGTGTTGGACTAGTCTTGCAAGAAGGACTGCTTCCAAGTGACACCATGCATGAGAGCTTGCATATTATCACCTGACATAAGTAATCAGGCTGGAAAATTGCTGCTACTGTAATTGAGTCATTCAATTGCAGCTATTGTTGGAGTTATCTCCCTCCTGGCCCAGAATGCAGAGACAGATGAGCAGTCAGATCCTTGTACTTGAAACACTCCTAGCATGGAAAACTACAATGCTACTGTTTTGTTTTCCAGAAATTAAAGTTGGTCCTCAGGGGCAAGGTGTCATTTAAAGATGCAGGGAAATTTATCTATGAATCCAGAGGAGACTGTCAAAGTGAGTATGTCTGAATCAGCCAGTGTTGGCATTGATGCTTCATTGGCTTGCAGCCTTGTTAACTGTTTATAATTTCTAAGTGTTAGGTACAAAATAGTCTAGCAGTAGAAACATACCGGGAATTTTTATTTGGTGGCAACCTACTTGGGCTTTTGCTTGCCATCCCTGGATAATCAAAGCAAGTGAGAATCACAAACACACTGAATCTGATGGTCTTCTTTGAAAATTCAAAGTAGCATCAATCATCCAAGTCAGTCAATTGATCATCACATTACACAGATCAAAGCATGACAGGGGTAGAGTCTACCTAAAACTCTTTTACAGTTCTGCCTTGCAAACCATCTTGATGGTCTAAGTATATCAGGACAACAATCTTGTCTCCCCAGGCTTTGCAACACAAGCATAACCTCAGCCTTTCAAAGTACATGAAGCTCTATGCATGCAGTTAATTATAAATAGCGTTGAAATAGAAGCTTAAAAATGGAAGGTCGTGTTCCCTCCATCTGAACATTAAATCCCTTCAAGATCGGGCTGCCCTAGATAGAAGTGGCTGCTTTTAGCTGTATGGTGTCTGTATTACAAAATGTTCTTTTAAACCGTCAGGTGGTAAAAGGAGCTTGACTTGTACTTTACCAGAGCCAAAGCAAAGAGGAAGGGTTAGATATGCTGCCTTTTCTAAGTGCTCAGCTAACAGCACAAGCACATTTGTTACAGATGCTTGACCTCAGGAATGCCTGACTGTGAAGTCCTTCTATCACACTGGAGATGGGCTTTGAAGCAAAGCCCATAAAACATAGGCTGTAAGGCCTGTAGCCATTCAAATACATATGTTGAGCTTTTCAGTATGCCAGGAACCATGATCTGCTTGGTAAGATTTATCATAGCCACCTTCTTTTAAACTAATATTTAGTCACAAATGTAAAAATTGAGATCCAGAAGCCTTTGCTAGTTTTCTGCCATTGCAAATTGACACTGGTCAGAATTACTTTGTTCTTCCATGAAGGACAACAACTAACATAAAGCTGTGTCAAACCTGACTCCAAACCTGTCCTTGGAAAAGTGCTGTCTCTGCTCCCCTCCAGGCCTCACTTTGTCCCATGTTAACC
The DNA here is from genome assembly GCF_036013475.1 of Columba livia. Taxonomy (NCBI): domain Eukaryota; kingdom Metazoa; phylum Chordata; class Aves; order Columbiformes; family Columbidae; genus Columba; species Columba livia. The sequence continues at coordinate 7,678,805 of NC_088604.1, forward strand.
CTGCCAATGATCACAGAATGATAGAATGTCATGAGTTGTAAGGGCCCCATAAGGATCATCAAGTCCACCTGCCAAAGACTGATCCTGTGAACCAAATCCCCCCAAATGTTTATGCAATGACAGCTTCTTGTCCAACCATGCCACAGCAGCCAGGTTGTGGAGGTGCCCTTTGCACCAGCATTGCCTGGACAGCCTTTGAGTTGTTGATGGGATCTGGAGTCTATGTGGAGTCCAGGGGCCACCTAGGCCTCCAATATGAAACACCACTAGCCACAGAGACCAGTGGAGCTGTCTGACATCAGCTGTGCAGCACTATCAATTTGTTTGTTTGACCACCTTTGTCAGAAGGGAAGATTGAACCCAGTTCAATCCAGTTCAACCCACTCTCCATCATTCCAGAAAAGTACCCTTAAATATCCCTCAGATGAGCTGAAAAAAGGAAGGAGGTGCTGCTCTTGCTCCTTGTGGGGAAGGGAGAGGAGTCTTGGTACGATCACCTGAAATTGCAACCAAATACTTTTCCTGGGGTTGAATAAAATGTTTTTGTTCAAATTTGGGGGAGTGGGGTCTTTTTTCAGTGAACACCAAGAATGCGTAATCTGCCTTCAGCTTGCTCTTTGTGTTGTGTTTTTAAGGGTGGTGAGGTCTACTTTAGACCTTATATTTATTTGGGTGTGCTGTATACATGTGAGAATATCTAGGAATTTTTAGAGATCATTTTGACGATCAACTGCAAAACCAGACAGTCTTGTCTCTGTCCTCTTACCCTTAAAAACACAACAATAGCACTTTCCGGCATAAACCTGTGCTTTAGGAAGCATGCAAGTTCTTTTCAGATAACAATCAAGTGAAATCAGTGGAAAGCTCCGTTGCACCTTGTTGAAAGGACAACATCACTGCTGTCTGCTCTAGAGCAAGGACATGGGCTGAAGGAGTATGTGAATATTGCCAAGGTTCTTACAAAATGGCAACAACATGAAACCCATTCCTAACACAATCCAGCCCATAAGCAGCTCCAGTGCAATGATGAAAATTCTGTGATTCAAATTGTGTGTGCATGAATATTGGTAGGATCAGATACCTTGGGAAGGATATAATGAGAAAATAGTAGTGCAAGCCTATTTTTGCAACTTCTGCTCATATTTAATAGAAATCTGTGCAACTCCTGTCCTATAGCCTGATCAGAGAGACAACAAAAGCGATAAAATATTTTACTGACTGATGTCCCAAGGGCACAGACGAGCATCAGTTCTACTCTGGCAAGCATGTATTGCAGAATCAGAGCTCTAGTTTTCACACCTCATTGACTGTTTAGCTTTACTCTCTCCATTTAGTACTCTTGACCAAAAATGTAGTATACTTTTTTCATTAAAATTCCAGCACCATATAAATCTGATAAGAATTCGAACAATAAAGAAGGTGCCATTAAATTAATCTAGCACTCTGGCAAAAACCAGAGTGATGGGAATTGATGAAATATAAGCTTAATCAATTCTTCTTTGAGTCTCACTGACATTTCAAGGTCCACCTGGGATTGTTATATGGGCTAGGGTTTAGGTTGGATGAAGTTTATGAGAAGAGCTTAATAAGTATCTATTGATTGTATCTAAGCAAAGACAACTACAGTATATTCAACCAATTCTATTCAGTGACATATGATATTACAACAATATAAGTTAACTGATATAATAAATTTTCCTAAATCAAGATAAGAATAGGTCCTTAGCTAAAAGTATGTGTTCCCTGGATTTTACTGTGAACGGCCTGATTTTTGAAAATGCCTTGTATAAAAGCCACAAGAGAGAAGGAGCCATTAAAAGCAAACCCATGCACAAAGGAATCATTGTAACAGAAAAAAACCCAGTTCAAATTTTGTCAGTTCCTAAGTTGCCTTTCTTCAATCTTTTTTATATCCTGTTTCGAAACAGACAGCGTGAGTGTGCACTTAATGGCAACATGAGAGACGAGGTAATTCTTGGATGCTCTAGGTGCATTCTGCTGAGTTCTGCATCACCATCGGGTTTGAAGACGCTTGTGTCATTAAGGGCATATAAGAATGTACAGATGTTTACAATTTACTGGTGACTGAAAATGACAGTGTTAATGATATCCTGGCAATCAGAGCTGAGAATGAGTCACATGTTGGTTTTTAAATGGAAAAAAGAAGACCAATTGTATTTCAGTTCTGCAGGTGTTGGAAATTGCACTGGGGCAAATCAGTGTGGAAGACTCATTTATGCTTTTGTTGTTTGTTGGTACCTCTGGGAAGTAGGAGCACAAGCAAAAATTTTTGTGAGACTGAAAGAAAACCCTTCAGATAGGTTTTGTTGAATTGAAAAGTAAAATCCAGAAACTAAAGTATTTTGGATTCTGCAATTATTTCAATTTCAGATATTTCTCCCATGCTAAATCCAAATAAGTCTGAAAATCAAGGTAATTTCAAATCAAAACTTATTGACGACGGTTATAAAAGAAAAAAAGGCTAATATTTTTGGAATCAGAAATTTGGAAAACTAGATGCAATGTTGTGATATCTGTATTTTTGAAAAAAAAGCCATCAAACAGTGAGTCTGAAACCTTCTGTACAGCTTCACATCTGGGACCTGCGTAATATATTAAGATTCCCTGTGACTCAAGTTACAAATACTCCTGCTATTGTAGTTATTCAAATTTAATAGAAGGCCCTGCCTCAAATAGAATATTTTTAATAAAATAAGACTTTGGCTCAAGGGAAGCTGTCTTCATTGCACGTGTGTTTCTGCAGGCAGATGTTACTGACTTCTGTGTTCCATAAAGTCAAAGCACCCCAGTGCAGCATATGAGAAAGAGCTTTGTACAGGTAACTCTCTGAAAAGTCCATGTCATGGAATCCATTTTGTGCTCTAATATGGAAAGGACAAGATGAAAACAGCTTCAGCTCCAAAAAGTAATAACTTGTTCTGTCTAGTTCTCAGATCCCTGATTCAGCCACTATTATATCAGCAAAAATAGCAGCTCATACACGTACCCTAAGTGCATGTTAGGAATTGTAGTTGAAACACTTTCAGGAATACATTTGTAATGCATAAATGTCTGTCTAACCTATCCCATTATCTCTGGGATTGTAGAGGTATTACTGACACTTCAAAAATACTTCATAAGAATATTTTACAAAAACACTAAAAAATGCTTGCTAAGCATTAGAGGGCTCTAGAAGAGCAAATTCTTCCCTCATCCAGAGTTGAAAAGGTGCTGCAGTCTCACTGATGACCCAAATCTCTTGAACAAAATATTACCAAAAATGAAATGTATTATCAGCAATTGTAATACACGCTTAAAAAGGAGTGGTACTCAGATATCTCAGAATTTTACAAGTGAGCCTCATCGTTGATTTCTGCATCTCATTGCATCCATTTCATGGAGTGTACTGATGCAGGGCAAAGCTGAATGGTTGGTATCAGCTGTGTAAGAACTCATTTGCTATCTGGAGCCAGCAATGTGCTCTTGCAGCCCAGAAGGTCAATTGTATCCTGGGCTGCATCACAAGCAGCATATCCAGCAGGTGGAGGGAGGTGACTCTGCCCCTCTGCTCCGCTCTGGTGAGACCCCACCTGCAGTTCTGTGTCCAGCTCTGGAGCCCTCAGCACAGGACACACATGGACCTGTTGGACAGGGGCCAGAAGAGCCACAGAAATGATCCGAGGCTGGAACAGCTCTGCTGGGAGGACAGGCTGGGAGAGCTGGGGTTGTTCAGCCTGGCTCCAGGGACACCTTGTTGAGGCCTTTCAGTACTTGAAAGGGGCCACAAAGAAAGATGGGGACAGACTTTTTAGCAGGGCCTGTTACAGTAAGACAAGACGTAATGGTTTGAAACTAAAGGAGTGGAAACTCATGCTAGACATAAAGAAAAGTATTTTTACAAGCAGAGGTTGCCCAGAGAGGTGGTGGATGCCCCATCCTTGGACACATCCCAGGCCAGGCTGGACAGGGCTCTGAGCAATCTGATCTGGGTGAAGATGTCCCTTCTCATGGCAGGGGTGGGACTGGATGAGCTTTGAAGGTCCCTTCCAACCTAAACTATTCTATGATTCTATTATTCTATAACTGAGAAACTCCTGTAGACTTCACACGTGGTACCACTGAGGTGTCTATGAGGCCTCATAGTGCAAGAATGGTGTACACCCAACACTTGGGCCATGCAGAATTGCATCAGCAAGATCCAGTTGCAGTAGTAACTAAAGAGATCCTCTGGGAAGAAGAGCAGGAGAATGGGCTGGAAATGTCTGTAACGACTGTCACTCCACTAAGTTCTGCCCTTGAGCAAGCACAGTACCTGCTGAAGCCAGGAGGACTTTTTTAAGGGACTGGAACTTCATGTTGCTGTAAGAATCAAACCTAGGCTGGCTCACGGTGTTCTGAAGGAGAGTATCTTCAGAAAATTTCCTAGAAATGTTTAATCATTTCATCCTGGATAGTATTTAAATAGTTAAATAATTACCTCTTTTGTATTTTTTCTTAATATATCCAGCTGACTACTCCCTTCCCATTTTTAAATCTCATTGATATTTTTGAGCCTTCTAGATGTCCCTAATCTTGTCAGGGTATAGTGAAAGTCTCACCTTGATTTTAAAGAGGATTATTTATGTGCACACAACCTTTTAAGTCCCCATTATTTCAGAATCTGTTTTAAACCCTTCTAGTGTTTTTATTACAGATTTAATATTCTAGAGGAAGAAGTGACAAGGTGCAAAGACAAGATATTTCTTACCTTTCTTTTCTCGGTGAACTTAGTTAAGACATTTTAAAAACCTCGTATTTTCCCCCTGCTTCAATCATTGGATATTAAGAAAAAAATAAGAAAAGGAGAAGAGAAAATCTCAAGAGGGGAAGCGAATGGAGAATGTAGGTCAATAAAAGTGGCTTCATCTTTCCAAATCGGATGAAATACACGTCTCTTTTCTCTCCTGAAACCAAAACCAGAGTTGAACTTTTGGAATCTGAAATTAATTTCCCACTACAGTCACCCTGTTCTTCTGGCTTGCAGACCAAGTCAGGGAGAGAAGCAGAAGAATATCAGAAAGAATACAAGCCTGGATCATTCTCAAAAGCCACCAAGGTCTGATCACCACCAGTAAAGACCAATGAATGGTTTAAAGAGTATATGAGTCCTGAAAGCAGTAGCTCTGAGTAAACACCTCTCAGGATTGAGGCCACACTCCTTCACTATTAATTGGAATAAGTAATTTTCATTACTCTGTGCCAAATTACTTCTTTATGAGATTCCCATACCCCACATTCCTTTAGATTATACAAGTATCTACAGCAACTTCACTCAGAAATTAGTCCTTATTGCTGTTGTTTTCTTCCTGTCCATATAAATTACTTCTACTAATCATTGGTTCATAAACAGAGAGCAGCAAAACCTATTTCTTTCAGTAACCTCCTTGCTGTTCTGGGAGTTAGTTTCATACTACCCTTATTCTCTCCTCGGATGCGCATGGATCTGACGACTGGGGTGTCACAGACAAATAATGTGGCTCAGTCAGGGGCCATTCTGCACTGCTGGCTTTTTTGCTCTTGTTAAAGATAATGGGCTTGCTTAACCCACCTTGTGTACTCAAAACTTCATCTTCTGCTACTCTTTTGACAGTGTTCACCTGGTCTAAGACACAGGCTTGCTGATGTTTTTCAAAGTAATCAGCAGCTCTCAGAAAAACATAGAAAGTCAGAAATTCTGCAATTAAACATTTTTTACTGAACTCCAGAGATGTTTTAATGGATTTAATTAATTGGTATTTAAATGGATTTAATGATTGACATGTAAAATGAGGCAGTGAATAGATAATCAAGATTGTCCTCTCCCCCTTTCATTTCTTAGTAATGAGGAGAAATTTCAAAAACATCTGTTATTTACTTACATATCAGCACAGAAAAAACATCTGAGGTCTTCATGTATCTGTCACGAGCTTGCCTTCCACACTCTGATGGCTTTGTCTGTACTAAATGGAAATTATTTGGAGAATTTTCATATTGACAAGAGATGTTGTGTCATTCAGTGCTTAATGTTAGACAGCAAAGTTCATAAAATGGCAATGCCATTGTCCAGCAAGAGGCCAATAAGTATGACATCCTTGTCATTAATGAAACAACGCCTGGAGGAGGTGACCTTTGCTATATGAGCAAGAGGACCTGTTTTGTTCTGTTGTCCTCCTGCTCATTTTATTCCCAAACAGTCCTTTCTCAGTCACTGATGAGTATCCAGTTCAGCAAACACTTTGCAAAATAACCGGGGTTTACTCAGTTGGGGTTAAATATTAAAATAACTTTCAACTGTAAATGTATGAGCCTGGATCTGGAAAGGAAATTAAACCAGGGGCTAATTACAAAGTTTGTGTTGTTGTCGTTCAGGGATTATATTGATTCAATGCTTGAATTAAAAAAACAACAACAACAACAACAAAAACAACACAAAACAAAACAAAACAAAAAACAAAACAAAACAAAAAACAAAACAAAACAAAAAAACACAAAACAAAACAAAAAAAAAACATGGGACTGGTATTTAATCCAGACAATCCAGAGTACTGGGAATTTTAGGTTATCAATGAACAAAATCATGCATGTATTGGTCTGTTCTGGTTGACCAATCTTCTAACTGATTTTCGGTGCTCTAGGAAGCAAGAATTTGGGAATCAAAGTGACGAAACATTTTCCTGATGGAGTAGTTTATAGGGAAAGACTGACATCTCTCTGCTTGACTCCAAAAGGTTTTAGTAAGACCCAGCCACTAGGGTGATCAAATCAAGTCTCCAGTAGGACTTCTGAGTAGGCACTGTCACATATACCCTATATATAACATGGTATTTTCTGATTCGTCTATTGATCACAAATGGGACTGTACTGCATGTGCAAGCTAATCAATCCCTAGAGCCTGGAGAAAATAACACAATAACTTCTGCATGGTAAAGGGATTAAAATTAATTTGCTTGCTTTTCAAGGTTTTAAGAACATGAGCCAGAGCTCTGAAATACATAGGGACATGACATATGGGCTTCGGTAGCTTCTGATCTGCCCTTTTGTACCAATGCTTAAATATGCATCACAAAATGACCAAACCTATATCAACATTCCTGGCAATACCGTTATTTAGCAATATGGTCTGTGGACTGCTGTATGTTTTGACAGAAGGTGGGCAAATTTTTGCTCAGTAGTTAATGACACTCTTGATCTAAAAGCAGGCTTGCTACCTCATTGCAGTTCACATGCCCTTCATCTTTTTGACACAGTCTTTGTTCTCTTGGACATTACTCTGTCCCATGAGCTATTTGCAAGCCCCACAATGATAAGCAGTACTGAAAAGAAAGAGTGGAATCAGCATCATTGGGTTTGCTTAGTAACTAGCTGGAAGATATTTTGAATCTCAATCATGTTCTTCCAATTGCAAACTACACAAAAAAATGAGGGGGGTAGGAGGAAAAACTAGACCAGACAGATGAGGATCAAATTTCTCAACATTTGAAGTCTTTTCTTATTCCAGTGGAAATTATATACAGACTAATTAAGTTGTCTGAAAAAGAAACACCAAACACTATACGGCAGCAAAATCTGGCAGTAGTGTTCTTCTCTCCTTGTTAATTCTTGGAGCTTGAAGAATCAGGTTTCTGTTTCAATGCTTTCAAAGACGGTTTTTTATTTACCATATTTCACTTATAATTATTTCATGCGGCAACTTTTATACAAGGGGTTGCTGGATGATTTTGCTCCAGATGTCTATTACAGTTAATGAATGTATTTTGGTATTAACATTCTGTAGCATGTAAAGCAGTTGCAAAAGGACAGATGGCCCCTTGTAATTACTATTTCTGTTAATTATTTATATTTCTGCGTTGTCTATAGCTCCAAAAAGATGAGAAGATTGTTACGTGAGGTGCTGTTTATTCCCAATCAAAGAGATGATTCCTGGCCAAGGCAAGAGCAGTTTGATAGGCAAGAGGAAGATAAGAGATTTATTTTCTGTTATTGTACAGATAAGATACCGAGGAATAAAAATGAGAAGACCTTGGCTATATTTCTACTAGAAAACTAGCAATACCAGGGATCCTGGATCTGAGATAAAATGTATGTGCTTTTTGTGTCCCAACTCTTCAACACTCTTAACCTCCAAAACAAGATGTCTGAATTAAAGTTCCTGGCCCATGCTGACTTCTGAATTGAGGCCGGAAATTATCTAGGAGAGTGCTAGCTGGCTCAGGAAAAAAAAAAAAAAAAAAAAAAAAAAAAAAAAAAAAACAAACATTTAAACATTTTCAACAACTAGTCTAATGATTAAAACTAGGGAAGGTTGAATTGCAGCGTCCCAGTGTTGTCAAATTAGTGCACAGAGCTGTACTGCCTTTTAACACAGGATTGAGTTGACACCACATTAATGCCTGTCACCTGACAATGTAACTGTCCATTTGCATGTTCTTAGTCTTAGGGAAATACCATAAAAAATACTTACCACAGCATCTAAGGGAGTTAAATCTGTTCCTTACTGGTTTGTATTGGCGCAGGAGCTAATGCAACCAGACCCTCACTTTCTGTTTAGTGTTAGTGACAGCACTGAAATCAGCACATACATGTACTTCTGAATATGAGAAGATCCCAGATGCATGTTTGCAGGTTGGATATGCAAACTCAATCAAAGAAATGTTTTTTGAAAGTTACATTTATTAAAATGTATGGGCTCTACTGAGACACTGGAGATGGACCAAATTATATTATCTTCCCCCTCATCTACAATAGTTATTATCAAAGTGTTTTAAGAAGTAATTTTTAGGGTCTCAACAAAAATCCCTCCTTTCAGATTTTTCTTGAGACTTGGATTAGTAATGGAGAGAATATTTCCAAGGACAGAGATTCCACATCCTCTGCAGGTACCTGTGCCAAGGTTGTAACCCCCTTCCTGGTGAAAAATAATTTCTTTATATTGAGTTTGAATTTCCCATGTTGCAGCTAGTATTCACAACCTCTCATTCTGTCACTGTGCACTTCCTTTGGTATTCCTGTGTCCTCCAATCAGAGAGATGTAGCCACCAATAAGATCCCACCTGAATATCTTTTTCCAGGATGAACAAACTCAGTTTCCTCAGCTGCTTACTGTACATCTTGTTCTCCTACTCCCCTTCCATCCTGGGGGGCTCATCTATACTGTCTACATCCAGCGAGTCCTCCTCCACTGGCCTCATTGCTATATGTCTGTGTCTCTCTTGCACTGGGGAGGTCAAAACCAGGACAGGGTTCTCCAGGTGGGTATCACAAGTGCTGACTAGAAGAGAAGGGTCACTTTACCTAGACATGCCAGCTGAATTCTTGATTATGCAGCCCAGGAGGAGGTTGGCCTTCTTTATCGTAAAGGCTCATTGTTTGTTCATGGTCAACTTGTTGTCCACCAGGACCACCACCTGGTCTTTTCTAAAGCTGCTTTCCAGATGGTCAGACCCCAGCTGGTGCTAACGCATGAGGTTACTTTGGCCCAGGTGCAGGACTTCGTTTTTGCCTGTGTTAAACTTCATGGGGGTCCTATCAGCCCATATCTCCAGTCAGACAAGGTCTCCTTGAATAGCAAGTATTTTCTGAAAATTTGCTGAGAGAGAACTCTGGCACATCATCCATTAATAAAGAAGTTAAGCAGTAACTATTGGCCCCACTACTGATCCCTAATGGAGGTCACCAGTAACCAGCCACCAGCTGGACTTAGTGCTTCCTATGACTTTCTTTTCTAGTTAGATAATTTCTGTTCTTGGAAAAAAAAATGCTACTATTACTAATAAATACATATATAGTGTTATTAGGATGACATATGTAAATAAAATGAAAATAAATGTGTGCATAATAGTTAAAGACACGGTCTGGATTGAAGAAAAAAACTTATATTAATGATGTTTGTGTTAGATTCTGTTTCCAGTGCCTTCTGCTGCTAGGTCAACATTGGATTGTTTACACATTGGGTAATTTTCCATTTTTTATGTTAAAAAAATTAAGGAAAGCAATTATTAACAATACTAGTATAGTAGAGCTGTTGCCCTTGACAAGTGCTATAACTTCAGCCATCTCAGGTTAAACTGAGTTTACTGAAGTAAGTTAAATAATCTACTAGGATGGTCCATTTCTGCACTTGAATTCCTTCATTTTCCATTAGAAAATAAATTTTATGCATATGCATTCAGGATCAGGATCTCAGAGTAGTTTTGTAAATACAGACCAGTATTGTCTCTGAAATTAACATTTCCCTTTGTTGAACAAGAACATTGGGGCTTTTTCATTTTCTGTTATCTCTATTCTAATGGTATAAAGAGACCATAAGAGAAAGGCACCCCACTGAGTTATTGTACAACCTTAATAAAACAGTCTGTCCTTGTCTGGACATAAGAGGGCGGCCAGCAAAAGCCCTTCCCAGGAAATATTCAGGCACATTCTTAAGTATATCATCAGGGTGGATATTTGAAATCCATACAGCTGACCACATCTATGAATTATTTGCAGTACGTAGGCTCTAAGGAGTGGGTATACAATTCTATTCACAATTCTCTTGGGTCTCTTGTTAAGTCACCATCACCTGATCATGCTCGATGCCATGGTGTTCCAAATATATCTGTCCTCTTATTCCTTCTCTGGCCCAGCACCAGTAACCTGCAAGCAGCAATCAAATATCCCACTAATATGAACCAAGTATTTCATTTTAGAAAACTGTATGTTGTCCTGTAACTTCTTTCCCCTCTTTTTGTTATTTGTTGTCACAAATGGAATGGAATGTCCAATTACAGCAATTTTTAAAGAAAAAATAAACTATATCAGCCATATCACACTGCTGCCTTGTGAACTCCTTTTATGTGAAGTCCATTACAGATCCCAAAGGTTTGTCTTACCTCTTAACTCTTTCCCTCTGCTCTCTTTCCTCAGTGCTCTGTCACTTCTGTTTCATGTCACATTTATTAGATTTCTTCTAGAAACATTCAGAGACATTCAGAGACATCCCAGGCCAGGCTGGACAGGGCTCTGAGCAACCTGATCTGGGTGAAGATGGCAGGGGTTGGACTAGATGAGCTTTGAAGGTCCCTTCCAACCCAAACTATTCTATGATTCTATGAAACATTTCTAACCAAACCTGTGTATACTTATCAGATGAAATGGGCTGAAGATAGTAAAAGCATATGCTTGCCCCCTTATGGAGATCAAGCCTCTTTCAGACGTACCAATCTCAGGAATCAAATACTGAAAAGTCTGTCATCACCTGCCTATGAATTACAGAAAGTTCATGTCCATCTCTATGACTATATCTACTTCTTCCTTTACCATGACACCAGGGAATGACATTTTCGTATTAACCACTGGGGTTATTTACCTCTGCTGGAAGTATCTAACTAGCATGTTACACAATACTGACGTAAGTGTACTACTTCAAAAATTAGTGCCAGCAGAATTCAATGCAACATTTAGACAAGGCAGTGGAAGAGAAGAGCAGTGAAATAAGATACTTAAGCCATTCAATGTTTATATTATAAATATTTCTATTTGAAAGCTAGACACACTGCTATTCTGTGAATGTCACCATCTATTAATTACATAATCTGTGATTGTAAACACACTTCTGGTTTTCCATAGCATTTTGGGCTTTAAAGGCTGAGAACTGTTGAAAGCAGACAAAATTTATTACCAAATAGCTTGTTCACCAGACAGATTTCCTTAATAGCTTTTTCCTTGGAAGGATTTGAAATTGCACCATTTCATATCTCGAAGCAACCATCTCAGAGATTAATTGGAAACACTAAAGATTAAGGAGGCCCCAGTAAGTCTTCAGAAACTCATAGATGGGTGATCTTGCTGTAAAAAGGTGTGAATTACCCAGATATGAGCATAAGACAGCCTATTTCAGGCAAGGCTAAATGTTCATTTTCAGTAGTGTGCTGCCACCAGCAATGACTGCAAGCAAATGTATACTATGTAAGAGTGTAAGAAGAAGCAAAGTAGATGATAATTTCCCCACATGGTGTGCCAGCCAACAGCAGCACTTCTGTTCAGTATAAGCTATGCTAGCAATGATACAGCATCTTTTACCCAAATAAATTTGCAATATCTGCCCAGTGATCAGGCTGAGTTTTTTCACTCCATTTTATAGTCTTTCCCTCCCTCAGTCTTTCCATTGCAGTACCATTGGCTACTGGCTGCATCAGGCTAAATGGTGTCTCTAAAACCACAGGAGTCCCACCATAGAGGACTCCTGGCTTGTACTGTGTAATAATGGATTCAGAACAGGTGACCAAGTCATGTAAAGAGCACTCTTCTATGCAACAAAGTATCTAATGTATGACCTATATTACAACATGTGGTGTATGGCCCTTCACAGCTTTGAAAAATCAGTCTTCTGGCATAGCATTCACCTGGCTGCAAGGCAAAGCTGGTGTTAGGCTGTTTTGCTGTCTGAGCATAAATCAAGATGACCACAGGCAGCTGCAACAGTGACACAGGGAACTGACAATTAACTAATTAACACTTAAAGAACTAATTGACAGTTAAAGAACTAACCCTACCCCACATCACTAAAGACACTTAGAGAGCTAACCCTTTAACCCACATCACTATTGCCTAGCCTTGCTTAGTTTTGTGTAACTTATTGTACGAGAAACAGGACTTCACTGACGCCTTGCAAAGATAATAACCCTTGGGTGCATCCTTGGGTGAACTAGATCACAGAAACTTGGGCACAGGACAGGAGATACACCAGTTTTAACCAACTCAGCAGTCTGAGTCCTAACCAACTCATCACACTGGACCAAAGGTGAGCGTCTACAGAGAAGAGGACCTTGGTTCACAATAGCTGCGCAGCTGCAACCAGGAGGAGCCAGAGGTGGAAACTATGGAAATGGTCTCCCAGAACTCTTTGTAATAAGAACCGCCTTCTCAGGGACCAGTTATTAATATGTATAAGTGTTCCTAAAACTTTCATGAATATGTAACAGTTTACTGCATTTAACCAAGCTCACAGCTACTGTAATTTTACACATATATTAGGTGAAATGATTCCCCATGTGTCCAGCATCGTAAATAAACAGGTAAAATACATACCTTCCTTATGACCTCAAGGGTTGTAAGGTCATTTCTGTGTCTCAACAGGGCATCAAATACCAAGAAAGAAGTAACCACTCTGTGCTGTATATATGAGAGGCGCAAGTACAGTAAGGGATGGGTGCAAAATAATGAGAAGAGCTTGAATTGAGGGACAGATCCTCAGTATCATGCTCAGAAGCAGCTCAGCATGTCTCTGGAGGGAGAGGGAAGATAGCAAAGTGTCAGGCTGATGCATCTCCTCTCCAGTGGTGAGATCCCCACACATTCCTTCCCTTGTATCCTTAGCCAGTTCACTTTCCTGATTTCAAGGACTTCCAGAAGGCAGTTAGACATGAGGAAGAAATTTTTTACACTGAGGGTGGTGAAACCCTGTCCCAGGTTTCCCAGAGAGGTGGTGGATGCCCCATCCCTGGAGACATCTCAGGCCAGGCTGGACAGGGCTCTGAGCAACCTGATCTGGGTGAAGATGTCCCTGCTCATGGCAGGGGTGGAACTGGATGAGCTTTGGAGGTCCCTTCCAACCCAAACTGTTCTATGATTCTATGGTTATATCTTTAAATCACCTCTCAGCTGGAAAAGTAGCATGTAGTATGCAAGTTAATCAGTCACCTCTCAGCTGTGTAATTCTGTAAAGAGCAAAGTCCATGAAAGCTACGTAAATTGGCAGCACCTGGTAACATGACCCTTCCCTCTCCTCACCTCTAATTGGTGCTTTCTGAACTCTATCTCCGCCCCTCTCTAAAACAACTCCCCTTTTAATTAACATTTGACTTGGGACTGATTCCTTTGCAGAGGTGACAATGTATGTGCGTATGCTTGTGTGTGTACTTATTAGAGAAATGCAGTGTCAGTGGAGTAGTGATACACGTTGTTGAGAGCTGGCTAAGTAAACAAGCTGTAACTTTCACATTTTCAGAAACACTTCTGATCATTCTGTTTCAACCTACTTGTCCTTCACGTTTATTAATGATAAAAAAAAAAAAGAAAATAATTAAAAGTTTCTTATCAAAAGGTCTCATTGAAAACAAATTCAAAAAGTTTAGTTTCCAAAACCTTTAAAAAATATTATCTTTTGTTGTTTTGAAGTTTTTTTCTCCCACTTAGTTTTTGAAAGAAAATTTCATCAAAATCAACGTGGCTTTGCGGAAGATATTGGAAGCATTGATGAAAGTTTTGGAGAATATCAATAAGTTAAATCATTTTAAGTGTCTTGGAAGAAACAAGTGACTACAAAAATGAGTGTGCAGTATTCCCATAAAAAACAAATCTGTTGCTGCCTGCTGTTCAGATCTGGTGAGTGGCTTTGTAGATAGCAATGGCTCCTGCAGTTTTCTTTCCTTCGCAGTGTGCTGCACAGTTCTTTACATAGCACTAAATCTGCCTATAATGATCATGCTACCATAGAATTACTGTTCCTATGCACTCTCCATGCTTTGTCATCCCTCCTAAGTATTGAATAACATCTCTTAGAATGAGGAATAAAGCAGAAGGAATAAAAATGTGCTGTCTTTTGGAGATATGCCATGGTTCACATGAATGTTTCTTGGTGCTGCCAGAAAATCTGCAAGTTGAACCTTATTTCTACCCCCTCTCTCTACACAGAATCAATTTCTTACAGGTCTTGTCCTCAAGAATTTCATCTCCGGTTTTTGAAATCATTAGAATGATTTTGGCATTGCTTCCATTACAAGGTCAATAAAACTGCAAGGCCTTACTCCAGAAGCTGTTTGGGGACATGAAGGCTGGTTGTGTTGAAGGTATGTGCCATGTTTCTATGCAGTGCTAAAAGACCATCAGATCAGCTACCTGAAACCTCATATTTTCATACAGAAGGGCATCCAATACTATTGCATCTACCAGAGGTATGAGACCTGTTTCTGTGCTGAAATCCATACTGAAAAAATACATGGTACTACCTGCTTCCCCACATTCAAAAGGAATACACATTTGTGCATTATGGAACTGAAACCAGTCGCTCAGATGGTTATGAAATATTATAGGTACTGAAAGTTTAGATTTCATTAGATAAGCATTTTGAAATTTCAGAATTTTTCATCCTGCTAAAAATATTAAGAAATTGCTGTTAAAAATTACTTTGAAAAAATGATGATAAAAAAATCCACTGTGAACCGAAATTTCTGAATTGTTTTTCATTTTTGCTGACCTTTATGAAAACAAAAATGTTGCAAATCCTATGTGGCAACTTTCTGCATTTGAGAAGCAGGAGTCATCTTGTTTCTTTATCCAGCTGGGAGGCATCCAGCCTGGGTCCAGGTTTCCAGATTCGCAGCACAGCTGGTACAGAAAGACTGGAGGGTGCAAACACCACAAGATTCTTCCCCAAAGGTATCTCAGACAGGAAAGCTGAATTATCCTCTCACATTGCCTGCAGAGGGAAGGAGGGTGGCCAGCTTGGAGTACACAGTGAGTTTTCAGACATGGGATGAATGTCACTCAAAGAACCTAAATGAATTGGAACACATCTATGAGTAAAAATTAGCCTAGAAAAAGAACTGCAACATTAAATCCACACTATCTATACTTTCCCCATCAAAACAAGTCTAAGTTATTTTGAAGTTAATTCTAGATAGAAAATAGCATGGTGTATAAGGAAGGACTGACTTGTTCCCACTTACTAGAACTGATTCGGATAAAAAGTGGTTGCAGGAGAGAAAAGAAATATCGGGCACCAAAAGGATTCTCATTTTTTAGTGTGAGGAGAAAAGAAACAAGTCAGGATAAAACCCGACATATCTCAGAGATTTCAGTTGTTATACAGCAAGAGAAGTCTATCTTTTGAGCTCCTAAAGGGATTTTGTTTGATTGATTGTTTGTTTTAGTAAAAAACGGATAATCTTTTTCAATCTGTCATCAGATTTGCTCTCTGATTACATTGTTTTTTTTTTAATTTTCTTATCAATATGTTCTGGGAAACTATAATACAGATGCAGCTTGTATTAGAAATGTCAGAATACCGTCTGTGAGCAGAAAAGAAAGAACAGCATATACACTGAAAATAAATATCTGGGTATTTTTTAAGTTAGTATGAAAATACTCTGATTTTTAAAATTGAAAATAAAGATAAGTGCCAGAGATGAAGCAAATGCTGCACCTTGTAAGTGAATGCTTTGTACAATCAAGAACTTTACAAAGAAGCTTACACTATTTGTTTTAATCTTAAGATTTACATAAACATTAAAATAAATACCCTGAACTCTCATAAAAAATGCATGAACTAACTTGTTACCCTGTCCTCCTAACTTTAACATCTGTCTGTTGTTTGAAGGTTTTATTCACAGGGGTAATTGAATAGTCATTCTGCACATCTGATATATTCTAATATTTTTTTTAATTAGAATATAAACTGCATCTTCACTGTAGACCAAATGTTTAGACTGTAGATGTCCAGAAGAGGTCTCAGAAGTGGTTAAATCCAGAGATTTGTGAGACTCATTAATCTGACTTCTTCATTACTAGTCATCTGAAGAAAATAATTCAGCTTTATATCTATAGTCACATGGCCTTCAGTCTGTGGTAGCTCCAGTCCCTAAAAAATTAAAAACAGATAACAAAACAGTTAATACTAAACTAATACTAAACAGTTAATACTAAAACTATTAATACTATTAGGCAATTCGGTCCAACCACAGAAAACAGCAGATCAATTTCAGTTTTCAAGACTGAAAATTAACTTTATTTCAAACCATTGCAAAGGATGGGCAAGTACAGAAACAGTCAGTGAACGGGAATAAAAATAGTGTTACAAGGTATTCAAAATATTTTGAGTTTGACTTCTGTGTAATAAAAGTGAAAAATCTGAATTAGCCATTTTGGAATGGAACAATAAATATTTTGTCATTCTGAAAATGCCAGCCTAAGGCATGATGATTTGTTGTTGTCATGCCTTTTTTTTACTGAGTGAAATCCAAAAGAAATCAGACTGATTTCATTATTTTTGTTTTCCTTATTGTCATGTAGTTCCCCTGAGGTTTCTTTAAGTCCTTCTGTATTGCAGGGTCCCTGCAAAAAAATAGAAATTTATGACTGGATAGTTTCTGGAAAGAGACTTTATCAATTGACCCACATCATTGTCAAGGTGTGCAGCACGATGTTATTCAAGAGACTGATGAGCCGAATCAAAACTAGCATTTGGGCAGTATCTTTAGTTTACGACTCATTTGAAGTCTGTCTAAAAAGTCTATCCAATACAGCTGCTGCAGAATATAGGAAAAATCCACATTCCTAAACAAAACCAGCTAAGAAAGATGCAGACATGTATAACTATGGGGACTACAACCCTCAAATCGATACTCACTTGTTCGTCTTCCTCTTCATGGAAGAGAAATGCTGTTCACAGTGCTGTTGTCCCTAGTAAAAATCCCAACACACACAAGAGCTTCATCTTTACTGGTCCTTGCTGGGGCAGCCATGTCTGTCTGATTCTTTTTTTCCCTATCAGTGTTAGTGATAACAGCCATTGCAAAATACAACAGAAAAAGAAAATATTATACAGCACATGGCACAGGGTAAGTCTCATATTGGTTGATACTTTTGACTACAACTAGAATTAATTCTACATTTACACAGAAAAGAATTGGGCATACATTAAATAAAAACACTGAAATACTATCAGTTAAACTGGTTTTCAGCTCAGCCACCCAGCTGGAAAATACTTCATATAAGGAATGGAAACAGGGTCACGATTAATATAAGCCATTACATAAGCAATAAGGTTATATATTTAGATGGTTTATGTTGCTTTTAAATACTGTATGATTGTCAGAGCGGTAGGTGAAACTGGACAGAAGTTAATGTCCTTGTGAAACAAGCAGTTTAACTCACAGGCCAGTTTAAGGTCTGTCTGCTATGTCCTTGAACTAACTCTTCATTTTATAAAAACTCTTGAAACCAACACATTTTAATTGAAGAGTCGAAAAGGTTACATGTACTTGGACTTGCACCATTTTTTTTTTAAACAGTATTTTTTTCACTGTACATTGTGATCCAAAAGAATAAAGGAACACATTCAAGAGCATCTGTCACAAATATAATTTTGCAGCTTTATTTGACTCAGATGAAAACTCATTTTTCCAGAACAATATATTGATAAAAGCTTTCTGTAGCCTTGCTTGTATTTTTTGTACTAAAAACCAATCCCACTTGTTACTCATGTTATTAATTACTGCCACACATGTAGTAGTTAAAATATTTAACTTACTTTTACATTATTCCACTTTCAGAATATTATTTATAATTAAATTGAATTGAATTGACTGTCATTTTACTGTGATATAACACAATAAGACTTAACATCTTGTTAATACTAAAATGTATATTTAAATAATATAGGAGTCGTTATGAAAGAAACAGAAGAATGCTTGCTTTCCAAATAATTCTGAACCTAAACTGGGTTCAAAAATACAAATTTTGACTTTTTTTTTTTAAGGAAGAGTGTTTAAAAATAACATAACAATGTTCATGCTTTTTCTTTAATAAAAATACTCAATGGTCAATCCTGAATATGTAATACTAGGTTGGCTGGGGTGTTGTTGAAAGAACTTCTTATTCCAGACACATTTACCTAGATGTAGCTGTAGTTTTTATTGAGATTTGGAAGGAATTAGGCTGCGGAGTTACACCTTCATGTATATCCACATTCCTTTCAGAAGTATTTCAGTTTGCTTCGCAGTGCTGCTGCATATTTTTATTAAGAAGCAGCTCCACGTCATCATAATTTCAAACTTATGGAGGCTTTTGAAGGAAAATTTATATCTGTGCAACACACCTGACTTTGAATTTGGTGCCCTGCAAGCTTGATTGCTGGATCCGAATGATATTTCTGCTGTCATTCACTGTAGTTTAATGCTGTCAGATCATGCCACATCCCCCCATTGACATTCACTCTGCATAAACAGTCCACAATTATCAAAATGAAAGGCTGTTATTACCGCAGGAAGAATGCAGCCCTACCCCGAAGCGTGCAAAATGACTGGTTGCAATCACCAGACTCAGAGAAGCGTTCCCTGAACAGCCCCTTTTGATGGAAGTTCGGTTCTGAGTTTCAGAGCCCTATTCAGTGGGGTAATACATGTAATTGATGCCTTTTCATCCTCCTTTGTTCAAATCTCCAGTCAGCTTAATTAAGATCTTGTGAGGGGGTAATGAAGTAAACATTTCAACGAATATCTGCATTAGTTTGATGGCAGATGACTGCAATTAAAATACTGTAGCTACATTACAGCATGTATATTCTTTGTTGCTTTCAGATCTGCTCAGAACTTCCCAAATGAGTGTTTGTGGTTTTGCCTGGATGGGATGAAATCAGCCTAAGCCCTGAACCAGGACCCGCACAGAGACTAAGGCAAGTCAAATGGGACATGGACTAGATCCATACAGAACTTTGGCTCAACTTTTCTTCTTGTGGAAAGAACTTTGACTGTGTTAATATAACTTAGAAAAACTGGATAAAACCATCTGAGTATTAATTTAGTCAGGGTCAGATTTAAGAAGGATAGGGGGAAAGAAGGATGAGAAAAGGAGTGATAAAATGGAAGAAGGGATGCGGTAGTTAACTTAGCTCCTTTGGTAACACTGCCAAAACATTCACTAGTGTGTCTTAAGAGCTTTGAGAGTTTAGAATTACATACACATCAGACTATACCTTTGAGTTCAGGACCAGAAGATGGGTCAAGATAACCCCTGTGGCATGGAACACCCTAGTTTCCATTAAAAGTTTCTTAAAGACCATATTTATAGGTTCTTGAACTGAACCCCTCATCTTGGATTGCTTCCACTCATGGTAAAGTAGGCACTTCTAGACTTGCAATTGCCCTCACTTATGTTGGCCATCTGCTTCAGGGAAGCGCAAACAGTTCCCATGTGGTAGCTATAGGACACCTGGAATAGAAGTATCTCCCATTAAAGTCACCATCTCCATGTGACAGAAAGCAGCAGGCAGGGAGCTCATTCGGTCCGGCCATTAAAAGACAGACCATCACTCGGTGTGGGAAAGCTTCCCTGGCATGTTTGACTACACTGACAGAACTACGAAGGACATTTGAGCTCTCGGAATCTGGAACGACACAGTCCAGAAGCAGAGGAGCTGGTAATAGATAAGAAGCTGTCAGAGTAATCTGACAGACAAACTACATGGAGCAGGAAGGCAAATGAATCAAAGAGAGTTGGCTTTTAGGTATTACTGCAGATGAGAAAGAAGTAGCCCACTGCCCATTTAAAGACAGGACAAGAAATTATAAAGAGGTGGCTTTGACACGAAATTTCTTGCACAGAAGTGACTTTTTTTTTTTTTTTTTTTAATTGGTTTACCCAAACAGAACAGCTGAGGGGAAAAAAAAAAAAAAAAAAGAAATTAAAAGCAACAAACAAACAAACAAAATAGTCTGTCCACCTCTCCCCCCAGTTCTCTTTTTTTGGAGGTCAGGAATCAAAAACCCATTTGACAAAACCAGCATCGCTGCTAGCCTGCAGATATAACACAGCAGATCCAACACAGAGGTGTCTCTTGATGCTTACATTTTGGTCTCATTAGAGAAACATTTGTGCTGCGTTCTTCATTTTTATCACAGATGGTGGAAACGAAAGGGGGAAGGGATAGAGAAGAGTAAAGAAAATAAACAGAATCTCTTTCTTCTTCCATTTCCTTCTTGCCCACTACCCAGTTAGTACCGTTACTGTGTTGCTTGATTCACTGACTGTGATTCCAGTACAGAGGTGAGTCCTTCATTACCTCTACCTGCCAAAGCTTCTTAATGAGGAAATTACCGTTCACAATTGTTAATGGCAAACACAGAAAACACAGTCTAGCAAATCCTCTTATCACCTGGTTACCAATAATGATCTGACTTCTGCAAGCCCATTCCAAGCATCTGTTTACCTCCACAGCCTATTTTCCTGCAAGAAAAATGAGTTTGCTGCAGCTTGAGCTGGAGGGGACATAGATATCGATAAGCAGACGGCAGCCAGTGGGGAGCTCGCTCACCCCGTGCTGCTTTCCTGCAGTACTCCCAGATGTTGGGAGGAAAGCTCTCTGGGAAACATTTCACATTATTAGTGCTAAAAGGAATGAATTACAGAAAACAGAGATTCAAGAGGCCTATCAGGGCTCAAAGGCACTGCGAATTATTCTCAGGAGTCTATTTTTATAGTGCCTTGTCCGGCGTAGTTCTCATTTTGCCAAGGGGATGTAGGGGGTCAGAGGGAAGTGTTTCTCAAGGAGAGCGGTAACTATCTGCAGTAATGTAAGAAGTCAGCAGCTAGCAAAAGGAAAGAAGATTGCCTTTTTTGTTGTGCTACGACATTACCCCAAACAAGGCACCCCCGCTGCCACTGACATAAGTAGGTGTTACTTTATATTGCTAGGAAAGCTAAAAAAACTACTTGGAAAAGAAGGTGTGTTGGGACAAGAACCTGTGCAGAATGAAAATAAATGTGAGATGGAAGAATTAGAGCAAAGTAATGGAATAGGGTTTTGATGTAATTAAAAGTCAACCCCACTTGACACCGAAGAATGTAACGAGTAAAATTAACTCCAGGACACTAAAGCACTATTATGGCTGGCACCTGATACGTGCAACAAGGTCAACATGTGACAGCTTTTGCTCTTGGAATAAATACATATTAAATAATTGTTCTTGTGTTATGGAATGTGGCACCTACACCAGAGGTCCATCAGTGTTTTCAGATATTAATTTCACAGGAGGTTTTACAGGTTGGCATATTCTGTACCTTAGAGTTTATACAATGAAAAAATATGGTAGCAGAGAAAACACCTAGTTTTGTTTTATTTTTTTTAAACTATTACCATTTAAAATTGCTTTTCCATAAACATAGCACATTATGAGTGTGCTTTAAAAATCACATATCAACAGCAAATGACAGTTTTCCTCCTTACCAGCATAATATGTCTTCTCATTTCAGCTTTTAGGGGGACTAAATAACAACGCACCAAGAAATCAATTCAAACCAAAAACTGTTGCTGAGCTTTGAGGCATGTTTCAAACTTGACTTTCAAAAATGTGACTTTTTAGAATATTTGCTTTATGCAGCTTGTTTGTGTCACAAAATTAATGTCTAGCAATATATTTCACAAAAATACAGTCCAAGAACTTCCATCATACCGTCTCTTGTAATTGCTTATGTGTTCAAGCACCATTCAGCTTTGCTTCTGGTGATTAGTGAAAGCCCTGATGTATGCTAATTAATTGCATATGTTGTGTGAACTGTTTCAAATATTAGAAGTCTTTGTACCTTAGAAAGATGAGGATAAAATCTATCGATAGAGTGAACCAGCACAAACATCTTGTCTGATCACCACATTCGGGAAGAAAATAATTTCTCTCGAAAGATCCCGGTCTTATTTAAAGTATTTCTAACTGTAGTACCCTCAACTACATGCCCCAGTAAGTTATCCCTGAATTTACCCATCTTTACTACAGAAGGTACAAGAGTGCATTAGCTGAAGGTCAATTTTCTTTACCTTCAGTTTGCAGCCCATGGCTCTTGCTAAGCTATTGTCCATAAATTTGACAACCTCACTGCTGCCTCACATCTCTACATATAAATAGCTGCACATAGAGATTAATTCACCTCTTAACCTTCTTTTTCAGTAGTGAATTATATAAGCTCCTTGGAGCTTACACTGTGAGGCTGCTTTCCAATGCTTGGATTGTCCTTTGAATTCTCTCTGATATTATTTCCACATCTTGATATAGGTGTCCCACAACTAGAAATGACTTCTAACAGTCTTATCAAAGCCTTATCCATGGGAAAGATCACTTTCTCATGCTTGACTCCTAGCTTTTTACAGATTGAACTAAATGACCCCAGAATCTTGTTCGAGTCCCCAGAATCTTCAGCAAGTCTCCACACGCCATGACAAAGCCTGTCTTCTTTCCCTGATGTGTTACTTTTGTTTAGAAGTGTTACATGTCTAAGTTTCTACCGTCAGCAATGGAGATCTAGTCAATACAGTCAATCAAGTCTAGCAACTTATTCAGTTGATCAAACGTAGATTTACTGTGGGAAAATTTTAGTTCTCTGAGCTTGAAACCAAGCCATCTAAACCATCTGTTACTAATAAATTAATCCCAACATTTGCTGCTCTGTCAATTTCACATGATCAGTAAGGTTTTCCATAAAACATTCTGTAATATTTTCTACATTATAAAAATATTAAATGCAGTTGAATAATTATCTAAGAAGCCATACAGGTAACAGTTAATAAATAACACCTGTTTGAGATCTACCATTGAGACAGTTTTATATCTGACTAGTTAATAAAGAATTTTCCATCAAAACAATTTTAGATCTAGAGCTTTTCTAGTCAAAGGATATTTACTTCTATCCTATTTATTTCATCAATTATAATTATAACCCTAGCCCCCCAAAAAAAAAGTCTTTTACAAGATGTTCTCTGACACCATGCTAACTAGTATCAATCATATATTTAACTTGTAACTTTTGTTGCTAGAATTTTAAGTCAAATATTAACCATTTATGATTGGAATCATGTCAAATTAACAACTCAGAATTCCATGACAATGTTCTAAGTTTTTATAAATTCTTTTAGTATTTGGAATCCCTTCAGTTTTCAAAGATGTCTACAATGTTACATGGGTGGTTCATTAAAATCTTTCCTCACTTCAAACTCTGACTGCTACTAAAAAGACTAGGTGATTGGGAAATGTTTTAATGTCAAAGATAATACTCTCTGAAAGATGGTGAAAACTTTGCTCAAGCAGTATTGAAGAGCTGAAAACATGTTGATGTGGTCTTCCAAGGAGAAATCTAAAATAAAAATATATTAAAAAAAAATATATATATAACAGCATTATATTTGGTTTCCGGCTTTATTTTTTCTTCAACATTTCATCTTACAGGTTCTTTGCAGAACACTTAAGGGATGGGACTGAGCCCAGATAAGCTCATTGACCCTATGCATGTCTTCACACTCTCATGTAAGAGCAAGGTGTTTGGTGCCCAATGAGATTCATGGGGAGTGAAGTCTGGGTTCAGCCACTCAAACCCAGTCTGTTTTCAGGCATTTGTGTCTTCCATTGGTAAGGAGTGAGAGAATAATATTGCTGTAAATTTGGGAGAAGCTTTGCAAAGCTATTTCGAACCCTAAGTTGCTGACTGGTGCCAGGAAGCTTTCTGAAGCACACTAGAAATACCAGTCAATGACTATATGTTTCTCTACACATCTACCTACCTGAAAAATCTGGTCCTTGACCCTTTGACCTATATGGTCTGGGTGTTTTTAATAAAGAAATGTCCTAGTTTTACAGCTGCTGTCATCATATCAAATTTATGTGCATATATTAAAATTATAACGGTAAATGTAAATTTATTACAGTAACACATACCCGTTACTCTGTTAATTATTCCAGGCATATTATGTGTGCAGAATAATATTCCGTACAACAGCTAATATTCATTTGGCCTTTTGGGTCATTCAGACTATAAATTCTTCATGCTTAAAAATTGTGCTACCTTATGCTGTGGTGTTCACGCAATAACTCACAGGTCTAACCTTTGCATTCAAATGGTCATGGAATCATAGAATCCTTTAGGTTGGAAAAGACCTTTTAGATCATCAAGAAAACCATTAACCTAGCACTGTCAAGTCCACCACTAAACCATGACCCTGTGCACCACATCTACACATCCTTTAAACAACTCCAGGGATGGTGACTCCACCACTTCCCTGGGCAGCCTGTTCCAATGCACAAAAACATTTTCTGTGAAGAAATGTTTCCTAATATCCAATATAAACCTCCACTGGTTCAACTCCAGGCCATTTCCTCTCATCCTATCACTTGCTACTTGGGAGAAGAGACTAATCCCTCCATGCTACAGTCTCCTTTCAGGTAGTTGTAGACAGTGATAAGGTCTCCCCTGATCTTCCTTTTCTCCAGGCTAAGCACCCCCAGCTAGCAAGCCTTCTTGTTTTCCATTGATCCTTCAAGCTATGCATATATTACTATGAAAAATTATTAAGGAGGCCAAATGGCATGGTTTGGCTGTGAAAGTTATAGGTGAAGAAAAATACAGTAGATGTGAACCTTTGTGTCCAATGCCATCATCTAGAGCTGCAAAACAGAAAACAGGAGGAAAGACCTACTTGTACATCCTATTTCAACTCCTGTCTCTCTGTGTTTTCCAGAATAAATATTTGAAGGAAAGATACCCATTACCTTGTGTTACCCAGTTTGGATATCCTGGTTAACTAAATAGCGACTGTTTGGTTTCAAAAAATCACCTGAACTAGACATCTTCTTTCATTCTGTAGCACAATAAACTGCTTAATGCTGCCAAGAGAACTTCCTGAAGATCAATGCAGCTATTCAAAAAGAAGTCTGCAGGCAAGGGCTGTATCTCAACTGCTGCCCCTCTCTGTACACAGTTACCTCCTTTTACTGAGGATGTGCAAAGACACAAAGCTTCTCCAATCCCTAGTCAGATGTAGAGTAGATTTTTATGTTTGCAGTTTATTCCTAAACAAGAAGGATCTGATGGTGTTAAAGAAGTATTTCCTGACATTTTCCTCAACTCCTTAATCCTTACAGATCACATTTAGCAGATCTTGCATTCTCCCTGTCATCATTCTTCCTCTTCTTTCCTTGTCACCAGACTGATGTTCATTATTTCTTCTAAAACTGAGCTGTTGATTATCCCTATAACATGAAATACTTCATCCAAATAATAAATTAAGTAAGCTGAGGAATAACTTGATCAGAACAACTTGAACTTTGCTTTATCTCAGACTATTGCTTGCCTCTTCAGTTACTCCATGGTTTTTGCTGTGACACGAAAACATGTAGAGGTGGCAAATAGCATCACGTTATTACATTTCATGGTTTTGTGTGATCAATGAGTATTTTGCTTGCTAGTTTTTAGACATTCAGCTTTAAGCCACCAGGGAATGGCAGATACTCCAGGTAATGCCAGAAGTTCACATTTTAACAGAGGACTTTTTACAGAAAAAAAAAAAAAAAACACCTGTATCTGAAAAGTCTCTGAATAGGCAACAGCAAAACCATCTAAAGTCAGTTATGCTCTTTAAAGAGCCTGGGACACCTGAATGAGAAAGTTGGAAGTTTGACTAGATTCTTAGTGTAGTTTTGCTGAACTTGTGCAACTTTCATTCTGTGGCAGTTTATACAGATACAAATTTGGAGAAGTGTTGTGCTGAGCTCTAGTTCCAGAGCAATTTATGCAGCTTTCTCTCTGGAAACAGAGATCATAATGAAGTGAATTTAGTGTTCTCTATTCACAAGGCCATTTAGCTCCTTGATTAGATTGTTTTAGTAATATAAATTGCCTACTGCTGGAAAAAAATAGCCTCAACTTTTCAATCAGCTTTACCATGAAAACCAAGACTAAGAAAATGACATTTAAAAAAAAAAAAAAAAAAGGCAGAAACAGAAAAATGAATGTGCCTCTACAGCTCAGTCTGATAATAACCTCCTCTGTAAAATTATATGAACTCTGTGTTCTGGAACAATAGTATAAATGAGTTAATTGTAGATCTAAAAATTGTTTGCCAGCTGCTGTCTATTCTGTTACGAACACCTGTTTCGGCTCATGCCCTCATTAATTAAAATGTGATGAGCAAGCAGACAAGTTCAAAACATAGTGCTGACAATGTCTGTACAGCTGACATGAAATCCATATTTGTAGTCCTCATTCAAAGCCAGGAAGTAATAAATCTCTAATTCAATAGAGAGGGGCTTTTTTGTTGGTTTTGAGTTGGATTTTTTTCTTCCTTCAAAACTGCTACACTAATGAATCTGTTCATTAAGGCTACATTTTGGTTGTGGTAAACTGGGGGAGGGTAGAAATCATGGGCTTTCTTGAGCAAAAAAACATCCATTTAAAAAATAGACCTATGAAATCATACTAGCTAACCATTCCAAACACTATTTAGCCATTTAAAAACTAAATGTAGATTGGGAATACTTAAGCTGTCATCAGTTTCCATCACTGTCTATTTCTTGACATCAGAACTAACAACAGATGTAACATGTCATAACTGGAAAATATCCCCATTAAGAATTTGTACTTAACAATATTTTTATGTTCTACAACAGAATCCATCAGTCCCCTATAACACTCAGTCCTGTCTATTTTTCAGAATTGTTTAAGCTAGTTGGAAACACCTATGAATGTTACCCTGCTCAGGCTGAAACTTCTCAGAGCATGTAACAGCTATGCTCACAGGACTCTACCTTTTTTCTACAGGTCCAAAAGTTAGGTCTAAGCTAGACCACCAGGTAGCAGGATTATGCCTGGATTGCCCAAAGCACCCTCAGGTGTTAAATATCAATAGGAATGTAAATAACCTGGCAACATGTGCCAGTGTCCTGCAATTCTTCCACATAATTACCTAATTTTTGCTGCGCTCGCCCATAAACTGGAAGACCTTGTCCTGGTGGAGAATTCTACACCAAATTTTAGAGGAGAGACTAAAGAAGTAGGTTGTGCTGTGATAAATATAATCTACAATGCAATTTGATGTTGAGACAGGAGAACAAGCATCATGGGACCAGGAAAAGATCAAGCTGGAGGTAGACTGATCCTAGCCAAGGAAGTTTAGAACTGTGAAATCCCACCAGTCTGACCTTGCTTGGTGAAACTTGTATGCATTAAAACATCACTGCATAAAACCATTCCAGGTGTACCCACTCACCAGCCAGTGCCCAACCACAAGAGTTCGCACCTACAAGTGGCTCTTCTTCTGGCTCTACTCCTGGCCACACAAAGGCTTTAACATCAGGAAAGAAGGAGAAGAGAAGAAGGGGAGACATGTTTATGCAGGTACCCCAAAGTATTTGAGAACACATATGACACCCACCTCAACCCTCATATTACTCTTCACTGTGATGAAATACATCATAAAACTGAAAGAAGCCCCCAAAGATTATGCAAGAACTTACTTCAGTACCAGAACATCTCCCTGAAGATCATAAATACAACCATACAACCATAACCTAATGCCAAGGGAGAAATCATTGTCTAAATAAAACTTAAATTAACAAGATCCTGTCCTGAAACACTGCTTCTCAGGTTGATCCCTTCCAAGCTTTTATTCAACCCTCAGCAATGACAAACTAACCAACAGAAGTCAGCTACCTATAGACCATCTGTATTGAACAGGTTGAGACTATGTGAGTTAAAAAATGTAAATTTGCCAGCCCATCCATGTAACTCCTGCAGTACAGTACAACCCACCAGAGAACCAGTAGGTCCTGTACTCGCATCTGCAAGATGCATTAAATGCTCTTACTGAAGGTGCATAGGTAAAACTGAAAGATCTCTTTGCACCAAAATAAGATCACTCAGAGAACTGAGAAAGAGGAGAAATACCTGGGAAAAGACTGTTTCTCACAAGGCCGTCATGAAGTCTTGTCATGAAAGGGTGATTTAGATAGCTTAAAGAATCACTGTCAAAGGCATTAGCAAAAGCAGTTTTAATATGATGCTATAAAAGTGCGACTTAACAAAGTCTGATGACAAAGTTCACTCTATGACTGTACAGCACAATAATTTGAAAAAATTATTCAAAAGTACCAAGATGCAAATTAAAGTTACCATACTACAAGGTTATGTGAGATATCAACCAGTTACCCAATATCTGCCGCTGGTAAAAGGTCTCTCTGCCTCAAGGAGCGACCTCAGTAGGTGTCACAGCTCAAGGGGAGATCACCCACATGCAGCCATGTTCCTCAGTAAGAATACCTCAAAGAAGGCTCACTTATGTTGTCATATTTATGGAATATGCTCCTTTGTGGGTTCTCAGAGAACAGATTGGAACTAGAGGAATTCCTGGCCTAGCTACAGCTCAGGCCTTTATCTCCTTTGGACCCAGTGTCAAACTGCTGATGGTTGGGATAAGGGGTTGAGTGGATCCATCACAAGTCTCTCACCTCTCAGTTGTGATCCTGCTGGGAGATCTACAAAATCTATTAAAATATGATTCTAGGAACAAAACCTCACAGCATGCTAACAAATACTAATTCAAAACATATTTTTTTAAGATAATACACAATCATAATTTCCTGGTAGGGTGTCTGTATTCTCTACTTTGAAAGAACAACTTCTCTTTCCTTTAATCACCCCATCATGTCTCTTCTTACAAATTTTCTCCTTCTTGGATACCAACATCTCTTGCTTTCGAATGGTGTGGTTAATTGATCTAATTACACTGTGAGCAATTGCTCTTGATTTATATTTAGTTTTGAAGATTTTTGCTTCTGCTTTAAAAATTGAACACTTTGATTTTATAAGTTCATATTCTAGCCTTTACTGAGTTATGGAAATAAATAAGCAAGTTGCAGTCTGAAGTGTGATTTTAGAATAACTTTATTTAAGAAGATGTGATATGATAGGAGCATCCTCCAAAGTCTAAACGTCTTCTAGAAGATGCCAGTTGTGTTAATATGTAGTTTTTCCTTCGCATGATGTTACAATAAAATGTTTGGTAATAAACACATAAAATAATGACAGTTGCTGAAGAAATCCCAACAGACATATGTTCTCCAGAAGTGTTTTACTTTGTCTTGTTTTTTTATTGCAAAGCTTCCGAACATTAATTTGACTATGTTTCATGAAACAAAATTAAATTATTCTATAATATAGCTACTATTTAAGACATTTTGTTTGTAAAATGAAGTTAGTTTACATACTTTTATTTATTTGTTTGTTTGCTTTCTAGATTATAATTACTGTTGCGATATTTTTTTCCCCAGATTGTTAGAAGGAAAAAACCTGCAACTTCAGAAGTTGGAGAATGGGAAAGCAACAAACCGACATTTTGTAGCACACAACCTAGACTTTTTTAATATTTCTTTCATTTTTTTCATGCCATACACTCTGGACTCATCTAGCCTTAATGTGCATGTGAAGTGAAGATGGCTGTACAGAATTTTTCTAATCACATATCCTGGTGTGCCTTACACTAAATACTGCTGATGAAGAGGTAGACAATCCCCTCTTGGGAGACAACTCATATTCAGAAATTTCCTCAAAATGCATTTTAAGCTAATTTCCACAGTGAATCTTCAAGTTGACTAGCACCTAACTGTTCACCACAGCAGGAGATATGCAGAGGAAAACATCTCCTGGCATGGATTCACTTCACAAAGAGACAGTTATTCTTTCATTTTGTTTAATGATGGCTTTAGAGCTTCTTCTTCCTTTAAATTTGCAACCGTCAGATATTTACACTTCTTAGTCTCTTTCTCTCATTTTATTCACAAGGCCTATACGCAAATAAAAACAAGTGAAATTCCCATTTCCTTAGTGGCCTTTAAGCCTTTTTGTAGCAGGAAGTACTAGGACAATGTATTAATTTTAGTTATTCTTTGAATTTCTTGCAATTTACCAATCTTTCTGCCAGTGTGTTCCTCTGAGTCATGGTAATTGTGCTACATTTTCAGACTTAATATTGCTCCATAGAGGAGGCATGAAATGTCTTCAGTGACAGATAAAAATACAGTGGTATCAGTTTTTAAACTTTTAAAATAGCATTTTTGACCTGTAACATACATGAAAGGTCTATTACAGCAAATAAATGAGTAAAGAAGCACAAGGAAAATTGAAACTGCCATCTGCATGTATTCAGTGCTAATAACATTGCCAGCTTTTGTTTAACAAACAGAAGCCTCACGTAAAATTAGACAAAAAAGAGGATGAAATTAAACATATGCCTGAAGTCTTTTGATTCCATTACTGTAAAAGCCCATTAGAAAATAATTACATTGCTACACTTACCACTGTGGGTGTGTAACCATATTGGAACAGGTGATATTGGAACTGTAAAGTTTTTTAGAAGGTGTTTTAATTCAGGAGCAGTTGTGACACAGCCCACCAATTAGCTGCAATTTTGGAGGGTATATAAGAGGAACAGACCTGAGCCTCAAAGCATCTCACATTGTTTGCAGAAGGCAAAGGGTAATCAAATGAGGCCAGAGGTATTTGAGCAATTAAAGTATCTTTTCATATGTTTAATTTGGAGCACTTCACCTAATTTAAAGAGAAATTATGTCTCAAAAAATGCCCTCATTGACATGTTATAAAAGAAGCAGAGCTGAGTCTGCCTCACGTAGTGGATCCTGCCCTTGTTAATCCAAAGACAGAGCAACACCACACCGAGCAGCTCTCAGTTCAGAGAACCCAGAGCTTAATCTGAACACAGGGAAACATCCACCTGTCATGTAAGAGCCTGCAAGACCATAACTTAAGTACTGCCTCATCCAACACTATTTCCAATGCAAATTCAGTGTTTTCTGATCCATTCTCCCATGGACAGGTCTGACCTTCCCTGGCCAGAACAGCTCAAGGGATAATCAGAGGCGTTGTTTCAGGGAGCCTGGCACAGGTGGCTGCCCAAAGTGTGTTCAGCTGAAGTTCACCCAACTCAGTTTTCCAGATGCCAGGACAAAAGGTTTTGTACAGGAGTGCACATCCTTTGGGAAAGGCACCAAGGATATAAGGAAGGTACCGGTGCCATGGCATGTTGTTTCACCAGCTTCTCTGGCTATTTTTAAGGTGGTTCACTCCAGAACACTACAACCAAAAAATAGCAGTGTTTTTGAACAGACTGGCTCCAATTCGATGTCTTCTCATTTGCATCTCTACAAAT
This sequence comes from Columba livia, assembly GCF_036013475.1. Lineage (NCBI taxonomy): Eukaryota > Metazoa > Chordata > Aves > Columbiformes > Columbidae > Columba > Columba livia. Next base: position 7,710,555 of record NC_088604.1, read on the forward strand.
TCAGGCTAACTTTATCGATGCCGTTTAGCATACATTAGCATAAAACAAGGCAAGTGAGAGACAGGGAGGATGAGACTCATTAACTTTATATCCAGTTTTATGTGGAAGAATTGTGAGGGTGTGTACTGGGTATGGTCAGGATGGAGCTAAGTTTCAGCAGCCTATTTTGGATCTGTGACTAAAACAGCATTACTAGCACACTAAGGTCTTAGCAATGGCTGAACCATGTTTGCACAGTGTCAAGCTTTTGTATTTTTCCCACTCTGTCCACCCAGAAAGCAGACTGGGAGTGGGCAAGAATTTGGGTGAGGACACAGCTGGGGCATCTGATTCAAAATGACCAAAAGAACATTCCATGCCACACAATGTCATGCTCAGCAATAAAAAATGATGTTTTTTTCCTTCCAAGGACGCTGTTGCTCAGAGACTGTCTAGGCATCACTCTGCTTGGGGGCAGTGGTGAGTGAGTCCTTTTGCATCTTTCTTTTCCCTTCCTTTTTCCTTCATTTTTAAACTGTCTTTAGCTGAACCCACAAATGTTTAGCTTTTGCTCTCCAAACTCTCTCCCCCATCCTGCTGTGAGAGAGAGAGTGAGTGACCCTGTGGCTGCTTAGTTTCTGGCTGTGGTAAATCCATGACAAGATCAAACTATAAAACACTCCACATTTTTTAAAATTAGGCCACTGAAGAATCTGGATATGAATTTAGGAAAGTGCCTGTATTCATCATTTGTGACTCTAACATTTCAAACAAGTCATTGATTGATCATTTTTAGCATGAAATTTTGCTTGAGCCTAAGCCAACCAATCAGCTTTCTCTATACTTCTGAATAAATATAAGAAAACAAAGATCAGAAGGACTTGTTTTGTTTTGTTTTGTTTTTCTGTGTGCCTGTGTTCCCAAAATAACAGTTTTCATTTTGTGTTTTTCCATCCTTGTAGCAGAAAACTACAAGAAAATGAACTGCGATATCACTGCATATTTACAGCTATGCAGGGGCTACATTCAATCCACGCAGGAAAATTACTTTCAAAGGAGTGACCTAATGGCTGAGACATACAATATGTCTCACTCTGTTGAACAATCCAGCTTTAGTAGAAGTGACCAAGGCAAAGCCAAGGCCAAGGGGAGACATTTGCAGTCATTCACTGTGCTGAACATAGACAACCAAACAGTATGCCCAAGCTAGGACCTGGTCACTGTACAGTCACATGCAGAGATTTGGAGGGAGGAGATAGTCACTTTAAAGGCAGACCAGAGCACTCGGTTTCCTAAATTAGGTCCCACCATTAAGTGGCTTAATCTAGAAGGATGTAGCTAAGCTACTCTGTTTGTCTTTGAAATGCCAGAGCTTTGCTTGTGGTTGGAGTTGAGACCTGTTGATCACTTGAAAGGTAGGCCCTGGATAGCTTGAATGTAGCCACCTTGTTCTGGAGTCTAGATAAGCCAGGATGTACTCTAGTTTAGCTGTGTACTACTGATGTAGGTAGAGATGACATGAGATGAGAGCTAGGTGCTTTGCTGGCTCCCCCATTTCTCACAAACTTTACTGTTTCCTTTTGAACTAGAACCCGGTACATTTTTATCAACACACATCAATATATAGACAATAATACAAGCTTGGTCTGTTCTCAGTGTTTGAAGCACTTTTTCCTAGTTCACTTACAATTAAAGTATTGAATTTTGTACTGAAGTGGATTTTCCATCTTCTCCTTTTAAAAACAGTTTAACCTCCAGTGAGTTTGCAGCATTTATCGAGTGAGTAGCAATCCTGCCTGGGAATCCAACATTTGTGCAGGAGGAACTTGAGCAATGTCAGGTTTTCAGCTGCATCTCAACCTGCTTAAATCCTTGCTGACCTGCTCTCATTTTTTGCTGTTGTATGCATTCAAGCTGTTTAAAAGACGCTTGGCAAGATTTCATCTGCTGCTTTCTTCAAATGCATGCCTTAAAATTCAACTATATTAAATATTAGTATTGAACTAGCAGAGATTTTCCCCAAGAAAAAAAGCTGAGATATTGTTGACTGGTGAGGTTGCTCTGTCAGACCTCCACAAAGATTTGTAGGGTTTTGTTGTTTCTTTCAGCAAAGGTAATTAAATATATATATATATATATATATAAATAAATAAAATAAAATTTAAAATCCTGGAATTACGAACAGAACTTAATCTGGAATATTCCGCTGGCTTTTTGCAACACTAAATTTCTACATGGCTCAGATCACCTTCTTTTGGAAAACAACTGTTAATACTGTCTTGGGTAATCCCAGGGTGTTTCTTGCCATTCACTTCCTGTTCACTACTTCAGTTGCAATGAGTTTTCTTGTCCAGTTGAAACATGAATTTTGCCAGTCATGAAACTTGTGATGTGGAGTTTTTAAAAGGTGAAGAGAAAGAAGGAGCATGAGGATGGGGGAGAAATCACTCAGGAACTCCCGTTTCTGTGACATGTGCTCAGTGAAGCATGATCATAAATATCATTTGAAAATGTGGACCTTTTGGTATGTAATGTGTTTTCTCTTCTTCTTACAACATTCCAGTTTGGCTCCTCTGCCCACCTCTAAGACAGAAGATCTGAAGGGGAGTTGGAGAGAAAGGGTCAAAATGCACATTTACTCCAGATGAGTTTGAGAATTTAGGACTAAGTGTTTGACTCCCGCTCTTCCTAATCAAAGGCATCCATGTCATACTAATATAACAGACAAATGCCCCCTTACGAGTCTCTTGTCTCTGCTCCACTATATCTCTGAAAGTCTCTTCCAAGACCTTTTTCCTCTGATAGTCCATTCCCTTCCAGGCTCAACTTCTTTATGTCCCATTTAATTCTTCTGATACTACTATTCTTTTTCTTAAACAGTTCTTCCTCCTTGGTGTTTATCTGAATGTTACTGCATTTGAACTTTTCTAGGGGCTTGTTCCTGAGTAACTTCTCTCTTATAATTAGGCCAAAGGTTAGATCTCATTCTACAGAATCATAGAACAGTTTGGGTTGGAAGGGACCATCAAAGGTCATCTAGTCAGGGACAACTTCATCTAGATCAGGTTGTCCACAGCCCCATCCAGCCATAAGAAAATGTTCAAACTTTTATCTTTTTCTCCCTTTCTTTTTCCTGTCTTACACATTTTGTTTGTAAGCACTGCAAGGCAGGATAAGTTTATGTCTAAATATGTACTCTTGTTTATCTTTAACAGCAAAGTTTTTATTTTGACTAGGGCCTCTGGCAACTGAAACACAAGTTAATAAATATAACAAGGAACATAGGCAATGAGGAATAGCTATCCCACTCTTTTGTCACTAGAGGAAACAAATTTGCATTCTTCAGAGTGCTTGCTACCTATCACGAGTGTTATTCTCCTTGATTAATTTTTACTGTATACTACAGAGAAGCAGTGCAATTCTCTTAATTACTGACCTGGTTGATAACTTATACTGATAAGAGACAGAGATGAGATTAAGATGACCCCTGCCACATTGCTGTGTTCCCAGCCCACATCCTGAAAAAACGTTGACATTGCCAATCTTTTTGAATCATGAATCATTTTCCAAGGCAATGTTTTTCTATGTTGAACAATTGCAATGAATAACTTCCAAGATCACGGCACTGAAATCTATCCTGCTCCCTTGGTGGAAACACTGCAACAAACAAAGCATATTTTAAAGACCTAATTTGAATAAGTGCAGATTAAAAACAAAAACGTGCTCAGTGGAGACATGAAAATCATCATCTGATATGGCTGGTACAACTACGTAAAAGAGGAGGATTGGCTGCCCTTCAGCCATCACACTTTGAAACAACTGCACTGCTTATGCTATCTTGTCATCCTGTGGAAATTGGTTCTAATAGTTCCTATTGATATAATTCTGGTTTTAAATCTCAAACAATAAAAGTATAAGAAATATTTTGGGTCTGTGGTGTTTCAAGCATTCATATTTTGTCAGCTTTTCTACAAAATTATTATCTATTTTGTACCCTCTTCTGAAATTCTACATTTGAGAAATGAGTGCAGATTTTCAGCCAAAGCTAGAATTCTTCAGTGCCTTCTGCCAACAGTGCAAGGATGGTCTACCAGGAGAACACCTAGCGATATTCATCCTCGGGTGGTCTTAGCCATAATACTTAAACTGTAGGCTATCTAAATGCACTGCATGGATGTGGAGATGGGTACAGATGCACATCACACACCAGCAGTACTGCATTGGGCAAATAACCCCCAGAACTGTAATGTCCTGTACTCATTGAAGAGTTCCTTGTGTTGTTTGCACTACAGATTAAACTATCCCCAAGCCGTGGAGGATAAAATGTCACATCTGAGCAAATGGCATGGATTCTACTTAGCACAGGAAGAAATGTGTATCTACACAGAGAACAATCTAATGAAGAGGTGATATGGGAGAAAAAAATATTTCCAGGTTATTTCAGCACTATGAGGAAATAATAAGAGGTGTATTGGAAAGAGCTTTGTTATCTATCACACTTCACCAACAAACTCTGAGGTCTAATTTCGATCTGCAAGTCATAAATCTTTATATCTAGAAACATTCTTTTTTCATATCACCACCCCCAACTCCAGCCACAAGAACTTTTCAGTGACACAAAGTACTGAAATTTTGAATTTCTGAAACCCATAAATAACAGTGATTTTTTTTTTTTTTGCTTTGCTAGACTATGTAAAGTTCACAGCAACACTGATGTATCATTGTATCATGTGCTGTACCCAGCTGTGGCAGCAGTTCCTGTTTAAAAGAAATTAGTACCTGAACACATGAGAAAGATGTAGCAACTTCATAATGATTTTCCAGTAAAATAGTGTGTCTGAAGTTTGTCAAATATGTGTGATATTACGTAGGGTTGGGGTTTTTTTTAAGTGTCTGCTAGCTATCTGACTTAGATAATGAATAATCTGTTGAATTAATACTTGAGTAAACTGAACTTGGACTTCTAAATGTGAAAAATATATCTGTAGTTTAGCTGACTGGGCATTGTGGTTGCTCTCTGGTCAAGTCTTTGTGCATTGAGTTGCTGGGAATATGATAATAATGAATGATACTTTTGAAACCATCAGAGTAGCTACACAAGAAGCCAGACCCTTTCAAGACGGTACACTGATTTGCTTCAGATCGCTTAGAGTAGACAGAGCACGAATGAGAAAAAGATGAAAAAGCTAGAATAAAATGGAATAATTAACCTCTCTGCAGGAAGAAAAAAAAAAAAAAAGGCAGAAAAACTACCTAAAGCCAACTGCAGACAGCTGTAATTAAGGGATTGTAACTGTCTTTAAACCAGCTAAGAAATAACACAAAGACAAAGATTAATCCATTTAGTTTAGAACCTACCTCCCGCTGGTCAAGGATGAAGGTGTAATAGTCAGGAAATTAAGCTAACCAAAATGAACTCTCCTCTTTTTCACCTCTGTGAATTTCATCAGCAAAGACATCTTTTCTTACCCATCTTGCAGTAGTACCCTTAATAGTGCCAGAGCAGACCAGGAGGAAATCCATGTCTGTGTGAATATTCAAAAGAAGATGTCTATGAGCAACCAGCACGATGAAAACAACTACCTAAATTATTCCTCATCTCATTTCACCCTCTGAACTTGCAGTATTAGCAATTTGCCTCCTTTTTCCTGCATAACGTTTGGAGATACCCATCCTTCTTTATATCCTTTTCTGAAATTATTTAGACTTTTATCTGATTAACAGGTTGTATTAATATATTAAAGTTACTACTTAGGTACTTTAAATGTACTAATTTTTGATGCAATATCATTATTGCATCATTATAGCTATCATTAATTGACTATTAATTCATACCTAGAGAACACGTTAGGGAGCTAGCAAAAATGCACACAGCCTCAGCAGAACTGAAATTGCTTTCTGTGAAGAAAGCAGCTAAATACAAGGATGGGGAGCTGGATGGCTCTTCTGAAATTCACAACATCCTTACAGGAGGTAAGATGAGCTGCTTCCATAACAGCAGATGGATCTTGTCTCATAAATCATTTACTCTTTTACTCTTCCCCTTGCTGGGTATTTGTGTCTATGTCTTCAGCAGAGAGAGCAATAGTGCAGTGAAGAGAACAGAGATGAAGGGACTGACCTGACACCGGGCAAAATGCACATCACAGTTATGGGCCTCTACTGTTCAACTTACATGTGCAGCCATCTACTGTTAATGCTCTGTCCTGTAGACTGGTGCCTGGTTTAGATATAATGCTCTTGGAAAGGTCACTCAGTACCAGTAGACTGTGAAAGGGTTGTTCTATGGCAGACACAAAGGGAGAGCTGCCAGTGTAATACCCTTTGTATGGAAACGTAAACCACTTCACTGAAGGTGAATCTCACCCTTGTTACATCAGGGTGCAGCTCCAGTCTCAGTCATCTAACTGTAGTTGTGTCTGTAAAGTAGATCTCTCATCACCCATCCAAACGTAGGCATCTATTGTGATTTGAGGTATCAAAAGGTTTCTGGGGCATCTTCAGAAGAGTGGGAAATGCAGGATCTCTGAGGAATGTGTTCTTTTCTGGAGCAGCAGCTGGAGACCGAGCAAGGTTTCTCAAATACTGCAAGAAATCTGTTTTGATCAGTAAATCATGTCCCTAATCAGCAGAATTAATGGCACATAAGATGCAATTCGTCTCATCAAAGGTGGATATCTGCTTCAAGAGGAGCAGATTCCCTCTCTAGGATCCCTTAGCTTTAACAGTGAGTTAAAAATGGCAACAACAGGTAGTTCTCCAGTGGCTGTAATAAGAGCTTAGACCTGTAGACACCTACATCTATCTACCTAACTCTGGAGCTGAGTCCTACTTCTAGCTCTTGAGGAACCAGACAGCTTGAGTGTAATTTGCATTGTGTTGTTCTTTGTATCTTTAACAATTCATTAAACTTACATGGCTGCCATGAAGAATCTCAGTGAAGCAAATAGTCAACTCATCCTTAAATTAGTTATAAATATCTTCATGGAAAGCAAATCACTCAGTATCCAACCTGCTTATCTACTTCTCACATAGATGCAGAATAATGAGTAAGAGTAACATGGATAACATGCAATGGAGACATATAGCTTATTTTTAATTAATATATCTATATTCATTTTACCCTTAATGAACATTTACAGTCACAGGCCAAAGTAGAAACATTCTGTGTCATAATGTTTATAATGTAATTCTAGTTCCATATTTTGGGAAATTAAGGTTGAAAGTAAATTATGATCTTTGTTCTTGAAAACTTTGGGGTTATTGATTAGAGGACTAAAGTTGACTTCCTAGATCATGAAGCTGCATGGAGAGAGAACCTTGAACAGTAAACTAGTAAAGACTGCTAGCCAAAAGCCAAAGTGGAATACAGTGATTGAACCAAATATCACAGAAGGAATAGGAAGAAAAAAATATTTTTTTATGATCCCTACCTCCTGAACAAAGCCCCAAATTAGCATTTCACAGTACTGATCTAGTTAAAGGAGGTAACATTGAAACTCACGTGCATATGCAGATGAAAGCAAACACCTGATGCTATGGTTTGCAAATGGCAGTGGGCTGGAAATGGTGGTGTTGCTCACAAGACGTACAAATGGCCTGTGAACTTGAGCAGGAGCCAGAAGAGCAGAATGAGTGGAACCTCCTCCTGCCTCGAGGATGGCAGCTAGAGTTGGACCTCAGCCTCACCCAGCTTCATTTCCTCTCATTTACAGGCATTCAGATCCAAGGCTCTTTCTGTTCCCATATGCAAACACTCCATCACAAGCACGGTTATTAGTACAATTATTAATAGCACTGGAGAACTGCATAACTTTAGCCACTCTAAGAAAAACCTGAAAATACACATGATTTTTGGAGTCACACAGATATTCTTCAGTGGAGTAGGTTTTTTTCCTTCCAAATATAGCATTTCAGCAGCAGTAAAAAAAAAAAAAAAAGCTTTTTTGTTGAAACAAAGTGAAGATTTAATAACATGCTTCAAGAGTATCTGTACTTCCCTCTTCAAATGATTTCTTTTTAACTTTTTGGGATGCCATAATCCATAACAAGTAGCTGTTAAAGCCTAAAATGAGAATGAAACATTTAAGTGTTATCACAAGAATACAGTTGCAAAGTCCTGAAATTTACCTTTTGTAAAATTTTAATTTTAAAGTGAGGAATATTGGAAGTTTTGTTGTATCAATTTTTCCTTCCATTTCAGAATAGAGGTTTTTTTTTTTGTTTTCCCAAATGACAGCATTTCCTGGATAGCAGATCATTCAGTTGCCCCATCGTCTTATTAGCTATGTTAATCAGCCTTAAAAATAAGTATGTTGAAACATATCCAGAGCTAAAGGTAGCGTAAGGCAGGTTAGACATGAAGAAGAAATTTTTTACAATGAGGATAGTGAAACCCTGTCCCAGGTTGGCCAGAGAGGTGGTGGATGCCCCATCCCTGGAGACATCCCAGGTCAGGCTGGACGGGGCTCTGAGCAACCTGATCTGGTGAAGATGTCCCTGCTCATGGCAGGGGTGGCATGAGCTTTGAAGGTCCCTTCCAACCCAAACTCTTCTATGGTTCTATAATTCTGTGCCTGCCATTGCAGTGTGTGTGGAGGGATAAATCATTGCTTGACACCTCGGCAGAATGTGGGATTTCATTTCAATAGCTCAGCCCTGCCTTTGCCGCACTGGCTCTCCCAAAAGGAAACTCCTCTAGCAGAGTCCTTCCATACATCATTATTTTAGATATGTTGCCACTGTGAGCACTCCCAGAAGATCGTAACCAGGAATATTTTATGTGCCCATGCAGGATCAGAAGAAACAAAAGAGGGTTACAAGTCTCCACTTTGGCAGTCTTGGAGCAGTAATTTACAGAAATTACTGTAAAGCACCATGGTTCCAATTCACCTTGCATTATGCACAGATACCTGCACATGTATAAATAGATACTCAAAGTAAAGGACTATGGATAATCATCTCCAGCTCAGATACTTCTTGTGTGAGGCTGCAACACTGCTTCCATATGGTTATAATGCTAATGCACCAACAGCATTCTTTGCTGTATTTTAACTGAAAATGTGCTAGCAATGTACCCAGGAAGACGTAAAAAATGTGAATTAAAAGATCATTGCAGATACAGTTTCAAGAACCATTGCTGCCTGCAGCTGGCTGCACTTATCTAGAGCAGGAATTTCCAGCCCTCCCAGGTGGGCTGTCTGTCAAAGCCATCTCTTTCTTTGTGGAGCTTCGTCCTTCCAGCAGAACAATTCAGTACCTTTGGGAATGTCATCATCACTGTTCTGCAAGCAAGTAACTGCTCACAGCATGCTCAAAAGCCACCATAGTTCTCTTTCTTAATGCAGGATTCTTTTCTGCTAATATGAAATTGGTTACAGACATACCATCTGGCTACTGCTTCACCTTTGTCAGCTCACCGGACCTGTATTATGCTCAACTGAAAAACCAAGGGCTCCCTTTTCCATGAGTGTTCTAAATTCCTATAGTTTTCTAATCTGCATCAAAAATGATTGCTCTGAAAGACAAGACACCGTTCTCAGATATTTCTTATCTGTTTTTTAAGGATACCATGGTTTTCATCACATTTACAGATGGCTTATTAAGGATGTTTAAAGAATTTTGAACTAAAATCAACTGTTTAAAAATAAACTGGAAATTGTATTTATGCCTTTTAAAAATCTTTCCAAACAGGCATGCCTCATTTCTAAGCAAAATGTGCAGGGTCAGATCTGATGACTAGGGCAGCTGATGCAAATTAACAGTTCAATTGATCCATGTAATCTGAAAATCAACCCCTCATTCATGGGCTTTGCGTCTCCATGATGCACAAAAATAAAAGGTGCAAGACTTAGAGGAGATTAACCTTGCAACCTACTTTATAACCCTGATTCTGTCCAATTTTGGGCTTACTGAATGTCTGAAATGAAAGCAGTGAGAATTGAATAGATTTCAGCACTTTTCAGAATCTAACCCAAACTCAGGGTTCCTCTGGCTCTCCCCAGCTCATCTGAACAAGGGAAGTTTCCCTTTGTCCCTCCACTGATCTTCATTGTTCCTTCTGATGAAGCTCCTTATCTTTTCCCCTCTCTTCCCACAAAGTCCTTTTCTCCAGCCTCCATTATTCAAGATTCATATATTAGATCCACTACCAAAATTCAGCTGCCCAAAAGAGATCCCGAGTAGTTGTTATCCTTAATTTTCATTATGAACTAAGTTGTCTTGCATAAGACCCCATTTTCCTAAATACCATACAAACTCATCATTAGAAACAGTCCCTACATCTACAAATGTTGTAAACTAAACAACAAAAGGAAGGTGAAGGTGTCATCTCACTTAACACCTTGCCATCCCAACCTCTGAACTCTGATTTCTCCTGTATCATGCAGACTTTCCTCTTGCTTCCAGCATTTTGAAGAGAACAGATGTGGCTGGGCAGCAGGAGGCCAAGTCAGGAGCATTTTTCCTACTCAAGAACCATAATAGTACTTGGCTCTACAGGGCTGTTTTTAGCAGTCAGGACAGCAGGTGTTTTTGAATGGTTCAGCACACCTTCTGCCATTTTTATAGGCTGTGTTCAACTGTCACATTGCCAAGCCTGCAAATGAACTGCCGTAATTGCTCCTGTACTTACCTTTTTTACTAGCTGTGCAAGAGAACATAAAGGTAAAAATTCATACATAAGGGAGAGAGAATGCAAACAAAGGAAATACCTATCCTCACTTTTGTTTGTTTGTTTGTTTATTTTGTATTGGGAAAAATTACAGAAAAGGACCAGATACTTCAACTTCCAACCTGAAAAACCAGAACAGCGCTTGCTGTTGGAAAACCTGATGGGAGGGACCATTTCAGAGCTGCTGAGGTTTTCTCCACCCAATCCACAGCACAGAAGTTATGGCCATGCCACAGAAAGCTGTGTGACCACAGCTTACATAGATACATGTTAGTTTTTAAGCAGCCTGATGAAGGACAGGTAATGGGATAGCTCCTATAACAGCTGCACAGAAACAGTAAGGGTACCCAGCAAGCTGAGTCAGTAGATGTCAAACTTTGTGCTATCACAGAAACAGGTGAACTATTTACTCCAATGTTAACTCCTGTATCTATGCTACATGAAGATAGGATAATTCCCTAATGCCAGCTTTGAAAAATTGCATCTCATCAGCTTTAATTACTAACTTGTTCTCTTAGTACATTCAGAAGGACAGCCCCATAAAAAACTGAGTTGCCCAATAGAAGTGGAATCGTATCATGGGGTGCCACTGGGTGCTGAGGTTGCTAAGGACTCAGAGGTGGATTCTACCCCACAGTAACTCTATAGTCATATAAACACATTTGTAGGGTCTGACTCACACATCTTGTGTTAATCCTACTAAGTTACCTGCACTTTGTCTCATTAATTTGCTATCTATCCTTTTCTCTGTGACACTACAGGTTGCGAGACAATAGATATAAGGGTTGTGTTGCACATATTCATGAGTAACCCTGTGTATGTCTCTGTGCCAAGCATTCATTTACAGGATAGATATACAGAACATTGGTATGCATTTAGGAAATATACCCATGAATAATTTTCATTGAGAATAAGTTCCCCTATTCAACTAAAATACAAACTCCAGTAGGAGCTTTTGATAAGAAGATCTAAAGCTTAATATTGCAGTAAGTAAAAAGTTTCTTTCATCACTTTTAAATAGGTGCCGCTATATGGTTGCAGTTATTTCCGTACTTCATTTCCAATGAAGAAGAAAGTAAATCCCTGCACTCATTTTATCTTTTCTAAATATTATTTACTCAATTTTATTAATAATTTTTATTCAACAGAAATACCTTAAAGGAACTTAGATTAAGCTCCATTATGCAAAGCATAGTATATTCATATCGCAAGAGACAATGTTTGCCTCAAAAAAGTTACAGAATAAATAGAGAACAGGCTTGTTAAAGTTCTCATTTTATGAACGGAAACAGGCAAGAAAACCACACTGAATGGCCAAAGACACAGAGGATGGCCAGAGGAGAGCTGACTTCAAGCCCTAAGATGCTTAGGATGTCTACCAGGTTTAAGGTACTGAGGTCTTTATCCCCACCCTCCCATGGGATGTCTGAAAACACACTAAGCCCATCCATATGGTTTAATCAGGTTAACCACCATTTATTTTGTTTGGGCTACTCCCAGACGAGAAAGGAGTGAATTCTTGAAGTGCCTCAGATAGACACAACTGGCAATGTGGATGCTCCTCATCAGTCCTAGTGGAAGTCAAGGGGTGCTGTTCTCCAGCTGTGACCCATCCTTATCTGTCTGACCACCCTGTGACCACCCAGGGCCTCTCAGCCCACCAGTCACTGTTCTGCAGGCAGTGGTGCAATGGAAAGCTGAGAGGTGCTTGCCAGCTGCAAGGGATGATGTGAACAGTAGGAGCTCCTCACAGGGAAAAAGCAAACAGGTAGGCATGCATCACTTTCTGTGGCTCCTTAGTATCACCTGTTTGACTTTCCTGAAATGGTTGGCTGAGTGGTTTTCCTAAAAATCTGCCATTTCTTTTTTTTTAAAGGCAGGAGATAATTAATGCCTAAACCTCTGAGCTGTGGTTCAAGTGGTCCGCACTTCCATGAACCAACAAATTTCATGCTTTGACGTATAGTCTGCTCCCTACCTACTCTCTCTGTCATTCTTTTTAGGACCAAAAGATCTCCCATGTAGACAGAAGATGCTGACAGCATATGAAGACAGTATTAAGCAGAACTTGCAGAAACACACTTCAAGCCAAAAATGTAACCATAGAACTATCAATTCTAATGATGTCTATCCTTTATGAGCTGCTTATAAACAGCTTTCACGTGCATCAGCACTAACCAGATTTTTGGGACATAGTCACAACACAGCTGAATTTCTCATTCTCTGTAGATGAGTTTGTGTTCCACAGAAAATATCTGTCTGGTTTTATCTTCTGTAATGCTGTGCCATCTGAAAGCTTGTCCCTTGGGCTTTCCACAAAACCTGTCAATGGAACACAAATATTTACATAATTTTTTCTCTGCTGCCAAACATTAAAAAGAGAAACTTCATTTTTTTTCCCTTATTAACTTTAGTCTGCTCAGGTTTGTGAGTTGTAGATCATCAGAGCTCAGTATTTTTCCCCAAAGGCCTACAGCACAGGAAGAATAACTGTTTATTCCCTAGTTTTCCCTGTTGTAAAACCTCTTAGAAATTTAAATACAGTTGCAAGATTTTTTAATTTTTTTTATATAACAATTGAGTGCTTTGAATTGCTAGGTTTCGTTCCTGCTCTCTTTCAACCCTGAGATGTTCTTTCCTGCCACTGAGGGGAAATAGATAATTTTAAGAAAGCAACACAGTAAACCTTTCTCCTAATCTCATAGAAATAACATACAGTGCAAACCATCTCAGTAGTGCCAGAGATCAACAAATACCAAGCACCGTACAAAAGGTGCATTTAAGCACAGGCCAAACAACGAGATATTTTGAACTTCCATAAGGTCCTGTGAAGTTATTGCTTACGACACCCATCTGTAATGGAAGGAGAGGTTCTTTTGGCTCCAATATACGCAAGCTTTCTCCTTTTCTATATGACATACTGTTCTATTTATGGCCAATAAGAAAGCACTGTGGCAGATGCAGTTGTGTTTGTCATATCATCATCACTGATGGCATTATCACTGCTTTTGCCACAGTTACCACCCACAGCAGGGTCAGCAGAAAGGGAAGCACAGTGACTGTGCTGTCCTGCTGAAACAAATCTGGTGCTTCACAACAGCACAGGACTTCAATTTTCATAGAACCATAGGATGGTTTGGATTAAAGGGAACTTAAAGATCATCTAGTACAAACCCCCTTCCATGGGCAGGGACACCTTCCACTAGACCAGGTTGCTCAAAGTCCCATCCCACCTGACTTATAATGTATCCAGGGATAGGACATCCATAACTTCCGTGGGCAAACTGTTCCTTATGTCCAATCTAAACCTATCTTCTTTGATTTTAAAATCATTGTCCCTTGTCCTGTCACTGATTAGTTAATTTTCATTATTTTGATTTTACAAGCCAGGGAAAGAAGATTAATTCTGTACCACACAGTGAAAAATCTCAGTGCAAAGTAAATGGTAAACCTATAAGGAATATAGATACAATGAAAATTGATGAAGTTATATCTCACACAACTCATAAAGTCACCTCAGAAGGATTTAATCAATCTAGTCTTTTTTGGCTAAAACTGTAGTGGCTGCATGTAAAATAAGGAAAAAGTTCTTTCTTGCTAAGGAACAAGACAAGGTGAAGGGAATGTGCAAAATTTACAAAAGAAATTTAGATATCCACTTGGTCAAATGATCCCTTTCTCATCAATGCAGTTCTCGGTGCTCCTCAGTTTCCTTGGTGTTTTATTCAGTCCTCATCCACTGCCTATTTGACAGAGCATCTACCATTTCCCTTATGCACCTAATCTGCAGTCAAACATTCTCACCATGCACAAATTATGCACTGTATCTAAACAACACTGAAAAAGGATGTTGAAATGACCTTGGTTCCCACCTGATCTTGAAAGACAAAAACTGTTATTCTACATCAAGATAAGGCATACCTAATCCCAAATGCCACGTCTGACAATGGCCATTGCCAGGGGCTGAAAAGGATGTGAGTACAGAGTCCTTCACTAGACTGAAATGAGATGCTTCTGATCTAGTGTTTATTATATAAGACTAATCCTGCAGCGTGAGGTTCGACATCACTTCCTAGATGCCCAAAGCAATTTGACAAGTATTCTTATTCTCCATGTAATGGCAGTTCTGTTTTTTTAATCTATTGCATTTTCAGCCTTAATTGCACACTGTAGGAAACCACATTGCTTTTTTCTTATAGAATCATAGAATGTCCTGATTTGGAAGGACCCACAAGGATCATGGAGTCCAACTCCTGTCCTGCACAGGACAACCCCACAGTTCACACCGTGTGTCTGAGGACATTGTCCAGTCTCTTCTTGAACACTGTCAGGCTTGGGGCTGTGACACCTCCCTGGGGAGCCTGTTCCAGTGTCCAGCACCCTCTGGGTGAAGAACCTTTTCCTCATGCCCAACCTGAACCTCCCCTGGCACATCTTCCTGCCATTCCCTCGGGTTCTGTCACTGGTCACCAGAGAGAAGAGCCCAGCGCCTGCCCCTTCTCCTCCCCTTGTGAGGAAGCTGGAGTCTCCATGAAGCCTCCTCTTAGTCTCTTGGTTATGAGTTCCCTCCCATCTTTTAATTGCACATAAACCTAGGACATTTAAAACTTCTCCCTGGAAGATTTTACACCACGTTCCAACCTAGAATACACAAGCGTTTGTCAGTGGTCCAATAGGTGAAGCAGTCCATGTCTTCCACCCTTTTTATGTACATGTACAGGTACATACAAACAGTAAGTTCTGGATTTGGGATGATGATTTTTACAGTGATTTCTTTGTTATGCACCAGGAAGAAGAACAACTTCCATGAACAGTACTTGATATCCACTTTATATCCCTAAGATTGCATACGTATAGATCTCCTACATCATCTGGATACCCATAATACCTTCAAAATATTAACCATTTACTTGTCCATGACAACATTCATGTAGTTTTGCTTGAAGTTTCTCTCCCTATCAACCTTTGAACTGCTAATCTTCTAACTTGTTACTCCTTACATATTTTGCTGGGGCTGGAGGGTTAGGCCAAATAAAAAGAACTCACTTACTTTAGCTGCTCTTTAAATTTTTAAATTTCTTTAAATTTATTCCTATTCTTGTTCATCCAGCAGATTCAGTGCCATTGCAATCAAAATTTCTTTGTTCTCACCCTTTCTCCTCCAGTTTTTGTTTTTCATGGTTCTCTACCAACAATCCAGCCCCCCCACCTGCATTCCCTCTTCTCAGTTACCATCAGCAGAACCCATCCAGTGCTTTACACCTTTCCACCTCCCCATGGCACATGTACCAAACTGGCATGGTTCAGGAGGAATTTCATGGGGATTCACGGAACGAAAGTATCTCAAGTGATAGGCCCTATAGCTTTAGAAATTTAGACACAAGAGCACAGATTCAGAGCCACACCTTTCCACACCGGTGCCAGCAAAACTGAACTAAAGCAACACAGCTGATTTGTAGAGGATTTTTGTTGGAGGTTGAACCAGCTGCCCATGCATAACATGTCAAGTCATATGAGATGTGCTAGAGTATCCCACCTGTCCTTCAGAGGTCTTTGCATAGCAGCACAGGTCTCATACATGTCTTGAGTCATATCTCCACTCTCATGTGGATGCCTCAGATATCCTGAAGTATGGCTGAAAATGTTTACAGGCAAGCCTCTGCTGACATATGGGAAAGATCTGCTCATTACAAATTATAACTTAAGCTCACCCCTAAAATCTAGTTGTTCAACTAGAGCATCAAGAAGCCCTTGGATATTACCTTTTCAAAGAAAAATTCTAATCTGATGGTTTTACAGGTCATTAATAGCTCCCTCATCCAGCTGCAACTGAAAGCAATTCGACACTGTAGGAGGTGTAAAACCAGATTTGTCTCCTCAGGCATCTCATTTCCAATGACTGTTGCGGGAGATTAGAGACCTAGCACACATGTAGACACACACTTTATAGAGATCTAAATCTAAGTGTGTAAATCTGGATGCTTGTATTAAGAAGGCCGCCTTCAGGGCTCAAGCTATAGGTGGGCTAACAGCCCAATCCATATTCAAAAAGTATGCCTGTGACAGACCTCGACTTGGAACTTTTAACATCGCACTAATCTTCTGCAAAATATCCAGGACGTTACCAGTTATTTATTTATATATATACATATATATATATTTTATGTATACAAGAAGCATTGAGACTTCAAACATGCTGAGGGATGATGATGATTAGCAATGAATGTAGTAAACTCTAATGTTTCTGATACCTCAAAGAAAACACAGTCCTGTTACTACATCTTTAAAGAATGATGAGGCACCAAAAGACAGCATTCAATCCCACAGGTCTGAGGTCAAACAGCCTGTTTTCCATTTTCCTAATGAAGGTCAGAAGTTACCACATTTAAATGCATTTTAACTGAGAGTCACGAGAAATAACTGGTGAAAGTCATACTAACTTTAAGTTTTTTGTCCAGAACAAATAATAGAAAAAATGTTTTCAGAAATACATTCTTGGTGTGTTCTAAATTGATTTGACTGTTTTTCAGTCTCCTTGATTCAACAGGACTAAGACTGAGCTGCATTCACATCTAAAATGATGTCATTTATTTAGCTCTTCCATGAGTTGTGGTGAGAGCTTTTTTCCTAAAATTGGGTGAGCACCACATTGCTCAGAAAACAGTGTCAGCAATGAAAAGGACAGCAAGTCAGTAGATGTGATCCTAAGTGGGATTGTGAGAGTCCAGATGGCAGACATAAAAGCTCTTCTTTTCCCACCAAAAGCCCCTTCATTCATCTAGCAAAGAGTGAAATCTTTAAGTCAGGAGGAGAGGTAGGCATTGTATTTTATCAAGGATCTCAATAAAACTTAGCTTTACAAAAATGCGGCATCCAGAAGCTGACCACAATGATAGACAAATAAGCAAATAATTGTAGAACCTTGGATGGAGTGATTTCATTGGGATAAATATTGCTGTCCAACGACCATAGTACAACATTTCTTAGATTCTTGGCTGGGACTAACAAGGATGGCAAGGTATGATCATTCCTTTGAGCCCACTTTTCTCTCTGTTTTTCCCTTTTCCATTCTCTCTATCATCCTGAAAAGTACATTTGCACCTAGCAGCATGAAACACACATAAAAAACAATGGAGTCAGGGTGTGTGCTGCAGCCTGGGACAGGGACACACTCTTCACATGCAGAGGCAGAAGAAGTGACTCTTTTTCCATCTCCTTTGTGCAGTCTTGAACACTAGCAAAATCCAGGTAGGTTGGTTCCTCTTCCCAGCAGAACTTGGCCTGGTCAGTTAGGACAAAGAAGCTGCGAGACTGGGTTATGGATTAAGAGAGAAATGCCCAGTGATTTCTGCATCAACAAATGTCCCAAACTGGCTGTACAAGGGAATTACCCTGGTGGTAGTGTCGGGTGTTTGGGGGAGAATCTGCACAGAGGTGCACAGATCAGACACAAGATTTGGAGAGAACAAATTGACAAAGGACAAACTATTTGCAATGTAAAACATTCTGTGGAGAAAAATATGCTTTACTGTCTACCATCACAGCTTATAGATGTAATTGGTGAAGGGTTTAGAGGGGAAACCATATGAGGAGTGGCTAAAGTCCCTTGGTTTGTTAGGCCTGGAGAAGAGGAGACTGAGGTGAGAGCTCATGGCTGCCACAGCTTCCTCACAAGGGAGGAGGAGGGACAGAGCTGAGCTCTTCTCTCTGGTGACCAGTGACAGAACCCGAGGGAATGGCAGGAAGATGTGCCAGGGGAGGTTTAGGTTGGACATGAGGAAAACGTTCTCCCCCCAGAGGGTGCTGGACACTGGAACAGGCTCCCCAGGGAGGTGTCACAGCCCCAAGCCTGACAGTGTTCAAGAAAAGACTGGACAACGTCCTCAGACACACGGTGTGAACTGCGGGGTTGTCTTGTGCAGGGACAGGAGTTGGACTCCTTGATCCTTGTGGGTCCTTCCAACTCAGGACATTCTGTGATTATCAGCACAGTGATAGTAGCACCTATAGCAAGAAAGTAAGGCTTAAATTTCTGTAAAAAAATAAAAAAAAAAAAACTTCCAGTTCTGAAAACTCTGAGAACCATAGTCTTTGTGGATTTATCCTGTATCCACAAACCAAGTTCCAATATTTAAGTTTAGTTGCTTGGCCTCACTCTGTTGTCAGTGAAGAAAATGAGGTGAGATGGGCAGCTACCTATGGGTGTTTCATTTCAGACACTTTACCTAGAGTGAACCGAGTAATTCACAGCAGATGTCACAGACTGTATCTATTCCTCTGCATGGACTGTAACAAGATCTGAGGGTCTAGTTCAGACTTTGGTAACAAAATTTTGATGTCTCAGTGAAAGCGAAATCCCATAAAAATTAGCTTTGTAAAAAATTCTCTGTTGTTTAATCAAAGTACAAAACACCTTGATTAAGTTTAATTACTGACTTCTAAATAACTCAGAGTTTATCCTTTTCATGTTGATTTCTTTTTCCCCAAAGAATACTTGTAAAACTAAAGAGCCCTAAACCAGACATATAAGAGCATTAAACATTGCAGTATGAACTTTATTTTAGCAGAGCCTATTGTGGTAAGATAAAGGTGATTGTTTTAAACTGAAGGAGGGCAAACTCAGGCTAGACATGAGGAAGAAATTTTTTACAATGAGGGTGGTGGATGATCCATGTTGCCCAGAGAGGTGGTAGATGCCCCATCCCTGGAGACATCCCAGGCCAGGCTAGATGGGGCTCTGAGCAACCTGATGTGGGTGAAGATGTCCCTGCTCATGGCAGGGGTTGGACTGGATGAGCTTTGAAGGTCCCTTCCAACCCAAATTATTCTATGATTTAATGCTACAATATTAATCAGCTGAAAGTCTTCTGACTCTCAAAACCAAAGCAATAATTAGGTCACTCCCTGCTCTGCAGCAATCTCTTCTTGATTGCAGAACCCTCAATTTGGTAACAGGTCACTATTTCTAATAACTAACTTCTACAATATTTTCCCTAAACTTCCTGGGAAAGAAACTCAGTAGTCATATTTCAGTGTACTAATGTATATCACATGGCTTCTTTCTGTTTTAAAATATAATATCAGTTAAGATTTCCTGCTTTCTACTCTCAACAGGGTGTTTAATACCTATTTTTATTTTCTTTCTGGTTGTCATTTATAACACTTCCTAACATGGTACCTTGTTAATCAATGTGGAATTCCAAGAAATAATAACCTGAAAAATCTTGATCCCAGATTTACTTTTGGGACCTTGTCTGAAATCACTTTTTATTGAGATCTAAACTTCACTTTCTCTTGTAACTGTACTGAAAGGTATTGCTCAAATATTCAGCACCTCTACCGTTACTTCCATTATCAAGTTGGTCTGATGGCAAACGTGATCTGCCAGACAATACTAATCACACCATCATTTTCCCTAAATATCCTGAGTTTCAGGTTGCAATGTACCAAATACTTTACTCAAAAAAGATGGATTGCATCTACCATGTGTTTCACCCACTCACCCTGTAATATCAAAAGAGGCCACAGTTTTTGTCAGACATGATTAATGTCTCAGACTCATGGTGCTTATTGCTCAGCAGGTTTATTTCCCCAACATACTTATTTTTACAATCTCCTGCTACTCATTCTAGCCTACTGAAGTCAAGCTAAGTGGTCACTGATTTCCCAAGTGGTCTTAAACATACACCATGCTATTTCCACTCAAACAGCTCGTCACTCATTTTCCAATAGTATTTTTCTCCAACTTGTGTGTTGCACTATATATGGCACTTCACAGAATCAGGACACAATCAGTGCATTTTCCTCCAAGAGCTTAAAATTCAGAGGTTTCTTCTGGTGAGTCAGTGGAAGAGCTCTGTTGCCACATCTCTATCAGAAAGTTATGGTAAATTTTAGAAGGCAAGCTGGTGATTCAAATAAAGACAGAAAGAACTGAAACCATTTGCAAATGAAAAGCATTCCCAGTTTTAGAAACCAACAGATTTTGAAGATGAGATTGAAAAAACACATTAGACAGCAGATGCATGGGAATGAGCGTTGGAGTGGTAGGAAAGGAATGAATTTCAGCTGGCATTCAGACAAAAATAACCCTCATCCCAGGACAACGGGGATTATAGCAGAGAGGCAGAGAGAGAAGAAAGGAGAGAGGGGAGGAGGGAAGCAGGAAAAAACTGCGTAATCATTAGTAAAAAATATTTTATGAACCAGAAGCCAGAAAAGCAAACTAGCTAATATGAAGTCAGGCCTTAAGCTGTGCAAGACCCTTCACAGCAGGGAGAGAAGTCTGTGAATGATAGATGCAGAAATGCAGCAAAGAAGCTGGAAAAGGAGATTTACTGTTTCTCTTGAACTAGAATGGAGAAAATTACGCACTGAAGAGAAGGTGGGAAAAGAAATGTGGTAGCTGTGGTGCAAAGGAAAATATGCATCTCAAAAGCCCCATGGCAAACATTGCATAATTTGGAAAGTACCTGAGCATGATTTAGCATTCTATATTGCAGTCTCCTCTTTTTCCCACACTCCAGTTCTGTTCCCCAGAGTCAAATAGCCTGTATTATTGGCAGGATCCAAACAGTCTGTCTGCACCCAACCTCATGGGTAGTCACTAGGCCTAACATATTGTTCAGGCTGGTTGTCCACAGGCTGTCCATAGGGTGGCTCCGTGGCTGAAAGGCTAAAGCACCCTCCCACCTTACAGCCATCTACCTACATCACTGCCTGCCTGACAGACAAAGCTCTTAGGGAAACAGGGATACAGAATCACAGAATCACAGAATGTTAGGGATTGGAAGGGACCTCAAAAGCTCATCCAGTCCAATCCCCCTGCTGGAGCAGGAACACCCAGATGAGGTTACACAGGAAGTTGTCCAGGGGGGATTTGAATGTCTCCAGAGTAGGAGACTCCACAACCCCCCTGGGCAGCCTCTTCCAGTGTCTGTCACCCTCACTGAGAAGAAGTTTCCTCTCAAATTTAAGTGGAACCTCTTGTGTTCCAGTTTGAACCCATTACCCCTTGTCCTACCATTGGTTGTCACTGCGAAGAGCCTGGCTCCATCCTCGTGACACTCACCCTTTATAGATTTGTAAACATTAATGAGGTCACCTCTCAGTCTCCTCCAAGCTAAAGGGACCCAGCTCCCTCAGCCTTTCCTCATAAGGGAGATGCTCCACTCCATCATCTTCGCGGCTCTGTGCTGGACTCTCTCCAGCAGTTCCCTGTCCTTCTGGAACTGAGGGGCCCAGAACTGGACACAATATTCCAGATGTGGTCTCACCAGGGCAGAGTAGAGGGGAAGGAGAACCTCTCTCGACCTACTGACCACCCCCCTTCTAATACACCCCAGGATGCCATTGGCCTTCCTGGCCAAACCAGGGTATCACACCCTGGAGAACAGTCTCCAACCATACCTGGCCCATATGAAGAGCATCAACAAGGATCCTGGGTGTACCTGGGACTTCACCTTGTGAGTATCCATCAGCAAAATCATGCTGAAGCCAATGCTGAATCATTATAGAATCATAGAATAGTAAAATCATACAATCATCTAAGTTGGAAGAGACCCTCAAGGTCATCAAGTCTAACCATAACCTAGCTCTGGCACTAAACCGTGTCCTGAAGGTTATCTACACGTCATCTAAACACCTTCAGGTATGGTGACTCAACCACTCCCCTGGGCATCCTGTTCCAACGCTTCACAATCCTTCCCATGAATAAATTTTTCCTAATATCCAATCTGAACCTTCCCTGATGCAACTTGAAGCCATTTCCTCTCGTTCTATCACTTGCTACTTGGGAGAAGAGACCAACCCCCTCCATGCTACAACCTCCTTTCCAGTTCATCTCTCCAGACAGAATTCAATATTAATTTCAGTTCCTTTTGTTTGTATGTGACCATGAGGAACTCTTTTTTTGTTGGTTTGTTTGTTTCTGAATAAAATACTGTGACTCCTCTGTGTTCAGATCCATTCTTTCAGACAAATAAAGACTGTAAGAACAGGAAAACATAGTCAAGTATGTTCCTGAATAGCAAAAAGGGTCTTTGCAAGTTCTGATTATACTTTGTCTATAAACTTGTTTCCTTTAACTGCTGGATCCTGCCACTCTTTGTTAAGGAAATGTAGTGATTTGAGAATTAGCGAGTTAATAGCACATCGCGAAGAGGAAGATTTTTGTTTCTTAAGGCTTTGCAGACAGGTAAGCAGAGAAAGCAAGAGATATTTGTCTGAGAAGCAGGGTAAGAGCTGTGCTTACAAAGGGACCAGCAGGTAGCAGATATCTGTCATGTTTATATAGGATCCCACAGTGACTTACCATACACCTTACAGGTAGAATGCTTCTTATACCACCCCACAGTGATGGCTGAATGCTGCTTTGCACTTCTCAGTAAAGATGGATTTGTTGAACAAAATCCTAATCATCTCTAGACTCCATGGTCATGGTATCTGCTGTGGGCTACTGAGGACACCACTACAGTCAGAGGAACAATGTTGACCCAGATCACCTAGATCCCATGCAACTATTTTGTTTAATCAATCTTCTTTCCGTCATGGTGTTCATTTCCAGCACTATTTGGCTCCCACCTACTGTGTGCTGTATTATCATTATGTGAGGGATGTGTTCTCAGTCTGGGGTCAGCAGTGATTCTTGGCAAGTTGGGTTCAGCAGCCTGCTGTGATCAGCAAGACTTTTAGGCAGCAATGGCCATGGGCTGGGAATTAAATACAGATTTGGTCCAGCCAGGGACCAGTGCTTGTTGTTGTTTTTCTCCATTTTTGTAGCTCATTGCATCTGACATTGAAACTTTGAATCCTACACTTCTTTTACCCACACCTCTGCCTGAGGAAACAATTATTAATATTACCCATGTCTCTCTTCTTCACAAAAGTAAAACCTTTACCATATCAGTCCTGTGCAAGGAGAAATTGATTTGATGAAGATACATGAAAGAGTAAGAAACCTTCTTCCTTTTGGAAAAAGCTTTTTGATTTTGGTTAGTGACTAGTACTCTACTAGTGCTCCAAATTCAGGAATGAATTCAACATTGCGGTGGATTCTACATAACCTCTGCATTGGTTCTGAAGTGAACTAACTGGTAATCAGAAGAAAGGAAAAGAGGTGTCTATCCAGTTTGTCAAGTAGCTATCTCAGTTTATTCTGCTCTTTTTTTCATTTTTGTTTTTTGTTTGTTTGTTTAACATGAAATCTAGGATTTTTTTTTCAATAGCAAACAGCTTTCACGCTGTTTCATTTTCAGTGGATCCATTTAAACACCATGGCGTCGCTTCGTCAAGAAACAGGAAAGACATGACTTGTGACTTGTTCTGCAAAAGTGACCTCCAAAGGAGCCCTTGATAGCTCACTGAGCAGGCAAATTGACATTGTTGTATCTGCAGATCAGCAAAGGGAAGCTCAGCTCCTCCACCTGAGCTCAGCCAGGGAGTTCTGCAAAGGCCAGGGCAGTGTCCTTTAACTTTTGGTCATCACTGAATTGGTCAGGCAGTTGGACTAGATGATTGTTGTAGGTCTGTTCCAAATGAAATATTCTATTCTGTTCTATACAGGACAGCAGGACCAATTTTGAAGATGTCACTTTTTATACCTCCTATAACTCTTATCCTCTCAGCTCTTCCCTCTCCTCTACACAACTTTTCCATTCCTCAGGAATCAAGAGCATGCTACCATACACTAGCAATACTTTGCATTTCTTTAGCGTTTGCTGTCAGAGAATGCAAGGACTTCAAAAGACTTCAGAGTCTGAAAAATGCTTGTCAAAGCATTGAGCTTGACAAAGGCGAGAAAATGGAAGCTCAGTGCAGCCAATTGACTACCTAAGGATGGGTGAGAAACACAGGGAGGTAACTTTTCATGTGCTTTTGGATCATCAGCACGCAATACATGCAAGCAGATGCCTGTCAGTCTTTTAGTTACCATTGCAGCTGACTTCAAAGCAGAACTGTGCTTAAATACATTTACTGTCTGAATGGATTTTCTGTGACCCCCTGTATCACTTTAGTTACATCCAGAGAAGGAGAAAGCATCACACCAATATAGTTGAAGTGAAATTTAAATAAGTATTGTGTTATTGCTGGATACCACAATACTAATGCAGTGCTAGTCAAAGGTACCTGCAAGTCTACTTTAGCTTTCAGTTAGGAACAGCTTTCCAGTTTATGTATGTTTTGGTACTGGTCAAGGTGAAAAAAAACATCAACCAGTGCATTAACACCTACTAGCAAGGCAGAGAGGGAATAAATGGACAAACACCAGTTACAATTCAGACATTATTATGGAAGAAGCAGCATATTCAGCTAAAGGTCTTCTCGACTTCTGCCTTTCAAAAGTATGAGGGTTTCTCTGTTAACAGACCTGAGAAGAGTGTATCTCACTTCAAATGGAGATGCTGTTTTGCCTTCAGTATTGCTACTCAACCATGTTTTCTGTGAAAGGCAGCAGAAAAGTGAATTATGTCGCAGCGTTAAGGATGGCACTTTACTATTCAAACATGCAGGCAGAAAAATAATGTCTTTCATTTGTAACACGCTCCTTAAACTTGGAGGGCATTCACTTTTCAGAGAGAATGCAAGTAGGAGAAATAAAAATCTTCTTAGCTTAAATGTTCATTACAAAGTTAGCATTTTTCTAATACTGTTTCTGATAGTAGCCTCATTAATTTAACTCTGTAAGATGTTAGTGCAAAACATCTTTTGCTAACAGTTGACTCACAGATAGATCGATTCTGTATTTGTACAATGCCGTATTCTGTGCAAAAAGTGTTTTTTTTATTTGCATTTTTATATCCTACTTCTGTTCCTTTATTGTCATTGCTAGTAATGTTCTTTTCATCTTTTCTACATTCTCTCTATTGATACTTAGTACGCATCTGGTGTTTCTTCAAAACAAATTTATCCTTAGTACTTAATAACAGTATCTTGCATTTGACCTTCAGATGCAACCCATTCTGTCTTTAAAAAGAGCAAAACACTGGTGTTTATATTTTTGCCCACCTCTTACCCCTCCCATTTTTATTTGCCCATCATAATAGTATAGTACCCTATGGTATGCACATCCTTAAAGTAGCCGTTTCAATTTTCTACTCTGTTGCCATGTCTTATGTAATTGCCTTAGTCCCAAACCCTCATTCAACCTCTCCCTTTGAAGCACAGTTTTTGTTTGATGTGGGGGACACTGAAATTAGGCCTAGACCCAGGAATCATGGCAGCAGTACACATGCAGAGCAAGCAAGATTAGAGACGTGTGTAAACCACAAAGACTCCTAAACACGGCTGTACCATGGCAAACCATCTCCTCCTTAGCTCAGTCTCTATTCAGGTCTTGTAGCATGAGCCTCAGGAAAGGGGACAAGAAAGTGAGTATAGAATAATCCACCCATTACAGTCCTGAAGTTTCTACCAAGCTGCAGTTTAAGGCCTCTCAAAGCTAAATGATACTGTTAAACACATATAAATGCCATTTTACACACATTTTTCCACCATTAATTCCTCTGATTACTTTTTTGAACCTCTATATAGATCTTCAGTCTCCACAATGCCTCACACTTAGAAGTCCCACACTTATCAGCCTTGAAGCACTAAAGAAACTTCACTCAGATAGACCCAGAAGCTAAGAAAATGTGCTCTTACTGCTCTATATATTTAAATGGGGAAGGAATTTCTGTTAGTGGGAGGACCTCAGGTCCTGCTATTTCTTTGCTATCCTTTGTTTTGTTGGTTTTTTTTTTTTTCAAAATCAACTAAAGAAAAGCTAGCAAATACTTCAGAAAAATGTCCAGCTTAATTATATTATAGCAGGTTGGGCAAGGTAGATGTGCAGCTTTTTTTTTTCTTTACTTTTACCTTCACAGAACAGTAAAAGTTCACTGTAAGGTGTGTTTCAGTTAATATAAAAACACCACCGAGTAGACCATTATTTTGAGAAAACAGCCAAGATGTTGTACAGACACAATTGGTCTTTGATTGACAGTTTTTAATTCAGATTTTCAGTTGAGTGGTAGTTTTAACCACTGGCATAGCAAGAGCACAGGTAAGTGGTTCAGGGCAACCAGGCTGCACTATTTAAGCACCTACAATGTTAGTATGCTGCAATGATTGTGTCCAGTTCTGGGCCCCTCAGTTCAAGAAGGACAGGGAACTGCTGGAGAGGGTCCAGCGTAGGGCAACCAAGATGATGAAGGGAGTGGAGCATCTCCCTTATGAAGAAAGGCTGAGGGAGCTGGGGCTCTTTAGTTTGGAGAAGAGGAGACTAAGGGGGGACCTCATTAATGTTTATAAATATATAAAGGGTGAGTGCCATGAGGATGGAGCCAGGCTCTGCTCGGTGGCCAGCAATGATAGGACAAGGGGTAATGGGATCAAGCTGGAACACAAGAGGTTCCGCTTAAATTTGAGAAAAAACTTCTTCTCAGTGAGGGTGACAGACACTGGAACAGGCTGCCCAGGGAGGTTGTGGAGTCTCCTTCTCTGGAGACATTCAAAACCCGCCTGGACATGTTCCTGTGCGACCTCACCTAGGCGTTCCTGCTCCAGCAGGGGGATTGGACTAGATGATCTTTTGAGGTCCCTTCCAATCCCAAACATTGTGATACTGTGTGATACTGTAATGATAACGAAAAACTTATTGGTGTTATGGTAGCTATCATCAATGCATTTTATGCAGTAATGGAAAGGAGGAGCAGAGTGCACCTTGCTGCTTACTGTGGTGCACCTAGGGAGCAGTAAATAATTGAGATACAGCAACACAACCGCTTGCAATTACATGCCTGTGCCCCAACCCAAAATTTCAGCCTAGATGGATCAAATCTACTGTCCATTAGCACAGAATCTTTCAGTGCAGACACTTGTGTTGCAGAAGAATGAGTCTGCAGAATCTAGCATAATTCATTTATCCACAGAGATAACCAGAACATAGTCCAGCTCTTCCAATCCTGAGATCTATTGAATTAGATCAGTAGGAGGGGCTGACCTGAGAGCTTGTTGCGAAATTGTGTAGGTTAATCGTGTAAAAGACCTCACTACTTACATATGGAACTGATTTCATGTGTTTAGATACCTCACAAACTTATTCAGGACTTCTCAGCAGTGCCATCATCATAAATTCACAGAAATCTATATCTCTACACTTACAGCAATTATGTCATTTCTCACACTAGAAGGAAAAAATGACTTTCAATCAAGAGGGTACATCTGGACTGGTAGAAAATATGGATGGATGTCTGCACCATTATACTTTCCCATGGGAGTAACATGCCCAAAACATGGAAAGATTTCAGAAATCATTTCTCTATTCATATTTTTAAGCACTAATGTTCCTGACGTAATGACCAGCATGACTGGGAAAACTCAGCATAATGTCTGATCTGTCACAGAAAACAAAGAAACTAATACAGCTTCAAGAATATTGCAATTCTTAATAGTTAGAGTAAAATGTTTTGTAGCCCTAGTAACTACTGTTAACGTGGAAGTGAAAAAGGCAAGAAAATAGTGCAAGGGTGTTGGTATCAAACCCAGTGAGGGCAGGGGGTCTGTGTATCTCATATTACAGTCATATCTGTTCACACTGTAGTTGAGTGATGTCAGTTCATGTTTGCCTGTAACATGCTCCAGCTCAGGTACAAATCCTTGTACATCCCTAACTACACTGTTAAAACTGATTATAACACCTGAAGATACTTCTGAAGGTCATCACGTCCACACCCCACTACTCAAACAGAGACACCTAGAGACTGTTGCCCAGGACCATGTCCAATGTGTTCTGAATATCTCCAAGGATGAAAATTCCACCACCTCTCTAGGCAACTTATTCCAGCGCTTGGTCACCCCTATAGTAAAGAAGTGTTTCCTGATGTTCAGATGGCACCTCCTGTATTTCAGTTTGTGCCCATGGCCTCTGGTCCTGTCATTGGGCACCACTGACAAGAGCCTGGGTCCATCCTCTTTGAACGGTCCCTTCAGGTATTTCTGTGCATTGATGAGATCCCTGTGAACCTTCTCTAGGCCAAACAGTCCCAGATTTCTTGGGTTTTCCTCATAGGAGAGTAATGTATCCGGTCCCTGAATCATCTTTGTGGCCCTTCATTGGACTCTCTCTAGTATGGCCAAGTCTGTCTTGTACTGAGGAGCCCAGAACTGGACACAGCACTCCAGGTGTGGCCTCACCAGTGCTGAGTAGAGAGGAAGGCACATGTCGCTTCACCTGCTGGCCACGCTTTGCCTAATGCAACCCAGGGTATGATTAGTCTTCTTTGCTGCAAGGGTACACTGTTGGCTCATATTCAACTCGGTGTCCACCAGGACCCGTGAGACATTTTTTGCAAAGCTGCTTTCCAGGAATAAATTTCATGGTGGTGCCTGAAGAAAAATATTTCTTGAGGGCAAGAATTTAGAACAGATCAAAGATGTGTAAAGGTTCACAATAAAATTATCTTAAATTGTTCCTGAATGGTGATGCTGAGCATTTTGGAAAGGAATTACCTTTCTTCAGTTCTCAAGCTTATCTGTGTTTGTTGGATACAAGTGGAGGTTATTGCACATCTGGCTGCTGAAAGGAGAAAAGTTGTTTAGCGTCATTCTGTGACATTTGATGCTGCCCATTTGCAGTGACTGGAAAACAAACCAAGTAATCTCCAGGCCTGATTTTGTGCAGGAGTTCTAAGTGTGAAACAGATCCAAGATTAAAGTCCTTCATGATATTTCTTGTGTTACCCAAAAATGTGAAAAGAAACACACAATTTTTCAAAGATACATGAAGGTGAAACTCTGCTCTGATTAACTAATCGCCTTCTGATGTACGCATGGTGCTCTAGTCCTTCTGTTAGTCTGAGATTTAGCCTGACAACTAAAAGCTGTGATAGGTTCCACCCAGCACAATATAATCTTTGATAACTGATTCATATAAGTCATTATAGGGGAGATAAAAACTGTCTGCACCCATCTCCTCTATGCCAGATTTAACATTGTCTGCTTCCTTGATTATTGGATGTGCATTCATTTTGCAAACTACTATCAGGAGAGAAATTCAAAACTCAGAATCTTTTTATTTTCTTGGTTGAAACACTTCCAGAATTTCTTACAGCGCTTTTGTCTCAGATAGTCTTTTATGGCTTTATTCAAATTTTGCCTTCCCCCTGCTGACCCATCAAAGTGGTTTCCTCACTAAAATTGTCATCCCACACAAATGGTGTAGTCATGCTTCATAAGTCACACAGACTTGGAAGCAGATGTTCGTTCATGGCTACAGAAAGAATTGGAGATGGTTGTATAGGACTCCACACAGGAATCTTTGGTCACTTCCCAGAAGCACAGGTGCAATGAAAAGCCATAAGCCTGGTAACTGATTACTCTACAAGCTTGCTGAACCAGAGCTGCGCAAAACTACACTCTTGTGTAAAAATAGAAGAAAAATGGGACAGTTGGCTTGGCAAGGGGTCAATGCAAAAATTAGCTATGCAAGTAATATGCATGGCTGAGGTTGCACAATTGGCAAACATGGGTTGGGCCAGAAAAAGCGTTTGTTCCTGAGTCCTTCAGAACTAAAACCGAAGGCAGAGTTCAAAATTAAATGCCATTACCTGAAATGAACAGCTGATTCACCAGACCCTGTACCCTGACTTGTCGCACACATTGTATGGCAGCTTCAATGGAGCGGATACATTTGGGTACATACCCACTATGAGACTTCTTCTTAAGTCCTTAATACCCATAACCCATTGTCAGCAGTAATACATGGGTTAAAATTATTTTAAAACCTAGGGAAGCAGATGCAAAGCAAGTCCAACAGGTCCTGCAGCAGCAGCAGTTTGGCGGTGTGTTAAACGAGATCCACTCTAAAGACAAAAGCAGTGTAAAAGCAAAGGTTCCCAAAACAAACCAGCAAAAAAACATAGCATATTTGAAGCATATGAGCATATGAGCGTATTTTAAGAGGGACTTGTGTGCTGAACAGCTACCTTCTCCTCTCCAGCACTAACTTATCCCACAGAAGTTTCTTCCTTTCCTTCCACCTCTGTGCTTCTGGCTGCAGCTGGTGGTGGAGAGGCCACAGAACAAATACCCTGAGTCCCTACAGCTTTCAACCCCCACTTTCTCCTGATGGGGCCTTGGCCAAAGTACATTGCAGTCCCTGTCTGATTTATACCCCCAGGCCTCCTGTTTGTGGAAAGCAAGGGGAAAATGAGGTTGGTGTCGATGGAGGATTCTCCCAGCATTCCAGGGTGCTTCTAGGCTCTGCTCCTGGATACAGGGACGGATAACAACAAAGACTGATGAATACATATATAGTTTTATAGCAGAAATATAGGATCTTCCTCTTTCTATATTCTTCTAGTCTGTCTTTAGGGACAACTGAGGTAGCTACCATATGTCTTCTCACTATGCTTTATTTTTCCTAATGCCAGCATAGGCTTTGTCCATACCTTATTAAATATGGATGCAGTTTAATCATAATCAGGTGATAATATAGTAGTATTCAAGGGTATGGCCCACTCCCTAGGAGGAAAGAGAATACATTGGTATAGAAACACATAAAGCTGCAAACATGTCCACATTTGCAAGTGTAGCTAACATGATAGAGCATTTGGGCTCAGCCAAACCCTCAACTTCAAGATTCTTGGAGGTCTATGCCCAATAAATCTATCATTTCTGACATGTGAGTGACAGAAATGGAGTTTCTGCAGTTTACCCAGTTACAGCTTGTCAGATTCATCAAGGTAAATGGCCACCTTCACTCTGTTAACCAGGAGAAAATATGTTACCTGACACCACCAGGAAGGTTTGGACGGTAACTGAATTTGATAGATCCCATTCTTTTGGGACAAATAAAAGTCATCTTTGTGGAAGAAAGAGCGCATAACTCTATGGCGGGCTCAAAGGAGTCTGAACTATCACAAGACTCATTCTAGTGCAAAGTGATTATCATGACAACATCCCAGTGTAAGTGCAATACATTTTAACAGGTTATATAGCAACCAAGGCTCAAGAAAATGAGCAGGTAAGTCTCTCTGACCTGCTGCTTGTTGTCAAGTATCTCTTAGTCTCCCTATAACCCATCTTAAATGACCTAGTCACATAAATATTTCATGCCCAGAAAAAAAAAATGTCGACCTTAGGCAGGAAACAGATGAGGTCACAAAGAGACTACAGATCAAAGCATATGCATTCACAGAGAACTGGTGACATGAGGATTCCCCCAGAAAATACATAAAGCAAGAGGAGATGTCTCCCCAGCAATGAATCCACACCTGCTCATCAAAAAAGATGCCAGTCAGAAAAAAATATAAGAATTCCCCAAATCATAGAATCATTCTGGTTGGAAGAGACCCTCGAGATCCTCAGGTACAACCATAACCTAACTCTAGCACTAAACAATGTCAAGAACACATTGCATAAATCTCTTTAGGGAAGAGATGACACCAACCACAAGTACTGTCTCAAAGCACATTGCTTAAGATAGTCCTGGGACATGCTCCACTGATGGCAATGAGCACACTTTATAGACATATC
The DNA here is from genome assembly GCF_036013475.1 of Columba livia. NCBI lineage: Eukaryota > Metazoa > Chordata > Aves > Columbiformes > Columbidae > Columba > Columba livia. Next base: position 7,742,722 of record NC_088604.1, read on the forward strand.
CATGTCAAACAGAGCCTCTGAACAGAAATGTGGGCCTAGGTGTTCACAACCTTTAAACAAGCAAGCAGAGCAAAATGGCAATATCTGCTTCCCTAAGCTGCAGCAACTCATTGGTCTGGTATTCACGGATAATATTTCCCAGGCTCAATCTCCAGTCCCACTTGGACTCTTTCAAGGATTAGGGACTTGGATTCTTACAAGGATAATGACAGGATCCCCAAGAGTGATAGTATTCTTGTCCCAAGTGACAAGTGGTAGGACAATTGGAAATGGCCTCAAGTTGCACCAAGGGAGGTTTAAGTTGGATATTAGGAAAAATTTCTTCACCAAAAGGGTTGTCAGGCATTGGAACAGGCCGCCCAGGGAAGTGGTGGAGTCACCGTCCCTGGAGGTGTTTAAAGCATGTGTAGTTGAGGTTCTTGGGGACATGTCTTAGTGCCTGAATTAGGCTAATGGTTGGACTTGATGACCTTGAGAGTCCCTTCCAACCAAAATGATTCTATGACTTTATTATTGTATTTTCCTGAAGGAGATTCTTGCCATGTGAAAATAGACAACATCCAAATCTGTTTCATCTAGGTTTTCTTATTGTCCTCCATGGATGTTAGAGTGCTATTATTTTAGTAATTGTGCTGGTACAGCACGGCATAGCTGCTGAGAGATCTCCCAAAAGCAGCAGTTGGCATTACAAATGTGTCAGCATGTGCACTTTATACACTCATTTTTATTACTGCCGAAGTGATTACCCCTGAAAGATTGTCCATCACTACTGCTTAATAATTTACCCATCAATTTGATCATCTGCAGAACTGACACCCAGCATCAGGCAGGTTATTGCCATCAAAATATTAAAAAAACCCTCCACTTGTTTAGTGAGATGCTGTATTGAAGAACTGGGTTTTGCCTATAGAATAGCAATCTAAAAAATCATTAATATGCAATAAACCTTTTGGCAATATCCCTCCTTACATTTAGTTTTTTTCACTATACTAGGCAGAAGAAAATATTTTGGATTTTCATTTAAAAATTGAAAATAGTCACTTTAGTTAGCTGTGTTTTATTATGCTATTAAATGGTTTGTTCCTTTCCCTACTCTCTTCATGATGAGGGTAGGAAACAAAAGCTCTTGGAATCATTGACAGTCAACATGGCTTCACCAGGGGGAAGGCATGCCTGACCAACCTCATCGCCTTTTATGGGGACATAAGGAGTTGGATAGATGATGGCAAAGCATTTGTTGTGGTCTACCTTGACTTCAGTAAAGCATTTGATACAGTGTCCCACAACATCCTTGCTGCTAAACTGTGCTAAACATCCAGAAGTGTGGTCTGGATGATCAGGTGGTGAGGTGGACTGTGAACTGGCTGAAGGAAAGGAGCCAGAGAGTCGTGGTCAATGGGGCAGTCTAGTTGGAGGTCTGTATCTAGTAGAGTGCCTCGAGGGTCAGTACTGGGACCAGTACTATTCAATATATTCATCAGTGACTTGGATGAGGGAATAGAGTGTACTATCGGCAAGTTTGCTGATGACACCAAGCTGGGAGAAGTGGCTGACATGCCAGAAGGCTGTGCTACCATCCAGAGACCTGGACAGGCTGGAGAGTTGGGAAGGGAAAAATTTTATGAAATATAACAAGGGCAAGTGTAGAGTCTTGCATCTGGTCAGGAACAACCCCAGGTTCCCGTATAAGTTGGGGAATGACCTATTAGAGAGAAGCATAGAGGAAAGGGACCTGGGGGTCCTGGTGGACAACAAGATGACCATGAGCCAGCACTGTGCCCTTGTGGCCAGGAAGGCCAATGGTACCTGGGGTGTATTACAAGTGGGGTGGTTAGTAGATCGATAGAGGTTCTCCTTCCCCTCTACTCTGCCCTGGTGAGACCACACCTGGAATATTGTGTCCAGTTCTGGGCCCCTCAGTTCCAGAAGGACAGGGAACTGCTGGAGAGAGCCCAGCGTAGGGCAATGAAGATTATTAAGGGAGTGGAGGAGTGGAACATCTCCTGTATGAGGAACAGCTGAGGGAGCTGGGGCTCTTTAGTTTGGAAGAGACTGAGGGCTGATCTCATAAATGTTTATAAATATGTAAAAGGTGAGTGTCACGAGGATGGAGCCAGGCTCTTCTCAGTGACAACCAATGATAGGACCAGGGCCAATGGGTACAAACTGGAACACAAGAGGTTCCACTTAAATTTGAGAAGAAACTTCTTCTCAGTGAGGGTAACAGAGCACTAGAACAGGCTGCCCAGGGAGGTTGTGGAGTCTCCTACTCTGGACACATTCAAAACCCACCTGGACACCTTCCTGTGTAACCTCATCTGGGTGTTCCTGCTCCGGCAGGGGGATTGGACTGGATGATCTTTCGAGGTCCCTTCCAATCCCTAACACTCTGTGATTCTGTGTGAAGAGGAAATGTATTGTGAAGAGAATCACAGAATGTTAGGGATTGGAAGGAACCTCGAAACATCATCCCGCCCAATCCCCCTGCCTTCCAGCATGTAGCTGAAAGCCTGTATCCTGAAAGTCCAATGTGCATCTTTTCTTAATGAGCAGTAAGTCTGGATCAAAACAAGCCGTGTAATTTTTCTCTGTGAAATGAAGAGTTACAGAATTCAACAAGGAAGTAGAAGGCGAAAAATTGAGAGGGTTGAATCAAGATAGAAAGTATAGCTAAGGCAGTCAGAGTATAGCACGTGTCTCTCTAAAACTACATTTCATAAAACTTCCATGAACTGTAAGAAGGGAAAAAAAAAAGAAAAGTGTGGAGATATTATTTAAATGATGACATTCATGTTTTAATTTAAATTAGTTGCTTTTTAAAATAATTAAATTTAATTTAATTTACAGAGCAGGCATTAAATATACTGCAAAACCAGCAGTCTACAGATGTCTGTGGCGGTGAACAGAGTTTGAAGAGCCCTGGTGCCTGCCTGTAAATCATAAATGTTTGAATGCCAGACTGTCTGGCAAACACACAAATCTGCCTGGAGACCAATACACCCTCCCAGGTAGATGTTCCAAGGTCTGCCAGAGATGAGGATCCCTATAGATAAAGGCAACCAGATTCTAGTGTTACTGGTAGTTCTTACATTTTGTCTTGGTCTGGTGTTTTTAAAGGATATGAATTATTCATTTTCCTAGAAGATATAGGACCAGGTTTTTGTCTCCACTTCCGCCATCTGTCTGAAAGTCTTCTCAGTGCTCTGCTGTGGTATCTCTTCATTTGCATCCATGATGAGAACCACAGCCATTTGCTTTTGCTTTTCCAAGTTGTCGATGCAGTGGATAATCTACCTTATTCTGGTCAAGGTCTTTCCTCACAACCCTGTGTAGGAAATTTCAGCAAGATGTTTCCATTACTGCTTACTCAAACCCCACATTTAATCACTCCACACAACACATGGGAGATCAAATACGTCCCCAAGAGTTTCAATTACAATTGCAGAAATGAAAAAATTCAAAAGAGAAAGAAGGTGTATTTGATTTATGTGTTATTAACTAAGAAAAAGACACTAATGCTAACCTCAAACTTTCAAGATATTGAAGAACAAGGTCAGACCTTGACTGTCAGGAGCAAGCAGGTACCTTCTTTGTCCCTGCATAACAGATTTATCAAGAAAAGAGAAAGCCATTCATAGCGGAAATGTCAGACAGCTTCTGCTCAGTGTTATAACTGCTCTTCTGCAGCTGCTGATCCTTGTTAGAGCAGTGAGGAAATTATGGGATTATTATTAAACTCCAGGCTGAGGTTCAGTTGTCTGAACAGGACATGGGAAACTGCTGGACGTGGCATGGGAAATTGCTGGATGAGACAAGAGCAATGTGCAAAGGTGACAAAAGTCACAGCACCACGAGGGATGGCTGGATTGCCATGTCACATGTACTTTTCCTTTACCAGGGAAAGGTATGTGAGAAATGACCAAACTTCACAGAGAATTGAAGGGGACCTTTTGGTGAGTAGAGTCTTGCAAGGCCACAGTGTCTGGGGAGCCTGTCAGTACTACCAGGCAGCAGTATGTAACAGTATCAGTAAGTATAAGTTTTGGGTATGGATGCAGCGATCTGGGACCATTGGGGGAAAAAAGGGTAATTGTAGATGGTTTGCTGATTGGCAATAAGACTGGGTCAACAAAAAGAAAGTACAAGGGCATGGAGAAGAACAGAAACAGCAAAGCCTCACTGAATTTAAACCATATAAAAACCTTTAAAAGCTTCAAAATTATTCTCACCTTTAGGAGACTTATAAAATCTCCTAATTTTGTGATCCCATGTTCAGCCCACATTTATAATTCTATATGCCTGAAGATTGCAGCCTCTTAAAGGCCCTTCCATCCTGGAAGAAGTGTGTCTTTCTTAAATGTACTTTGCATTATTCCATAGTTTTTCCTGACTTAAAAGGTCTACTTCAAAAAGGATTTTTGCAGTTTTAAATCACCAGGTTGCTAGATAGTAAACAGGAAAAAAACCCACAAGTAACCAAGTATCTATGGATACATTTGAAACAAAAAAAAAAAGCAATACAGAAAGATGGTCTGTTTTAAAACAAAGACTTCATTCAGTGTGGTAGAAGCTGACTGTGTTAAAGTACTTTGTGTGAAAGTCTGTAAGTTGTCTAAAGGGACTCTGCTGCCATTAAAAAAGCTATTTGAGATGTTTTCTTGCTTGCTAACAAACACACAGCCCACAGAGCAGGCACTGTCTGGTATTTCCTCTGGGATCAAGCTATAACTTCGCAGTCCTATACATTTAAACTTTTAATGCTGACACATCATAAAAATAAAAAGCAAACAAAGAGAAAAGCTCTCTAACACATTGAAATAATTTAAAACCAGAAGGACATTAAGCTCCCAGTGCCTGATTGCTCCTTGTAGGGCATTTTGTGGGTTTATTTCCTTGATAACACGTAAGATTCTTTAGACCAGCACTGACAGACACTTTCCGCTGTCAAGGACAAGCTCCCTCAACTGTTTTCCTTCTCTAAAACCCAGTCCTCTTCCCTTTCACTCCCTGTTTCTCTGCACATATCCACACTTTTCCACCTACAGACACCTTCTGGTCATCCTCCCCTTGAAGATGATCGATGTCCATCATTTCCAGCTTCTCTTTCCCTTTCTCTGCCTAACTTACTGAAAAAAACATGGCATTGGAACAGTAACTGTGCAGTTTAATATCGATATCATGCTTTTGCTGAACTTTTTCAACAAATGTTTTTTGGATGTACATTGTGCGTAAACCTGTTTCCTACCTAAACACATAATACCTCCCACAGCAGAGCCTTGATCTTTTTATCAGCAAAGTAGCACTACATATTAAATCATACTAAAATGCATAATTTTACTTGCCATTCAAGGAAAAAAACATTGCCTGATCATCAATGCTATCCTTGGTCTGTGTGTCCTGGGGGATTTTTTGTTTCTTTATGCAGCACAGATGGGGGCTGATCTTTTCCTGAGGTTTCTCAGTGCTACTATGACAGCATTTCACCAACCGGATGTTATTTAGAGGTCAGAAAGTGGAATTTTCAAAGGAGATTGGTGCAATACTCCCTCTGATCTTTCCCTTCTGTAATCTTCAATCTTGTCTTCTTGGAAAAGTCCTCCAGCTCTGAGTTTTAATGTGACTGAAGGCGATTCTGAATCAAACACCAGATTTTCCTTTCAGACATGATGCAATAGAATTATGATAATTTGCTGATATTTCTGTCATGTTAAAAAAAAAATAAAAATCAGTTTTTATAATTCCTTTTGCAGACACAATGTGATAAGATTCCTTCTGCCTCTCACACAACTACCTTAAATCCTATTTTCCTATAAGACCTGATTGCATCCTGGACATCCAGAGCTGAACAGCAAGAAACGTTGACACAGATGCACTTCACACCTGCTTCCCACAGATGCAAATGAAGTCATATGGTCCAAGTTAATTGTGTCTTGTCTTTGAGTCCTAAAGTGGGCAGGACACGGCAAAAAAGTCATTCCTTGTATGAGACCAAAGGGGAAGACACATAGACTATTGGTAGGGCCACTGCTACAGAGTTTATTTACAGCTCAAAGTCTAGCACAGGAAAACAACAGTCTCCATATAGTCCTCAAGAAATTTGAGGAGGAAACACTGATTCCTGGGAAAATCCTGGCTTTTTGTACACAGTTTTTCTAAAATGTACACTATACATATGTTTACAGAAACAGAGGCAAAGTCTATATTTTTAATCAAAATGGAAAGGGAAGAGATCCATTTCTTAGTGCTGCAGAGCATATAATCGGTGTCTTGTCATCCTCCACTGCCAAATAATTTGCCCTACAGTTTCATTCCAGAATGTCATTTTTTATTAGGAAATAGTATTTACAGAAGAACAGAAAACATCATTTTTTATCTGTCTCTTCTCCACCTGTTTTTTTTTTTATCAAAAGTTTTCTCTCTGTGCAGCAGGATTTATATAATGTAAGTGCCACAGCTGCTTTCTATTCACTACACTTCATATAACTTAAAAATTACCAGTCTGACAGCAATGGTCAAAGCACCTGAGACACTAAGTATGAAATCCTACAAGGCACCATAGATACCTCCGACCTAGGCTATAGATGGTCCATCAGGATCAAGAATAATGGATTACCACTCATCATCTGAGATCCTGTAAATGACAAGACAGGTCCCCTACCTCAAAGAAACTGCAGACTAAAATGCATTTCCTGATACTGTATCATGTGCATCTCACTTCTAAGCTTCTTTTACATTATTTTCTTGAGGTATGTGGCAGGTAGCTCATAATGAGATATATATTTATTTATTTATTGTGTCTTCAGTCCTCGCTGAAATGAGATGTGTACTCTGCTGTGTGGCACAATGTAAGGTCTATCTGTAAATATCTGTTCTAAAAAAAACCCCTTTCCTTTTATTGCTGCCTACAGCAATCACTGTCTTCCACCGGTACCCCAAGCATCCTCACCCACTGTTTCAGCTGTTTTTGTTTGTGACATCCAAATTTTTGTACCAGTAATATTCTAAGTTATATGTGCAGAATATCAGTGACGGTATAATAAAATGACAATTCACAGCTCAAAATATCTGTTCCCTAAAAATGTGGTTACTCTTACACAGAGAAAAGACATCAGGCCCAAGGTATCACTGAATTTTTATGTAGATTTTGTGCTGGTCTTTGTATAAGAGTAGGTCCTATGGTCCATGTCTTTCAGTCCTTCCCTGTCTGTGTTCTACGTATTCCTGATAGCACTGCAGAGGAACACAGTGGAAAAGGCAGGCTTCATCTGCTCATAAAACTCTATCTTTCTGAATATTTTCAAGTACTCTCATACAGACCAAACTTACCTGAAGGGCCCAAAATATTCTAAAGGGCCACAGGTTGTTCGTTTAGTTGCTTGTCAGGTGGCAGTTGCTTGGCTCAGTGTTTAACAGGAGTTATTGTTTCTGGCCATGTTGGTTTAAAAACAAAAGAAAAGAAAACAAAGCAAAATTTTGAAAGTATAATGACAGATCAATGGATTTTTAGTTCTTCATCCCCCAAACTGAGTTACTCATTTTTCAGTATGTGTTCTGCATGAGGGACTTATTCCTTGTGGTACCCACCCATGTAGCTGCAATGATGGGACCTGGGCCCTCCTATTAAGTGCTAATACATTCCAGCTGCTGATGGGAGCCAAGACTTGGAGGTTGCATTTCTATTAACACATCAGACACCTTTTAATAGAGGCTGCAGAACTAAATTGGGCACCTCATTATATGTTTTTACGTATGACCCCCCATAAGTCTGCACCCATGTTTTTGTGTGGTGGGGTTTTTCTGTTACTGGATACCAGGTGTATCTCTACAACTTTTTTTCAGGCAGATGAACATTTTCTTTGCCTTTGTTTGGATTCTGATAAAATCTGATTTGAAAGTGTTTGGCTTAACAAAATCAGTAGGACTAACCATATCAAAAGCAAAGTTCTGCTTAGCGCTGCCAGCTACTGGGTCAGCATGTGTCTGCATTGGAAAGACCCTGCAGATAAACTATGCTTCATATTTCACAATTGTATTGGAAGCTATAACTGGAAGCAAAATTGCAGTCTTCATTGGTAATTTATGGTGGTTATTACTTTAATATCTATGTATGAGAACTGCTTTGCCACAATCTCACATAGCAAGGTGAAATGATCTACCTAAAGCCACCTGATTTCTCAGTGGCAGGCGCAGGAGGGTTGCTCTGCTTCGTGCCAGTACACAACCAGCATAACTTCCATTTTTCCTCATTTGAATGAACTATTTTCCCATGTTACAAATAAAACCATTTACTTCTGTGGCTAATCTTTCCCATTGAGTGAGTAATACTCGTTGATTAGGCATTCAGCTTTGTCCCTTAACATCACTGACAGATGGCCGTATTAGTGATCTCTCTATGAGTGGAAATGTAATGTTGCTATTCCCTCAGCCCATTGGAGCAAAGAATATTTATTACTTACCTTGCATTTGTTTCCTTTGCAGCTCATGCACTTTGCACCTTTCAAGAAGAGTCCCTGGATGCCGTTGATAAAAGAGCAGCTTACCTCTGGATGCTGGCTTAGAGGCATGCGGTAGATCAGCAGTATATAAAACAGCAAGGACAACTAAACAAGCTGGATAATTTTTCTGTACTAAAAATAAACAGTGAATAACTGTTTACATTTAAATAAGCATATTCAGCATGTTCACATATTATATTCTAATTACTTAATAGCTTTAACTTTGTTAAACGGTGCGCTTTACAGCATGCATTCAATCTTTCTTACATTGCACTGATGATGCTGACAGCAGCAAGTAATTGATCTGGGCTGTGCTTCAGGTACTTAAGTAAATCTTGATTTCTCTCTCTTCCTCACAGACTCATCCAATTAATTTCTCACTAACTTTAACTGACATTCCTCTTTTTTCAAGGGTTCCCAAACTTTATTTCCCCAAAGATGCTTTGTCATTCGACTTGATTCCTAAACCCCTTCCATTTTTCACACTTCTGTCTTCCTCTTCTGGCTGCAGATATATTTTCCCTAAATCTTCCTTTCCCCCAAGCCTCAAACTTCCTTTCTCTTTCCAGCCATCTCAGTTATATTGGATTTTTCAGGAGGGCAGAATTAAGAGTTTGGACAGAGGCATAAAGTTTTGGTTGCTATTGCTGCTGTACAACACACAGGTTGGAATATTGCTGCTATTAAGTAGGATAAACACTACTAATAAGCTCCCATCCATACAAGAAGGACAGAGAATCATTTTCTTACTGAGAAAAAAAGAAAGAAAGACCTTGGGAAAATAAACATAAAAATCTACTGCTACATTAACAAAAATCAAATTAATGCCTTTCCCTGCCTAGTTGCCCACCTTACCTCATGCTCTGTGAAGTTAAGGCTTCATCCAAACCATGTGTGTTAAGGTTCTTGCTTCTCCCATAGTAGAACCCGCAACTCTCATACAGCTCCAAATAATGATAGAAGAATTCCTTGATTGTGGAAATCTCCCCTCTTTTTAAAAATGTCTGCTAACAGCAGGGAACAAAAACACCGCGGTGAATTTACGCCTCACAGAGGGAGCAAATTTACCCTGGGGATTTAGCCCATTTGGTCCCTAGAGACAAATGTCAGAAACAGTTACACAAAATAATACACTATCCTTGAACTTTTGCATGCGCGAAAATCCCAAAGCTGAAGGCATAATTTCTTCTGATTAGACCACTCGCTCTGACACTCCTTATGACTGCAATAAGTATTTTAATGTTAAGAACATCTACTCTTAACTCCTCGGATGTCTTTAAAAAGGCAGTGATTCATTTTTTTCAAGCTACACTTCCAAAAGAAGCACATTTCTGGATCTTATGAAAAGCATTTTTATCAATGGATAGAAAATAATTTGCAGAACTATGTTTCTTGCTGCTGGAAGATCTTTCAAATGATTCCCCTACCCAAAAAAGGAAGTGGAAAATTAAAGCAGAATTATTTTAAGTAAGTTCTGATTCATAAAGTTTCTCCCGTATTAAATCCTGCTCTTAATTGAGCTGCTGGCATAGCTGTGCAGTGAAAGAGCCCTCCAGATCAATGTGGACTGGGCTAAGTATGCGAGTGTGTGCTATAAAGTCACCACTGGTGAAGACAGATTGCAGCTTTAGCTTTACTGGAGTGTAACTACAAGGCCTCGTGTTTATGGAATTGGCTATTGTCATTCCACAACTTTTGATCTCGTTAATGCTGTAAAACGATCAGGAGCTTCTCAAAGCATAATCAGTGCAGCATAAGGTACAGAAAAGTGTTGGCCAGCGAACAACTCTAATGCCAATAAAACATGGCCAGCTCTGAATAGTGTGTGTGCACTTCTGAGCGGGGGTTTTGTTCATTTTACAGTGAATTCCTCCTCTACAGTATCCCCTTGGTAGGTGTTTTAGATAAGGCTGAAATAACTTAACATTGAGCTTAAAGACTGAGCTTTCAGTAGTGTTTTGATTAATATACACAACAAAGCACAATCTAAGTCTTTCATCAGAAGTCATCATTAATACCACTTTTGTAACAATTCAGAGTGATAACGTAAATAGGTACTGGAAAGTACTATAGATGTGTTCATTTCAATATCACCTCAAGCCTTGAACACAGACGGAGTTAAATCTGCCTGGATAGATATTATAGAAATCATGAAAGCAGCTGAGCCTTTTACATATAAAAGCCTTTTATTAGAAGCTGTTTATTTTAATAGGAATCTTTAAATTGTAAAACAGGCTTCCAAAGAACACAGTAACTGACTTTATAAAGGACATACGGGAAGCAAAGAAAAACGAGGTGACTAGGTTTTCCAATTTTTAACAGGTCATGTTCCAATTAGGTGTGGATCTTTACCCTTATCTGAATCAAAAATTACATATATTTGAACAAGGCTGGCTTGCACACTTACACATAATAAAACTTCATTTTATTTCACTTTTTTGGAGCACAACAGACAAAGTGCTAGGTTTTCCACTTTCTTTTAGAACAGAAATAGAAGACTAGAGTAGAGTAGACTAGAGTAGACTAGACTGAAATAGACTAGACTAGACTAGAAAGATGGGATAGGATAGGATAGGATAGGATAGGATAGGATAGGATAGGATAGAATAGAATAGAATAGAATAGAATAGAATAGAATAGAATAGAATAGAATAGAATAGAATAGAATAGAATAGAATAGAATAGAATAGAATAGAATAGAATAATAGTTCAGCCAGAAGGGACCTGCTTGACCAGTTTCAGGGCTGACCAAAAGTTAAAGCACGTTATTAAGTGCATTTTCCAAATGCCTCTTGAACATTTACTCCACTGTTTGACCACTGTCTCAGTAAAGAAATGTTTCCTAATGTCCAGTCTAAATCTCCCCTGCTGAAACTTTGAGCCATTGCTGTTCCCACATGTCCTATCACTGGAACCAAGGGAGAAGAGAACAGCACCTCCCTCTCCATGTCACCTCCTCAGGAAGCTGTAGAGAGCAACGAGGTTGCCCCCGAACCTTCTTTACTCCAAACTAGAAAAACTCAAGAGTCTTTAATCATTCCTCATAGACACGTCTTGAAGCCCTTTCACCAGTAAAAGAAACATGAATATCAAACTTTATTTTGACATAAGTTAGTGCTGCATCACTCTGACTTGGTTGTTATATTCCACCATTTAGGCAAGGAGAAAAAAATAAATAGTAAACTTATATAAATAAATAAAAAGTTTATTGAAAATAATACTATCAATTCAATGACACATTTCAGGTGCCCTCCTCAGATGTTATGCTCCAAGTATCTATTCACTGCAGCAAAAAGACATTACAGGAACAAAAACAGGGTACACAGCATTCTCTTCTTGCTTTGGGAAATGTTCAGCCATCTATCCTGAAATATTTTCAGAGAGAAAAAGTGTATATTTTAGTAGACATTTCTAAATTTCCTAAGCTATAAGCTTCATTTTATCTAAAATCTATGCCATGGCATTCACAAAACTGAGCAGAGAACGTAAAAATATATAAAAAATGCAAAATATTAAAGAGTAGTTTGACTTTTAAATGGTCAGAATGAATGGTGGGTCTAGAGTTTCCTTCTTTTGAGAAAAATAAAAGGAGAACTATTTGAGAAAAAACAAAAAATGATGAAACCAAAACAGTGCAGTAAATTCAGCATCCATGGGTGCACTTCCAGCTTTTTACTCTGAAACAGTACATTTGCCTTTATGTTCTTTCCCAATGTATACCCACCTATAGTTGTTACTTTTCCCCTTTGGATAGACTATACAGCCTGTTCTGATACCAGTGTCATCAGATCCATGTAAGTATGGAGCAAGTTGGATATTTGCTAGAAATGCCACATTTACAATGTATTTGCATGATGTGTATGTCTACATACACTTTATAAAACACTGCTGGTTTTGTCCAGCTGAGCATGAATTTACTAGTGTGGTGATGAAAATCTTATTTTATGATTTCTAGAAAAAACAGTCAAATTTTCATTTAATCAGGCAATTTTCATTTAATCTGTTACTGGAATTATGGGAAAAGTGGAAATCACTTCCCTAAAGGCTAAAACTGGCTCTGTCATAGGACTTGGACAGCAAGAAGCAGCATAACTGAAGTTTGGTCTAACAAATAGCAAAGTTTCATTGAATCTGCACAATGACACCAGCTTCTGTCTCTGGCTTTGCTTCCTTGCCTCTTCCAATCTCTCCAGTGAGTGAAGGAACCTCATTAACAATTAATCAGCTTCTCTTGGACTCCAATGCCTGTGTGTGTTCTGGAAGGCTTCTAATTATGGATGGCTTCATTTAAGAACGCATCAAATGCTCTACAGATTTGAAAGGAATTCATCACAGTATAATTAGGTCGATAGCTCTTTGGTCATCAAGTGGCCTGCCGTTTCCCTCCTGATGGTGGTTTAGATAATGATACTGAAAAATGTAATTGCTGTCTCTAATGACCGACCTAAGACTTTAAGGCATTGCTTTGGATAAACTGCTTGCAAGTCAAAATTTTTCACTTTTCACTAATGATTTCCAGCTTCACTGTCATCACAGACAGCTGGCAAGATAAAAGATTTTTGACTTGTAAGCAACATGCAGGTTCCTCCAATGGGACAGAGCAATGGGACAACATCTGGATTAGGAAACCCTGCTCAGGAAAGAGTCATAGTCAGCTACTGACCTTTACTGGTGACAAGGTGTAGTTCAATACCCAGCTATTACAGCCACATATACACAGAATCACAGAATCACAGAATCACAGAATCACAGAATCACAGAATCACAGAATCACAGAATGTTAGGGATTGGAAGGGACCTCGAAGATCATCCAGTCCAATCCCCCTGCCGGAGCAGGAACACCCAGATGAGGTTACACAGGAAGGTGTCCAGGTGGGTTTGAATGTCTCCAGAGTAGGAGACTCCACAATCCCCCTGGGCAGCCTGTTCCAGTGTCTGTCACCCTCACTGAGAAGAAGTTTCTTCTCAAATTTAAGTGGAACCTCTTGTGTTCCAGTTTGTACCCATTACCCCTTGTCCTATCATTGATTGTCACCGAGAAGAGCCTGGCTCCATCCTCGTGACACTCACCCTTTATATATCTGTAGAGTCTTCTCATCAGGCTGAGAGTTAGACCATGGTCTATTCTGGGGCACAGCAGGAATAATGTTAATGGTGCTATAGAGCTCAAGAGAAAAAATCTATAGAGACATCATTTATTGTATATCCAGAGCAGGGACAGCCTCATGATCCATTTGGAAATCTGCGTGAACAACATTTAATTTCAGTGGCCAGTCCACGACAGTGAGAGGAGGAAAAAAAAAGGAGATATGGTTCAGTCCAAAGAAAATTATCCTTTTCACCCAAACAAACCAAGAAGAAAACACTTCAGAATAATCCAAATAATACATTTTGCATCAGATTAAAACATGTTTCATTTCATTTGAAATTATTAATGCCCTTTGTTTTTTTCAAGTTACTTTCAGTTTTGACATGAGCTGCTGTTTCATTTAAGTCAAGATTTTTAACATTTCAGCCATTTCTCCCATTTCTTGGTAAAGCTGTTTGATACAATTTCACAAAAAACTTCATTTCCCCTGCAGCCTATTTTCAAGCAAATACAATAAACATACACAGAACTTGCCTGCTTTCCTTCCCCAGAAAAATTTCAAGTCAGGATTCTCTGACCTGCTGCTAAAAGCAACCCATTTCCATAGCTGTCACTTCCCCTGCAGTGAGAGAGCATGGGACATCCCTAATGCCTCACCGTGTCTATTAAGCATCTCCTTGTTGGTTGGCCCTCTGCTTGCAGCTCCAAATGCAGGTAGGAGTTAGGAGCAGCCTCATCTGCTGCAGTTCTGACTCACTTTCTTGGCCCATCTTCAAACAGTTGAGGAATTCCCTGGAGGATGGATGTGTCAGCATCACAGCCCCTTTGAGGTGCTTAAAGGTTAAAGGAGTCTGGAGACACCAGCGGAAGAGATCTTCCTGCACCCATAAAAGCCTTTCTAAATGCCAGCACCAAGGCCACTAGGGAAGGATTCTATGGGGCAAGCTGAAAACATCCTTCAGCCAGGAGACGCGTAAGAGTCTGTTCTACCTATTTCTATCTTGTAGTTCTGCCCACAGAGGAAAAATAAAAACAAAAAACACTCTTTTGGTGTTCAAACTAGGCAGCAATAAGTGTTTTGCCTAGCAGAGACTGTTTTAGGTCTGCTAGAAGTGCCCTGAAGGCAACATGAGATGGTGGAGAGCAGCAAAGCCAGAACAGGTCTATGTTGCACCGACATGGTTTGTACATCCTACATTTGGGAAGGGTACAGGGATGGACTGAGAGCTCCCAACCTTAGCAATTGTTTCCTTCTCACCACCCATCAACATCCAAGATCACAAAGCCTTTTGGGAATGAAAGAAAAAACAAAACAAAACACCTTTTAATCACCAACAATGAAACTTTGTCCAGACTGGAGTCAGGCAACAAGTCTTAGTTAAGCCATTTCACATCCCGATATGGAAATAAGGCCTGGGAAGTTTGTCTTGATTGTATTGTGCTATTTCATACCCACATTTTCTTAGTGAAACATTTCAGTTAAAAATCCAAATAAAATAGCCTTAGTCCTGAAGTGGATTTGAACACAATGCTTAATCTTGTTCAAAATGCATTATATTGAAGATTTGGGTTTTAATTCTATTTTATTTTTTAAAGACAGAATTCTTTCATTTGAATTTTTCCTGTCAGCTTTTTGTACTACCGGCACATTGAGAAGGTTTGCTGTATTGACATCCAGACCAGACTTTCTCTGAAATAAGGAATCCCATAGTCTTTTAGGAAAAAAATAAAAACATAGACCAAACAACTTTGAGGGAAATTGTCACAGAGGGTTTTGAGTAATTTTTCATTAGTGGCCACTGGTTTACACAGTTTTAAAGATTTGATCCTAAAACTGCAGCCACTGGTAACACTGTATAATCATGCCTCTCCATTTCACAGAATCACAGAATGTTAGGGATTGGAAGGGATCTTGAAAGATCATCCAGTCCAATCCCCCTGCCAGAGCAGGAACACCCAGTTGAGGTTACACAGGAAGGTGTCCGGGCGGGTTTTGAATGTCTCCAGAATAGGAGACTCCACAACCCCCCTTCGCAGTGTCTGTCAACCTCACTGAGAAGAAGTTTCTTCTCAAATTTACCCATTGCCCCTTGTCCTATCATTGGTTGTCACCGAGAAGAGCCTGGCTCCATCCTTGTGACACTCACCCTTTATATATCTGTAACCATTAATGAGGTCACCCCTCAGTCTCCTCCAAGCTCCAGAGCCCCAGCTCCCTCAGCCTTTCCTCACATGGGAGATGCTCCACTCCCTTCATCATCTTTGTTGCCCTGCGCTGGCCTCTCTCCAGCAGTTCCCTGTCCTGCTGGAACTGAGGGGCCCAGAACTGGACACAATATTTCAGGTGTGGTCTCACCAGGGCAGAGTAGAGGGGAAGGAGAACCTCTCTGACCTACTGACCAACCCCCTTCTAATACACCCCAGGATGCCATTGGCCTTCCTGGCCACAAGTGCACAGTGCTAGCTCATGGTCATCCTGCTGTCCACCAGGACAGAGTCCAGAGAAAATGATGTCCCAGGTGTGCTCAGTATGGCAGCCAAAGTCAATGGCTTCTTCTAGCCACTGTTGTTTGCATCCTTAGGGCCCACTGTAACAGCTAAGTCTGGTCCACATGCAATTTTATCCACACACTAATATCATGGCTTTTATCCTTTGTATATTGTGCAAAGGTTACAAACCATCCGTAGTGACCTCCAGGAAACCCACTCTGTTGACTCTCTCAGTGGGTTAAATTCTGGGGAAACACAATCATGACTGGTCCTGAAGTTGCCGAATAAAGAGATAAAGGAGGAGGAACACCTGAAAAAAAAAAAAAACACAACAGGCTATAGAGTAAGTTGGGCTTGCTCAGTGAGAGCTTAGACTTCCTCAGATCTACATTGGAATTATAATTTCAGAATGCTGTATGTTTCAGGGTTTACGTTCCGTAAGAAAAGGTGCAGAAGATACAACCACTGTATTATGAAAAAAAACCTCACAGCTTAATTAATATCCCCATGGGTCAGCTGGGGATGACTGAAACCAGTTGACCGAAAACAAGAACCAGGCTAAAGAAAACATCACATCCAACCTACACAAAATCCAAACTTGAAACAGTTGAAAGCTATTTGGTAAGTAATGCTCCTTCTGTCTTGTGCCTCAACATCATCTATCTCTGATGATTAAAGACATGAAGAAAAAGTCTGGGACAGGTACATGGAGTGTTTGTTGATTTCATGGGAATGGAAGAGACCTTTGGTTGTCCAGGACATCAATAATTCATTGGGTGAGCAGCCAAAAAGCAAATTGCTACTGATTCCTGTAACTTAAGTGAAGAGCAAATTACCATCCTCTGGTTTTAGTAGTTTGATATATTTTCCTGTTCAATTACTGATTGCAAGGAGAGGAAGGAAAAAATATGGAGGGACAGCCATGCAGTCTTTGAGGTATTCTTCAAGGTAGGGTCCAGAACACACATGCAACTTCAGCAAGTGCAAATCTTGGTTTAGCATTTGCTGGAGAAATGGGAAGGAGAGTATTATCACTAAATCCCCTCAGAGATTCTGGTATGCATCTCATGGAAGGAAGGAAATGTAGATGTTATTGGGATAACAGAAGGAAAGCAAGCTTACAGATCTGCAACAGGGAAAAGAGGATGCAAGAGAAGAGTTGAGGAAGTTGTGAAAGCAGGCAGGAAGTTTTGTTATGACAGTTTTAGATAGTTTCTGAATTAATTGTATGCTCTAGTAAAAATATTGCCAAAATACAAAGAATTGTTAATCTATTTTTCATCTTCCTTATTTTTGTTATTCATCTAAAAGCAGTTTTTTCTCCTTGGCACCACATGCATTCACACATTCAGGAGGTGAGGGAGTTCAGGATTATTTTTTCCTCTACTTTGGCAACATTCCACTGCACTGACAGATTTTTTTTTTTTCTAGAAGGACATTTAAGTGAATTGATTTTGAATATCTGACATTGTAATCAATACAGGTAAGAGAAAATATTAACTCACAGCTCCCAGTTTCTGCTGTGATCATGGTTTTCTTCCTTAGTACCAGATAAGATCAGTCACTATCTAAATGAAATGTCCTGGGTAAACACATTTTACCTAAAAGCAAAACTCTACCAAAGCAAACAAGGATAAAAAGATCAGGGATCCCAGGTCTGTCCAGTTCTACAGTGCCCCAGATAACAGAGCCCTCTCACCTCCTCTGCATCTCAGGTTCTCTGAGCTCTTGCCCAGTCCACTGGACTAAAATAAGGCTGGTCCAGCCTCATGAAGCTAGATTCCCTCCTTCTAGTTGCAAAAGAAATGGTGAGACATGTCTACCTATCCATTCAAAACAATGTTTTGTTACCCCTCTTCCTCAGAGCGCATCATACCCCTAAGTATTGCTTCCCAGCACTAACTTTTACACTTAGCCCTCTCATGTCACAAATGGAAATGTGAGATTGGGTTGTTTTCATGGAGAGTTGGCAGAATTAAAGCAGCTGTTGTATTGCCAAGGCTCATACAGGTCATTATGTGTCACTAATTAGTCAAACAACAGATGTAGCTCCTGCAGCATGAAGGACTGTTGTTGTTTTCCCTTGCTTTCAAACTACTGCCCTTTGAGCACCACATTTAAACAGGGACAAAGCACATGAAATATAAGATCATTGCCCTGTTTATTTAACGATACCATCCCTGTGATAGAAGGTGTGTCGGGCTCAGTTCCCAAAACTAAAAGGTGGTAAAGGAGTCACTGAGGCTGTGTCTGTATTAGCAAAGCAAGCTTTGCCTGGCCTAAGTGCTGGAAATCCATCTCCTATGCTGCTGTCTCACTAGACTAATTCCTTATCAGTGTTTCCCTTTTGAAGCATGGGGCAGGGCCAGCACAGGCCAAGGACCATTGCATGTGTTCACTTTCTTGTAGCAGCCAGACACACCTCACCGTGTGATATGTTGCCTCTTCCATGCAAGCTGGCCTCAAAGCTGATAGGTGGATACTGGTATGGTGTCTACCACTGGGTGTACTGGGTTATTTTCTTCCACTTTTGTTTCTCTTAAGAAACTCTGCTGTAGATTGCATCTCTATAGATGTTTTCAACTATCTTCATCTTTCCAGGCTAAATGGCCAGTTTACAGCTATTTGTTACATTCATGCTATCTGTTGGCTTTTAGTCTTAACTTCCTTGGTGCTTACACTCCTTGCATGTCCTCACCTGGTTTTTTACTGATATATGTCCCCCTAGATATCATTTTGCCAGGCTGAACACAGAATCACAGAATCACAGACTGGTTGGGGTCAGAAGGGACCCCTGGAGATCATTCAGTCCAACCCACCTGCTAAAGCAGGTTCACCAGAGCAGGTCACACAGGAATGTGTCCAGGTGGGTTTGAATGTCTCCAGAGAAGGAGACTCCACAACCTCTCTGGGCAGCCTGTTCCAGGGCTCTGGCACCTCAAAGGAAAGAAGTTTCTCCTCGTGTTTAGATGGAACCTCCTGCGCTTCAGTCTGTGCCCGTTGCCCCTCATCCTGTCATTGGGCACCACTGAGCAGAGTCTGGTCAAACCAGCCTCAGCTAATTTGTCAGCCATGATAGACTCATCGTCCTAGTCACCAATGAACCTAAAAGCAAAGCAATTATATGGATCAAGAGTAGCCTCCCCTCCTGCCATGGAAAAAAACAAATATAAGTTTCATAGATATTTTTGTCCAGAAAATAAATGACGTTAATAAATAAATGTCATTCCCTAGCGTCAGATCTGAAGAATACTTCTAGTTAATAAAGAAAACCTTGCTCTATGCACTGACAGGACTTTATAGTTTTCTCTTGGTTCACATATAATAGGAGAGATCTTAAAATATTTTCCAAAAACTATAAGCAAGGAATGGGCAGGAATTCAACACATGCCTTGGGTTGGACTTCTTAGTCAAGGAAGAGACTACTGACTACCTTAGTAGCTCAAATTCTTTAAAGTTGTTTTATTTTAGCTGCTACTATATTTGTCACATTTTGTTTGAACTCGTTAAAAGTCATTACTATCAAAAAACTGGATTTCTTGTAAAGAAACTAGTGGCTTGCTTTCACTGCAGTCCTCAGGGGTTTTTTGCATTCCATCACCAGTGGGAAATATTGTCTCTGTCTTTCCAAAGTACAATTTTGATTCTAACATATATTTTTTAAAAAATATTTCCCCAGTTTTCCTCAGCTGACAATTTGCAGACACATCCATTTCTACATGTAATCACCCTCACACATTTGTACCAGATAATGAACACTCAAGTGTTCTTCATTATAGAAAGACATAAGTCAAGAGTTGCAAACTAAGAAGCTGTTGATTAAGACTGTTCTATTGAGAGCCCCAAACCTCTCCACAGTTCTCTAAGAGAAAAACTGACAGACAGAATTTGAGCTTCATGTTGTAAGACTGGAGAGGCCTTCTGAGTAACTGGGAGTAAGCAGTTATAGAAAGGGTCAGAACTTGGGCTGATGTCACTGTTTCAATGGATCATGCATGCAAGTGTAGAATTTGGTTTAAAATATCACAGAGTCCATGCTCAAAATCTTCATGGGAAGGGATATTTTGCATTTGAAAAATTAGCAAGTGCATTTAAGAATGTTATTAGCATCCTAAATTCTAATCTCACACTGGAAAATTAAGCTGTGTTAGTGGACACACTTGGGTGCTAAAACCCAGTTGTCTATGTACTGTTAAATTGTTAGAATGGTCCCTGGCCAAATGCAGTTCCCCACGATAAGTCTTGGACATGGTTCAGAAGTTAACATAAGCCAGAAATAATTTCTAACTGGCACTTTGGATGCAGTCACCCTGGTTTGAAGGTTAAGATAGTTTAATAGCATAGACCCAGGTCATTCTGCCAGTTGGCTTCAAGTACCTGATTCTATTCTCTTGCCATTTAATCAGCCAGTGAAGACACAGCCAAGACCACCAAAATGATCTCTTCTACTTCTTTGTCTTTGATTATCTGACAAATACGAAACACAGATACTTCAAGCTTCTTGCTAGGTATGTAAATCAATTTACAGAGGTTAAGGAGGAGTTTGAGTCATGGGAAATACAAATAAAATAGTTCAGAATCACACATGCAGTTGCAGCAGAGGGACTTGGCTCTAGACCTCTCACAGCCCATGTTAGGTAAATACACATTATTGGACCTTATCCAGCCCAGTTTTCCCTTTCACTAGATTAAACTTTTTGCTTTTTGCTTATTTTACAATATTTTAGGCTTCATAATGGCTTCATGTTATTTGTTTAGGAACTCCAAGTGGAAAAATAATCTTTTTCATACCTGTTTGCTTGGAGTATTCTCACATGTATGCAGTGAAGCAAGTCAGATGAGCAGTGAAGTTCTTTTCCTAATTTTCCGCTCTTTACCTCCTTGAATACACTAGAGAAAATACCAAGTTTGCGTATATTAGTCCATCCCTAATAGTTAACTTTAATGCATGGAAAAGGCACTCAGGGATTCTAACTCTTTTTTGTTGATTATGCTAAAGTAATTCACATCCAACAGTAACCAGATCATGAGAAGAAAAAAGTACAGATCAAGCTGTTGGCATTGGGACAGATATCCACAACCTGAGGTGTTTTCTTCCCCCCCCAACACCTTGTTCAGTAATCAAGACATATTCAATGCCTATTTTAAATAAAATAATTTAAATATCTACTGTTTTGTCAAATCTTCTTCACTTCCATTGCTCTAAATTGTTCTATTTTTCCTCCATAATTATTGGTATGAGCATCATCTATTAATAACAATCCAGCTGCCCACTGGGTACCACTGAGGATCTATTGCTCATGAAGGATATGTGCCTCTGCTCATTTGCAGACATATAAATGCATAACGTTCTGCTACATTCCCAAATGGGAAAAGTGGTGCAGCATCTTCCATCAGAATTGCCACTCTCTCACCTCCTGTTACTGCTAATTTGACTGGAAGAGCTGGGGCTGCTGAGTTTTAAAGGCTTGAGGAAATACAGCCATTCTGTTGTTGGTGGAGCTAATAAAACATGTCCACATGGTAACTCAGCTGGCTAAATCCTGCAGTCCATCCCCAGCTGAAGATGGTGGGAAAGAAGCCAAAGGAGCCTGAGAAAGTTTGAGTATTTCTTAATGCTCACCTTGTCATCAATCCACCTGCATGGGACCAGGCACCAAGAAATAAGTATTAATTAAACTCTGTTCCTATTGAGGAAGTTTAGTGCTGGACAAAGCAGTTGAGAAGAGATGAGGTTGAGCAGGTTGAAAAAAATCTCTGTATGTGTTCACATTGTTGTCTGTGATCCTCCAGCATGATAGGAAAAGGTGTCCAGAGGCGTGTCTGAAGAGAAAATCCTGTTCAGCAGACAAGCAAGCACTTCATGAAATCACATCAGAGATTAAAGGGGAATAAAGGATTGAGTGGGATAGCTCTTGTGAAATTTGAATGTCCTATTTCATCATTTTTAAAATAAAAACAATTTTACTTTGTAAAAGCTATTTTTCATTTTATAGCTTTGAAATATTACATTATACATTAATAGAAATATAGAGCGAACTATTTTGACTGAACTAAAACTACTCTTTTTATACCCCAGAACTTCACTGAAATATTTAAAGGGAGGACAAATTTCAGAAAACATCTAAAACCCCAACGATTTCCCTTTGTTCCATTCTTCCTGGAATGTATCCTTTGTAAAGAGAAATGGTGACATCATCATCTATAAGCCAGGGGAATTGGCACATGTTCCCTAAGGAAATAATTAGGACCAGTTAGATGAAATATAGCAAAGGAAATGCCAGGTGATCATCAGTAAATCTTTATGTCTCCATGGAAAAAAATCTACAGGAGATGAGAGAAGATCTCGGTTTGAATCACAAAAGACTTCATCTCATCCATTTAAACACACACAAGATGTTATCAGGATTGCAGAAAGTGAAGAAGGCCAGAAGTTCTCCTGGCTACCCCACATAAAACATCACAAACAACTGGTGTGCAGAAGACAACAGCATGCAGCACAGAAGGGATCAAACATCAATTTTCCATTTTCACACCCTTCCTCTCACAGTGCACAGTGGGAAATTCTGCCTGGAAACATTTTTTTTTCAGGACTGTTTTAAACTTTATATGGGAACAAGAAATGGAAATTTCCTGAGAAACAAAATTTCCAGGTGTCTTTTGACCATCAGCAGTGATGGTGAGTTCCAGGAAATTTGGCAGCTTGAAACCTGCACATCATCGCTATGTATTTTACCACAATGGCACAAACCAACAAACACAATGTAGCACAGACAAATTATTCCACAGTGTGGCACAAACCTTCTCTCTTCTGAAATACAACCTACATAGTCACCACCTCAACACTTTGAGTGACAACTTGATACCACCAAAGTCAAACAGAAGTTTCTCCCATTAAACTGAATTACACTGAGATTTTATCCCCAGTTGACAATGGAAAATGCATTACCTTTCCTACCCTTGGCAACGTGTAGCGTTACCATCTTCCAAAGAGTCAGTCAAGACAAGTTTAACTGACTGCCCTGAAACAGATCTTTATACTTCTGGATTTTCCTTCCCAGTATTTGTGAGCAGCTGCTGCAAGGAGCTCTTTAATGCTCCTCCTAATGCAGAGCTTGCTCCAACAGAAGCCTTTGGCCTTGGCTTAAGCACAGTAGATTGACATTCTGCTCCCATGCCTGCCCAATATATTTTCTAAATCCCCAGCCATACAGGCAGAGAAAGCTCTTCCTTGGAAAAGAATGTATCCCCCACTAAGAGCAAGTTCTACAAAGGGGTTGGATATTGAATGCTAAATAATAAAAATATGCATCAGCATTTTCTCCATCTGAAAAGAAGATGACTATGCTTTGCAACAATGCTTTCTCCCTCCGTTTTTTTGCATTTGTCAGGTTGCTTTTCAAACTCTGTCTAGCACACTCAGCAATCTTCTTCAACCTGCCTCAATGCCTCCATGCCTTCCACAAAGGCATCGTTCCTATAAATCCATTTAAGTTCTCTGAAGGGTGGAATCAGAGCCATCAGTGCAGCAAGAGCACAGCTGGGCAACCTGATGATAAGGTATGCTGCTTCTCCATCCATTCTGTAGCATCATAAGGTACTTTTTCTCATGGTTACTGCAAGCATAGTCAAGACAGACCTAAATAACAGTAAGAATTATTTAGATTTTGAGTTAACAGAGTCTTTTCTGCTGAAGATTTTTCATTTCCTGAAGCCCATGGCTTAAGCTAAGCTCCCTCTGCTTGTGGCAACTCTAAACCAGTATTTTAGGTGGAATAGTGGTAACTAACATTTGTCCAGTGATTCATGTCAAAGATGTTTTGGAATCCCTCAAGAGAACAATGTAGATGAGACTTATCACAGAATGGAACTAGCTATGAATTTTCTTGTGACTTTTTTGGTAAGAAAACACAGATTTATTTATAAAAGAAGTTTACTGGTGAAGGTCTATGTACCCAAAGAACTGTATAGATTTTTTTGCATATCAGAAATAGATTTCTTTTCTGGAAGTAACAGAACATGCGAGAACAGCCTGGTGCTCAAGGCATTCAATTTTGATATGACAGACAGGGCTACAGCAATCAGATACAAACCAGATCGGAAAACTGGAGCCATTTCAGCCCCATCTCTATACAGCCAGTAACTCAAAAATTGCATTCAGACACTCAAATAACCCCCAAAAGCTGCAGATATTTCCCAGAGTAGATTAGAAGTTTTTTAACACCTTCCCTCTGCAGAAAACTGTTTTTCTGCTCCTCTCTTTTAAGATAACTCATTAAACTATCTGCCAATATGAACCCTCTCCCCCACCTGTGCTATTTCCATGCCCTCTCATACCATATTTGTAGAGCAGCCACAAGACCAAATGCATCATTTCAGTGACATCCACTAATCTCTCACCTAAGCTTGAACATATTTTTATATACTGAACCTTGTCCCAGCTCTTGCATTCCCCCTGCAGATGAGGCAGAGGAACAATCCCAAGAGAAGAAACATGACTCCAAATTAGAAGTCCAAAACTGATGCCTTCACCACATTTCCTACCCAAGGCCACCTCATATGGCTACACCACAGAAACCTCTTTTCCCCCCTCTCCTGATTCCCTTCACCTTGAACATTTCACATCTGAGCTTTTCCACTTGAATAGAGGTTAATAAAGAATTGTTTTCATTAAGAGAAAAGGCCTCCTGAGTGACTTATTCCTCTGTTAGACAGAACAAGGTAGGTGTAATAATGACTGCAGTTGGGTACTATATGACTGCAAGGTGAAAAAAGTATTAAAGAAATAAATCATTAAATATAGAAACTTCATTTAGGATAAGTCTTATAAGGTGCACTTAAAAGCAATATAAACAGTTATAATTAATGAATGCACTGCTGAGTATTGACCAAAAGATACTTACAAGTTCACCTTTCATTTCCTCAATGACTGACTATTCAATTTGTTTTCTTATTAAAATCTGAGGGCTTTGTGAAAATGCCTTTGAAAACAATTATCACGATACAACCACTCTTTGTAAAATGAGCAAGAATCAAATTTTATGCACCATTTCCTTCTTAGTACCTATTGTGTTAAAAGGTTTGTATGGTATTTTAAAATAAATTATGAGACCAAAAAAAATAAAAATTCTCTCCTATTTTTCTGTCAGGTAAATGACATATTTGAAGATAATTGCATAGCCAATGAAATGACTCAGATCTTAAAGCCTTAAAAATAAGTATGTTGAAACATATACTGAGCTAAGGGTAGTGTAAGGCAGGCTAGACATGAAGAAGAAATTTTTTACAATGAGGATGATAAAACACTGTCCCAGGTTGCCCAGAGAGGTGGTGGATGAACCATCCCTGGAGACATCCCAGGCCAGGCTGGACAGGGCTCTGAGCAACCTGATCTGGGTGAAGATGTCCCTGCTCATGGCAGGGGTGGCACTGGATGAGCTGTGAAGGTCCCTCCCAACCCACACTATTCTATGATTCTATGATTTTCAATGCATAAATCCTCTGCTATTGCCAGCATCTACATTATCAGCAATGATCTTTTCTGTGGGACCCTGAAGTTTCCAGAGCCTTCACATGGAACTGTGCTCTTTTGCTTTTAAACAGAGTACACAAGAAAGACATCAGTGAAACCTCTAGTCTTTTTGCCTTTGGTTTGCAAGTGATCTCCTGAAAGTCTGCAACTCATGTAATGCACAATGGACCCTTTGAAACAGACGTCCATGGAATGCAGTTTGCCTGTGATTATGAAACAAACAGATTTCAATCTCCATCTGTCCTTTCTTTTCCTATATGCTCTTACTCCAATGAGAAGTTACTTCATTCAATTATAAGCCAGATTGTCAAACAATGGTTGCTTCACATCTCTGCCCCTGTGTCAGATACGCTGGAGCAAAAGGTTTCCCTTGCTAATTAGGGTATAAATAGCAGTGCTTGACATGTGGGTTTTGCTTCCATGTGTAGCTGCCAGACGGACCAGAGCAGAGGATGTCTATGCATGTGACTGCAAAGGCAAGTAAAGTAAATACACAGCCTCCTTAAAAATAGTAGCATTCTCTACAGGGAGGTATTGCCCTTTCTATACAAATATATCTGAATCTATTTGGGCTTCTGGAAATGGGTAAGCTGTGGCAGAGGTACATTATGTGCCTTACGCATGGTGGCTGACAAGACAGGAGGATCTGAGTTCACAAAGTGTACAACTCCTACGTTCAAGTCTTTGCTTTATATTGCTGCCACGGCTATGTGAGTTAAAGGGGAACTCTATGCGAATAACGATTGTAAAATTCTTGGGAAAATACTATATGTCTCCAAGCTTCTTGCTGGTACAACAGAGCAGATGGTCCAAGGCAGCACTGAGGCCGAATGTTGTACCAAAAACACAGTACTCTCCCAAGTGTGGGTCTTTCCTCCAGAAGAGTCATTGCTGATGGCATATACCTATCAGGAAATATGACATTGTCTGTTTTGTTTTGACTGCTACAGCCTCTGAACTAGGGTTTGAGGTTCTTAGGGACATGGCTTAGTGCCAGAGTTAGGTTATGGTTGGACTCTATGATCTTGAGGGTCTCTTCCCACCGAAATGATACTATGATTCTATGAGAGGTCATTAGCCTCGTCCCTTCCTCAAATTGATGTGTTTACCCACATTAGGTGCAGGCAGTTGTACAGACTTTTCCTCATGAGACAGATTTGAAACAGGACTTTCCTATCCTACTTGGATTCAATAAGTCTTTAATACCACGCATTGACTTAGAGATGAAGTGGAGGACAGACTTCCCAGTTTCTTTAATCTCAGAAAAGTACTCCTCTTGCCTCACTGAAGGACATAACCAATTTTTTCTTTCGTTCAGTCTTCCAACAAGTACAAAATAAACATGGTAGCAACTGAAAAGCCAATAAAGACTCAGTTTTGTCTTTTTTTTTCTGCTATATGTATTTTCTTTGTCCTTTAACACCCAACTACAAAGTGAATTATGATAGACAATTTTTCAATTTGAATCATGATCACTGTTAGATGTTAAAGGACAAAGGAAATAAATCATTCTGAAAAGACATAGGAAGGTGATGGTGCTTTCATCATTCAAACCTCTTTTTGAGTTTTTGGCAAATAAAAGTCTTCCTTGACTAAGGTAATTTCATGGTCTTTATCTCTCCTTGAGGAGGAAGTTCACTTGATGGCTTCAATTTTTGTTATCAGAAGCCTGGTGATTTTTCAGGGGAAAAAGGTCAAAAGCCTTAGGTAACATTGAAAAGAAAGCTGTGAATAAGAAATAAACAGTGCAAGTGCAGGGAAGCAGAATTTTGTGTTCTTTGGAATTTCTGTAGGAGGAAGAAATTCCCTCATCAAACTAGGTTTTCCTTGCAAACTCAAGGAAAGCAAATCAAATTCAGTTCCAGTCAAGCTAGGTTCTGAAGTTTTTGCCATGAGGTGACTGTCAACAAACCATGCGGGTCTGTGTCATCTCCATTTGTGACCATCTGTTGGAAAGCCAAAGGTGCTGGGTGCAGTAGAGTTTGGCAACACTAGGGCATCTTCTCTGGGGCTCTGCCTCCAATTCAGTCAAGCATTGATATTATGTCCTTCAGCCATTATATACTATGGTAAGGAATAATGTTTTGAATGCTGAAAAATGTGCATCACATTTTTCTACAGACTATACTGCTGCTGAACTATTGAGCACCAGCATTTTCAGAACCATCTTTGGTTCATACTTGCTGTCTAGCAATGCAAAGCATTTCATCTGAGTTTTGTTACAGAAGCCGAAAATGAAAAACATTTTGTACTTTAACGGAGACTTTCTTTAGCCTCCTGAAGTAGCTTTAGAACAAAGATCAGAGAAAATTCTCCAGTTTTACAGCTGAATGATCCAAAAGTCTGGGTAACTCCAAATGTTTCTACTCTCCATATCTCCAGGATCATGAACATACAAATTGTGGTACAACAGATGAAAAAATCAATGCTGTATATTATACAGTGAGCGACATTGCTTTACTATAACATTAGTATAAGGCTCTTTATCCTCTTTAGCACAGATTGTGGATACCTTATGTTGACACTGCTCCCACTGGTGTCCCTGTAAGCTTGGCAGCCAGGAAACACGGCTTCCTGTGACTTGGTTATTCTGCCTAAATAACAGACCAGGCCCTTCAATGTGGCACAGAAAGGTGAAGGTGGAGATATTTAGGAGTCTGCAGGGATATTTTTATCCTCTGAGGAACGTAGAGCAGACTGTGAGTTACATTTAGGTTTTGGAACAAACACAAAAATCCTGTAATAGCTGTTGCTAATAAATTAGCAGATAAATTTAAAGAAAAATGTGCCTTACACCAGCATATTTCCAGAAATCATGGAATCAGCTTGCTGTCTTTTGCTTGGGGTTCACAAATATTTATTGATACCTTACCAAAAAAGCTGGAGGTTTACAAGCCAAAGGTATCACAGCATTAATTGCAAACCAGGCAATAAGTGGAATCTGTACAGACAGTTCTGGTCATTAACTGTTACTGACATAACAATTTGATACAATGATCATCTCTTGCAGGTAATGGGCAGAGACATAGTTTACTACTGCATTTTTTTTCACTCATCACCACACGGAAATCCTCAAGCTCAAATATAAACCAAAGTCCTACTCTGTGCCACAAAGATGTCCTGTGCTGGTAGGATACATGGTAGGCTGTTGTAGCTAGAGAACCGTGCTCCTGGTTACTGACAGTAGTGGATTCTTCTACACATAACACCCAAGCCTCCCTCTAAATATTTAAAATATAACCAGGAAAGAGAGGTTTCCTTCTGAACTATCTTGTGCCATCCAGGTTGCCTACTGTCTTACAACCACCATCAGCATGTCAGCACAGCTCCTTATTTAACACTCTTGAGGATCTGGAGTTAAAGGCTGTTTGTAAGAAGATGCAGTTGAACTGTAGGTCTGCTATTCAGATGCATTTATTTGTCATGTTGCCTTAGACACTGTCAAAGCACTAGAGATTTTTATCACCTGTAAGTATCACAAAGCAACCAATTTAAGCAATACTTTTGATAGTGAATTTAAAATACCCACAGTTCCACTTCTTAAAAAAAAATAATAAAAAACACACAAAACAAACAAAAAACCAAAACCAAAACAAACAAACAAACAAAAATGCTGTAAAAAGATCTTCCATTTCTGTATCTCCATTTCCTTTCAGCACATTGCAGGTCTCTTCAATGCACCACCTCCCCAGCTCATTAAACATCTGTATTCAGAAGACCTCTTTTTTTCTCCTGCCTCTGCTAATTAATTTCCTTCTTCTTCTTTCCCACTGTTTCTCTCCGCCATATTATTTTTAATGTCTCTGGAGCATTAGGGGATAGCTGGGGAGAGAATGTTGTTTGTACTATAGATGACATAGTGCACAAAATCCCACTGTTCTCATATGAACAGAAGCCTGCAGCAGATCCAGCTTCATTTGTCAGCAGTCTATGTGTAATCATGTTTTAGAGGGAAATAGAAAAGATATGGGACCAGTCTCTTTAAAACCCAATTAGAAGGACATGGAGACAGGTACAGGTTAATGACTCAAGTCAAGGATGAAAAATATACAAGTCTATGGTGCTTAAGCTAAACATTAACAGACAGATAAAGGGGAAGCACGTGATACCACTCAGGAGTGACTGTACTTTTTGAACTCGAACTTTACAGCTCAATGCCTTCCATGTAAATTTTTCAAGGAAGGAAGGTCTTCAAGAGTATTTAAGCAAGTCTTCTCTCGGGGTGCTATAACAGCAAAAAGATCAAACATACCTTTAGACAGGGAGTGCTGAAAATATTTTCTGGACAAAAAGGGCCAGGCTATGACATAATAGAAATCAGCATTTTTCCACAGACATCAAAGAAACAACAACAGGTACCAGCCAGAATTAGAGGTCTCAAAGAGAAACACAAGTATTGCCAGTCTAGTTTTGGAAAGACAGTGCTGTCCATCTCTCTAAAGTGAAAAGTGTTGCAGGTAAATAAAGACCCCTAAAGAAAATAGCAAAGGCTTGCTCCTTTGTCCTCAGTCTGCACAAGCTGCAAAACCTGCACCAGTGACAGTTGTAGAAGTGAATAAATCAAGAATTTGTTTTCAGACTGTACAGCGACATCTCAGGACCACATCACCTGTGGTAGGATGATTTGAGTTTAAGGTTGTTGGGGGTTTTTGGAAGGAATAATGTAATTATAAAAGGCAATTTGCCATTGACCACATTAAAACTTTAGTAGATTAATAAGATCCCAGGTCTGACCATCTGGATAACATGAGAGGGATCATTTTATCTCTCTGTCCCCTGTACATAACCTTATTCCTTCTTTTTGAATAAAACATGTTTTCTGTGTGGCCAGTCTGAGGCACCACAGTGGCCCAAAAGAAAGTCTTCCTTTAGCCCATTTTGATCATCTTTCTCTGAACAATTTCTACTCATATTATACCTTTTTTATGATACAGTATAAAAACGTAGGAATCTAGGTAGAGATGCAGCATTGATTTATATGCAGCAATGAAAATTACCTTAATTATTCCCTACAACTTTGTTGCTGAACAGTAATTTCATGAGGTCACTACATATTACCGACCTTCAGCAGCAGTGCCATGCAGTCTTCTAATTCCATATTCATGGTCATGCATTGAAGATGTCCCCCTTCTTCTGGCTATTGTTTTTATCTCCTTTCCAAAGCATTGCAAACTGATATTAATCTGGCCAGATGAGTCAAGCCTATACCTGCAGTGTTTCACAGTCATCATCACTGCATTTAAGGTGCCACTTACTGATTCATAGGTATAAGATATCAAAACATGCAACAAACGTAAGTAGCACATGTTTTATAGCCTGTTTTACACACATTAGTAGAAAGAGTTAAAGGTGGCATCCCTTGTGACACAGGATCACCAGCTCTGCCATGAGTGACTGGTACTTGTGTGTTGTGGCACAGGTCACAGCCAGAGTGGGAGGCTGCAGACACGCTGTGACAGTGATGTATTTTAACATAGATGGGGCAATAGTGCTACAGGTGTGTGAGATTAGATAAAGGGCCGGGCTGAGTTCAGGTGTAATGCTGATGGCTTTCAGTAATAGGACATTTAGGACATTTCCACACAAGCGTTAGCTCCCACACCCCTGGCAAAATCACTCATGTTGGTGAAGAAAATGTTCCCAACAAGCCCATCACCACAAACCTTCAGGTGTTTTCCCCTCTGGGATGAGCAAAGACAGGATGATTTACTGTTCTCTGCCTGTCTCCTTAACTGTCCAAGGCAGGGCACACAGACATATCATGAGAAGTGGGAAAGGTTATTTATGTGTTTACCACTTACCTTGGTGTCCTAAAATGTCCCCTCCTCCCTGTGAGTCATGTGTTATCTCTCTGCATGTCTCTTGGGACAGGATGTGGCTCCAAAACCATCACGATCAGTGCTATGACTCGATGTTATGTGCAAAGAAACAGCTGAATTGGAAGGACTTAGAAATTATCAAACTTGCTATTTGAACACCTTCAATGTGGTCACCTCTCTGATCAGTCAGATGTCATGCATGACTCCCTAGAGCAGGGGTGTCAAACTCATTTTCATGGGGGGCCACATCAGCCTGGCAGTTGCCTTCAAAGTGACAAATGTAATTTTGGGACTGTATAAACAAAGGAGTAGTTGCATTTATGATGTGGCCCCCAGTGAAAATGAGTTTGGCACCCCTGTTCTAGAGGCTTGGGTAGATACAGTTGGGGATGCTCTCCTTTTAGCCTTGCTGTTTTGCAAAAACATTCACTTCTGTGTCTACTCTTGCTCTCTTCTTCCTTTCCCCTCATCCTTCATGAGCATTTAAAACACAGTATAGACACAAACAGGTCCTTTCCCAGGTTTCCTCCCATTTTCCTGAGCATTCTTACTTATAAGAGCAGAATCCCAAAAGTTTAAAAAAAGCCTCTGCTTAAATAACTCAATTATAAACCTGTCTGAAAGGAAGATACTTGAAAATGAGATAAGTGGTACATTCTGACTGTGATAGGACTATTTTGAGCCTCCTATTCTTGGATTTTTTTTTGAGCTCAAGTTCAAAGATGACAGCACAGTAGCTCCTCTGAGATGAAGTGAAATACATGGATGACTTTGATAAATGAAACTATTCTTTACTATGATTAGCCTGTAAGAAGAAAGAAAGCTAAACAGGACTAAACTCTTCCACAGCAAAAAATAAAATAACCAGAAAGGAGCAAAGTCTGAGCAGATAGTCCCTCTGACTGCCCTTCAGTAGTGGTTGAAGAGAAAACCAGAAATAACCTGCAAAAAGGGCTTACAGCTGAGTGTGTTTAGTTGGTAGCAGTGATCAAAACACGCAAGAAACCTGAGTGCTTGTTTAGAACAAGGAAACCTGGGATTGCTGCAGAATGCTGCAACATTCCCAAATCAATTGCTCCAATATAAGCCTGCAAAAAAATTCAGGAAAATACTGCATTGTACTTGGGCTGCAGCAACCAACCCCCAAATCAGGAAAAGCTCTGAAGAAATGGGTAAGTGCCATACTCATATGACAGGATCAAAAGTCATTGTGCCTGTGTTTCATTTTATTTCTAGATGTCATGGTAATAAACATCCCAGCTACCAGGGAATGCAGTGACCTGAGAAACTGCAATGCTACTTATAATGCCATAAAATGAGAAGAATTGCTCACCTCACAAAATATTGCGTTCCCCACAGGGCATTGCTTGCTTAGAACTATTGTCTAAGAGGAAAGATGGGGATCCCTGTCTTTGATTTTCGTGCTATTTGAGCCTTGCTACCTACCTTGACAATCTTCTTAAAACTCTTATGGTATTTGACATTCATTGTTAACCTCCAGCTCCAAGAATGGTGACAGTATGGAAATACCAAACAGCTTCTGTTTTTCATGTGTTTCCCAAATGTCTGACAGAAGGTATGTTGCAGGAAACAAATATTTCGTATTCCTTGAACCCCAAAATTTCAAAAGTCTAAAAATCATTAGGAGACCCTTTTTTTCTCTAAAAACTTCACACTTTTTGGTGCTATTTTATGATTTGGGCATGGTCTCCTCTGCGATTTTGGTTATCAGTACTGGGAACAGCTGCAGGATTTAATTCTCAGTCTCAAGACAGGCCAAAATAAACCTTTTGAGAAGGGAAAATTAGTCGTTTGACTTGTTCAGCTCAATAAAAACAAAGTCATCAGCTTCACTGTTAATTTTTAGTAGAAACATCCATCTGTGAACAATATGAGAAACAGTCAGGAGGAAAAAAGGCGACATGGATCTTTTTCATCTGCATCCCCAAACACGCTGAGTTAGTTACCGTGCTGGGTTGCAAGCATACAATAAATAGTGGTCCAAATTCATGCCAGGTGTAATTCAGCAGAATTACTACAGGAATTAATTTCTTGGTTCACATGTGATTACCCCAATTTATTATAAACTCTTTTGATAACTTGTTATAAATCTCAAGTGTTTCTAGCTTCCATGCCAGCAGTACTGGCAACACACTCTATGTGGCTGTAGCAGAGGTAGGTAATGGTTTGTCTGGCAGAGAAAGAGACATTTAGGCACAGATGCACTTTGCTGCTATCTGAGGCAAGATTCGGAAAAGAGGGCATTTTAAAGCACTTTTAAGAGCTTCATAGTTTAATGTATTTGTTTAACGTGCAGTTGTTGGGAGGCCTCCAGAGGCCTCTGGATATGTCAACCCATTTTGCCTTTTCACATAAATAAGCAGAAGGTCTGTGAGGAAAACATTAGTTCTGACTTGTATGACCATCTTGATGTATGGATGTGATGAGTGCATTCCTCCTCCTTTCACCGTACAAAGCTGGAACGGCTCTCACAGCAAGTGCCACCATGAGGTGTTCAATCTCTTCACGTGTTGTCATCTCCTCCACTGCAGCCCACCCAGGAGAGCACCCTGTGCCTAGTGCAGGACAAGGAATCCTTCAGTCTCCAAGGGGCAGATGCTTTTCCAGTTGCTCATCTTCACATATAATCCTAAAAGGGCAAAGAAACTCTGGCAACACAGGAGGAGCCAGCCTGAAAATAAGTTCAGAAGCCTGGAAATGTGTTCGAGAAGAGAGACCCTGCAGCGAGAAGAACAGCAGTCTGAACCTGGCTTGATACTGTCAGAAGTTATCCTATGTCATTACAACCTTGCCCAGGCTGGGAAAAGTGTACTTCCCAGGGACGCCATGGGGAGACAGCATTTGGCCAGCAAGGGACAGCCAGGAGTAGTGAGCTGGGATCCCTTGGTGCTCTGCATGACTTTGCAGAGCATTTCACCCCGGCGAGTGCACCACAGGCACTTGTACATCTGGAGCACCCACATCTACCATGAGATGGGGGTGCAAGAGGGTATCTGCACCCCTAGTACTACCCCAGCTGTATTATTGAGGTTTTTCTGTTGAATAAGTTGCTATTTAACCTGAACCTACTGCTCAGTGATTGTCAGTTAATTACATGTTATTATCAATATACCGCTTTGAACATGATTGGTGTTTAAAGCACATGAATCTGCTCCTTGTAAAAACCAGTAGCAATACTTTTTCATTACATCAGTAAAATATCTCATCATATTTAATGGTGACTGAGACCCTCAGTTTTACTGGCCCTTTGTTAAATCCCATAGGGAACATAAAACACAGTGGAATACCATTGCAGTGTAATAGCATTATTCTTACACCTCTCTACCCGCCACCTCCCACCTCTAACAAAACAGTCCTGCAATAATTCAGTTTTAAAATTTGTCTCTCATTTATCCATTTACTAATGTTCCTCAAAACAATTTACAGTTAACTACCAGGTGGATCTGGAGAACATACAGATGTAATAAGGCAAGACATTTTATTACAACCATTACGCTTTCTTCTTCTTCAACAGTAACATCTTTGATCAAATTAGATCCAGTACTAAACTTAACTATTGCAAACAGAAGCTTGCCAGCCCTTTTTTCACACCCTTAAGCACAGCAATTTTGTAAATGGATATGGCAAAAGCAAATCCCTTGAACCTTGTTTATTTTGCACGGTAATTGATGAGTAACCTTGGGATACAGATATACATCACCCTGACAGAGGCTAACACAAACATTTATTGCATTCTTCTGTCGGTAATAAGTTTCCTTTCTGAGAAGCCCAAAAACTGTTTCCTCTTACAGATGTGCTAACATGAGGCACAGGGTGATATCCATTTTATTTTTACTACAGGAAAGGGTAACAACCTATATTGGGTTTGTGTGGCAAGGTTTTGGTAGTGGAGGGACTACAGGAGTGTCTTCTGTGAGAAGCTGCTAGAAGCTTCCTCCATGCCAAATAGACCTAATGCCAGACAGTTCCAAGACGGCCCAACCACTGGCCAAGGCCAAGCCCATTAGCAACGGTGACAGCGCCTTTGTGATAAAGTATTTAAGAAAGGGTAAAAAAAGTTGTGCAATAGCAGTCGAGAGAGAGGAGTGAGAATATATGAAACAACTCTGCAGGCACCAAGGCTGGTGAATAAGGAGGGCAGGAGGGGCTCCATGTGCTGAAGCAGAGAGTCCACTCCAGCTCATGGTGCAGACCATGGTGAGGCCATTTGTCCCCCTGCAGCCCATGGAGGTCCATGGTGGATCAGAGATCCATCTACAGCTTGTGGAAGACCCACGCCAGAGCAGGTGGGTGCCCAAGGGAGGCTATGACCCCCATGGAGAACCCACACTGGAGCAGGTTTGCTGGCAGGACTTGTGATCCCATGGGGGAAGCAGGCTGGAACAGACTGTTCCTGAAGGGCTGCACCCCATGGAAGGAAGCCACACTGGAGCAGTTCATGAAGAACCAGAGCGTGTGGGAAGGACTCATGTTGGAGAAGTTCATGGAGGGACCCCACAAGGGAGCTGAGGAAGAGGATGAGGAGTCATACTCCAAGGAGGATGAAGCAGCAGACAACATGTGATGAAATGACCACAACCCCTATTCCCTTTCCCCCTGCGCCACTGAGAAGGAGGAGGTAGAGAAATCAGGAGTGAAGTTAAGCTTAGGAAGAAGCGCGGGGGGTAGGGAAAAGGTGGTTATAAGATTTGGTTTTATTTCTCATTGCCCTACTCTGATTCATTTGGTAACAAAACTGTTTTCCCAAGTTTACTCTGTTTTAGCCATGACTGTGGTTGCTGAGTGATCTCTC
The DNA here is from genome assembly GCF_036013475.1 of Columba livia. Taxonomy (NCBI): domain Eukaryota; kingdom Metazoa; phylum Chordata; class Aves; order Columbiformes; family Columbidae; genus Columba; species Columba livia. The sequence continues at coordinate 7,778,960 of NC_088604.1, forward strand.
CCTGTCCTTATCTCGACCCGAGACTTTCATTGTATTTTCTCTTCCCTGTCCAGCAGAGGGGAGTGATAGAGCAGTATTGGTGGGCACTTGGTGGCCAGCCAGGGTCAACTCACCACACAATCTTGGTGATCTGACCTCCCATCTAATCACTCCTGCTTGGGCACAACAGAAGAAGACTTACATGTGTCTTGATAGTTTATTTAATTGCACTATGCTGAAAAAAAATAAAAGTCAGGACATGTTTTTTCAAACTATTTATTTTTATTCTGTTTTATGTTGTCTTTTGCAGCAGTCAGTTGTGCTTAAACCTCTACCTCACCTGAAATCCAAAAAGTGAAGAATATTTCCCCTTTTTCTGTGATTTGCCAGTTGGTGGCTTCGTTAGCCAAATATTTAATTGTTTTGTGGAGTTGTCTATGCATTTTTTTTTCCTAGAAGTATCTAACTGCTTTTGGATATTTGTTATCATAGAGTGGTGCATGCTTTGTAGTCTGTATCCTTAGACTGAAACATCATCAAGCAACAATGCTTGCCATAGAGGGTATAGTTGTCATACAGCCCAATCCAAACACATGTAAGGACCTGCTCAGATCAAAATGTCTCTGGATACCAAGTTTAACAAAGATTCAATCCTGTAGAGCTGTTGTACTGGCCTGTTTTCTTAAGTGATAAAGCCAAACATATTATATTCAGTTAGTCCCTACTCCAGTTATAGACTATAGTCATACACATCTACAGCTTCTTGGGCACTTACCACCTGGAGTTAAGTGAAGAACTGTGAAAGTCACCTTCTCACAAGCACATGCTTTAGCAGATGTTGCATCAGCAGTTACTAATTCTACAGAAAACAGGACATTTCAGAACAAAGCAGGTTCAAGAACACCATGAAGACACTAAGACATGTGATGGAAACTCAGTTATCATTCATCCTTCCTCCACTAGAGCAGACAAAAGCAGAGGTGTTCTCCTGCAGAGGCAAGAGAAGATAAGGGGGAGGAATGCCTACCATGAAAAGATACGCCACACAGAGAAAAATCACAACCATCTTTCTTCCCTTGGCAAGTGGAAACACACCATTAACTACACAAGGACACAAAGAAATAAGAGACTGCAGTGGCCTGAACACTGAAACTTTTCATCCCACGTCACCTGCCTAATACTGGATGTATGTAGGTTTATGTGTGATAAATAAGCCCAGATCCATTAGTGTAGGGATTGACTCCTTGTTAACCTACCATGTGAGGGAGGGAGAGAAGGAAGGAAGGAAGGAAGGAAGGAAGGAAGGAAGGAAGGAAGGAAGGAAGGAAGGAAGGAAGGAAGGAAGGAAGGAAGGAAGGAAGGAAGGAAGGAAGGAAGGAAAGAAAGAAGGAAGGGAGGGAGGAAGGGAGGAAGGGAGGAAGGGAGGAAGGAAGGAAGGAAGGAAGGAAGGAAGGAAGGAAGGAAGGAAGATGTTCATAATGTCAAGACAAAAAGGTTTGTCTCCTCCTGAAGTCAATGGGAAGAGCAAGGTGGCCCCTTTCACAATTAATTCTGGGCAATAGACTCCTCTGTAGATGAGATCGTCATATCTTGAAATATATTGAATAAATCTCCTACTGATCATGTCTGTTTCTCTTGATGATCATATAGGTACCTCGGACTAAGAGATATCGGTTTTGATCCCTTTGCCCACATGCTGACATATACAAAGCAAATATCCATGTTTGGATCTAGTTGTTCCTACTCTAAGCTTAACGGATGTTCACTTTGAACTCAATGAATAGTACAACCTCTCGAGTCTTTTTCTTTCCACACTAACAAAGACAGCTAAAATAGATAAAACTGCCCATCACTTTCTATTGTGCATAAACAGTGTCCTAGGTGACTGTTTCAGACACAGACATCTACACCGCAGGAATACAAAACCAGAAGGATGGAATCCCATTCCTCAGTAAGGTGAAACAAAGCTCATCAATATGAGTCTGTGTTCAGTTAATTCAATATTATGCCTTTGGCAGTAGTTAATTGCTAAAATACAAAGAAAGATCAGAATTCAGTTGAGCTACCTGTGATCATTAATGATTTTAAAGCTCTTTCCAATCAATTAATCATTCACAGGAAACTCTGACTTTTCACCTAACATACTTATGCATTTTAAAAATCCACAACATAGTTTCCACTAGCAACTATATGATTTACAAAGTATCCATTTCAATCAATCATCTTATGCACAGGATTACACAGTGATCTGTATCCTCTCATTCAGTGTTTGAAACAGTGGCCTAGCTAAAACCCTTATGAAGACAGTGAAGAGTATCCATTGGATTAAACAGGTTCTGCCTTTTGACCACAAAAGGCAGATTTGATTATCAGGGTAGAAACCTACTAGTAGAAAGAAAAATGCTACTCCAGAAATCACCAATACCTCCAGAATTATTTGATTATTTTCTTTAGAGATGTCAGGCAACTATGAAGGACAACAAACTGACCATGGAATTCAAATTATATCACCCTCTAAGCCCAGTGGCTCTATTGCTAAAAATATGTAATATCTGCAAGCATCAGATCTAACCAGTAGTGCCAAGAATAGAAGGGAGATCTCCTATAACCCTGGAAATGCCTATTCCATGCTGGGAATCATGAAGTTCACTCTCTTACCTTACTCAATCAGTTTAAATAGCCATAATTTTCACTCCAAATTTGATGTTTTAAAGATAGGTTTTGTTCCGCACTGTAACGTGACATAGACTGGTCCCAGATGACTGGTTGCCAAATTATAAAGGCAATGTTTCCTCTTCATATCTCTCTCTGTGCCCAACCTCCTGTCAGCCCCTTTATCTGACCTGCCTAGGTCCCTCAATATAGCAAGCACACTCTCCATATATCAACCAGCCCACCAACAGGAACTTGCTGAGTGCGAACTGCCCCATCATCCAGGTTATTAAGACATCAAGCAGTATTTACCCCAATAATTTACCTTCAAGGTTTCCCCTAAAACCAACTGCCATTTGGACTTTGTACCGCTGAACACCACCCTCCAAGCCCAGTGGTTCAGACAGTTTTTCACATTTTATAATATCATCCTTTCATGCAGTCTTTATCTCCTACACTTGAACATAAGTTTACCATGGGAGATTGTGCTGAAGGCCTTACTAAATTGAAGGCAAACAACACCCACTGATCTTCTCTTGTTTTCTCATCACAGAGGGTAATCAGTATTATTACTAAGCAGTATGCTCTACTGGCATTTCAACTGTTTTGTTTTATTTGGCTATTTTGTGGAGAGAAAACAGTGTGAATAGAAGTCATAGAAATCTAAGGACCTAAATATGCATTTGCCATCAATCATAAAAAACACTGCAGTCTCAATGAAAACACAAGCAGCACTTCCCCCTGCCTGTTGGTAACACTAAAGCATATAGAATGCATACAGTCCTGGTGAGAAGAGATTTTTGGTGTCCTCATTTCACTGCCTTAGGGCTGCAAGGGACACCAAGGCACCCCAGTGTTATTTCCTAGAACCTTAAATTCTGTATTCCCAGCTTGAAATGAAGGGTATGTGGCCCAATAAATTGGGCAGGCTGGGTTGTAGTGCTTAGCTAGTACAGTGAACCACGGAGAACTGTGAGGTGTGGTCTGTGTTTTATTTTCAGTATTGTTACTACGGAAGAAATAGATCTTTATTGGGGTGCTGAGTACTTGATATTAAATGCTGTCTCTCTCTGACTGGAGAGAAAATAGAGATATTTGTAGTTATGCTCCTGCATCCCTGGAATGTCATGAGATTAGATCCTCTCTGGAGTCTGATCTTTCATCTTTTGCCGCTATTTCTGTACCAGTAAATTTAACAGCACCAGGGCACAGGTGCAGGAATTCAATATCCATGCTGCTAAAAAGATAAAAAAGCTCTTAACTGGTTTTAACCCAGACCAAAGAGCAGCCTCCCAAATGTTTGGCTCCCCAGCGTGGTTTGGGATTTATTTCAGACTGGGGACCTTTCCCACCAGGCATTGGATTTTAGAGGAAAGCGAATGGCACGACACAGCCTGATTGTGCCAGTTGGCCTCAAGTCTCCACACCAGCTCCTGGCGTTGGCTAGTTTGCTAGCAGACATGTAAAAGTAAATGCTTTCCCAGTCAAATCAGAAAAAAATCCAGCTTCTCCTCCATGTCGTAATTCAAATGCCTTCCCTCTCTGAGGATGTACAGGATTCCTTCACTCTTGTTGAGGAGTTGGGATATTTTTCCCAGCATCTGAGTTTCTTGATACCTGTCCTTAAGGTTTCCTCTCTGTATCAGGGAGACACTGCTGCTGTCTTTGAAAAAATTCAATACTAATAGCACTGTCTGGCAGGGAGTGACAAGCTCAGGTAATCAAAGACAAGAACATAAATCTAACACCTTCCATCTCAGGAGGTATTTTCCACTTCCCCACAGAGAGGTGGGAAGGTTTACAGGGAACAGAAAACAGTGCATGAGGAATGAAGGAATGTGTTTTAACCACTTATTAATTAACTCAAGAAAGCAGGATGTCTCCCTATATCTTAATATGCACAGATCACTCCTAACTCCTTATGAACCCTCCTGAAGTAGGTGGTTTTGCTGTATTTTCTCACCCTAGGACAGGGAGATCCCATTTCTGTGACATTCAACAGACTAAACAAGGTCATCTTCTCGCTTTCACACAGGGATTCTGCAGACTGGATTGACTGGTTCTGGTTCCTCTTAGGGATAAATATCTCTCCCTTGGGTGTGAAAAATGCGATGTGGGAACACTCCGAGTCCCTGAACTGAAGAAACTGTAAAATTACAGGTGCCTCCAGAAGCAGCAGGACCAAGGTACATTTCTTGCTCTCTCTCACTATGCTTTGTATCAAGACAGACTGCCCATTTCACCACTTCCCTCACTGGGAGCTGGACAACCCTGGTGCAGGAAACCATGAGAATCATCAGACCCCCCATAACAAAGCTCATCTGCTGCTCTGGATGTTCTCCAGTCTATTCTGCCTGCTCTCTGTTCTCCAGACCTGCTAGGATACTTTCAGGGGAGTATGACGTCCATCTCAGTGTTAATTAATTTGTTGAGGTCTATCAGATCAGTGCTTCAAGGACTGGGAAAATTTGAAAAGATATCTATAAATAGCAAGAGACCTAAAAAGTTTACTGGAACCCTCCACTGCTTTTCTTCTCTTCATCCCAGGTGGATCTACATAGACCTTTTTTTTTTCAGTTATAATGTTAATAATGTTGGAAATCCTTGCTCAAAGAGATAAGGTGATCCCAAATGAGTTCTTTACCTGGATGGGTTTAAATAAAAAGATGAAACTCTTCTTTCTAGATTCAGACACTTTGTCCAAAAGCTATTTCAGCCAACAGAAGATGGTCCCTGTTAACATTTACATTGGCTGTTTCAAAAACTGGGCCCATGATGCTTTGATAGGCAGTGGAGTTGGCTGGAGGAGAGTTTGGGCTGTAGAAGGTAGTTTTACCCAAAGATAAAGTAAATTCTGCCCTTTCTGAAGTAAACTCCACTTCCACCTAATGACTGTCACAGGGAGGAAAAGGAAGAACAGACAGTATGACAGTACTAAGGTCAACTTATGAAGTGAACAAGCAAGGAACAGGCTGTGTTAGGGAAATACCTGGCTTGAAGGATCAACAATGAGGAAGTCTGCCTACCTCTAAAATACAGGGAAGCTAATTTTCTTAATGCTTTTGAGAAACTGGTGATCTGTAACCCATAAGAGGTGAATGCGAACAGTCATGATGGTCATCAGTACCAGCTTGCAGATCCACATGAAGACTGGATCAAGACTGGAAACCACCTGTTACAAAATAGCATTTTTCATCTTGCCCTAGAAGTGCAACGGGGTGTCTTTCTTTGTAAGTGAAAAAGCAATTACCATTTTTTCCCCACCAAAGCTGCTTCTGTCTTCCTGCCTCCTATCTCCCATAATTACAGCAGACACAGATAAATATTGATATTTACATTGAACACAACTGAGGTGATGGAAACCTCCAAGGAGAACAAGTATGAAAGAGTATCCTAGAGTTTTATGGTATCTTGTATTGTAGCCTCCAGCACAAAAACATAGAACACTTGCTTTACAGATAAATGACTATGAGGTAACTATGTGGTTACAGTTCACTAATGTCTTTAAACATGAAAGTTGTATTGAAAAGTTAAGGGTTATTCAATGGGATAAAGTAAGAAAATATCAATAGTAGTTACTACTGGTAATCATTTATTACAATTTACTAAAGAGAAAGATTTTTTTTTGTACACTGATGCACACAAACAACATACACACCTGAATCATTGCTTTTTTCTCATGCTAAGGTATAAACCCTCTCATCGTAAATGTTTGTACAGATACAGAAAAAAGTCTTTACTTTGGCTAATAAACTTACATCAAAAAATGCAGCTACAAAAAAAAAAATATATAAGTATAAATTGCTTTTTGAGTGTAAATAAATTGACTGAAAATGAAAACTAGGTATATGAGCTGAGCCTTTAGTTTGTATTTTCTGCCACCTTTGCTGTGAATTTCAAGTTGCAGGACAGCTGCCTTTATATTCATAGTTCATTACAGTCCAGTCATGGATGGGCTTACGGGTGTCTTCTGCTCTTCCTCAGTCACTGCATCCATGTGCCTAAATTGAAAATTTAGGCGATTTAGCACGCTTGTTTCTGTGCATATCTATTTAATTACGCCAGACTGGGCGGCTGGTCACTTTGCCAAAGTGCAAAGACCACAACCAACACATTTTCTTTTATTCATTTTTAGGCAAATACCAAACCATGGGTATTTACTTATTTTCTATTTTAATTATGGGGTATTTTTTCTACTGAGCATTGAATGATTTGAGGTTACTTTTAGCTTATGTGATTTTTCAAGGATTATGTCTATTAAAAACAGATTTTTGTGTTCTAGCAAAAAACAGCCAATTGTATGGGGCTCTGTGGCTTTCCAGAAACAACAATTTGATTGATAGAATGTCGTGCTCCTGGCTGCTGTCTAGCCAAGACGGGAATCACACTATAACAACTATAGTTGTTATTTTCAGCAGTAATAACAGAAAAGGCTCTTACTATGAAAGTCCTTATTATAAATTCTTGCATGACATAAGCCAGCCAGCTTATCTGTTATCGGAAAAAAAATATATCCTGAAAAATATCCAGATCTTGGGTCAGAGTAAGAAGCTGGGAAACAGCATATGGATCTAGGCTGTTATTATCAAAGAGAGAAAAGCGGAAGAACTGACTCCAAAGAGGTTATAGCTTAAAGGAGAATGGAGATATTCCCAAACAGAGCTCTTCTGAAATGAGTGGTGCCCCCCAAAGGTCTTAAATGACCAAAGTGATCTCCTAATAGAGCCAAGGTGGCTGAAGGGAATAAATGAGCAGCACCATTTTCCTCTGAGGAAGCCCTCAAATATGTTTCTTGTGTATTAAGTTTCCAGTTTCAGATCTGTGTCCTCCCTGTTTTCCAACACAACAGTAACAAACATTTGGCAGCATTGCCTGCATCTTCCAACTTGTTTTCTAGAAGTTTCTTTCCATTTTAATAACAATTTACCTACAACTGACTGACTGGGTCACCTTCCATCCAAAATGCCATTTGTTCTAAGTCTTTCTATTTCCATGCCTGCACAATTCAGTGACATTTTGTTCCACCTGTCCATCTGGTTAACACACCTGCCTTCTCTTTCTTCAGGTACAGAAGCTGATGACTATGACAAATAAAATATCATTCTGAAAAACAATGCAGTCTTGTTACTTCATCACACGTGCTATTTTTAAAGGTAAATGTCAATAAAGTTCCAAGTCACTTTTCATTTCAGCAGCAATGGTCCCCTGAAGATTTGCAGGGAGTGAAAGTCAAAAGGAAGATACAGAAAAGCAAGTCTATTGTTCAAGCAGCCTGAAGCATCACAGCCACACACGACCTGCAAAAGAACTGAATCAGTTCTTTCATTTTAGAACACATTGCCCAATGTATAACAGTCTGTTCAAAAATATTTTTGTACTGAACACATTTTGCTGATTGTTGAGGAGGGCCAAGGTTTTTTCAGCATTCAGTCCTGACTGGAAAAGAAAATGTGACAGATCTATCCTATAGGTTGCTCAGTTTTTTATTTAACATGCAGAGGAAAGGCATAGCTTCCAAACCATACTGTAAGAAGATTCACAATATATACACATTATATACAATATATAAATAACTTCATGTGTGTCTGAGAGAGAGAGAACAGGAAGAGAAAAAGTGATTTAATTTGTGTTTTTCCTTCATATCATTTCATAGTAGATTATTTTATTAGTCCATGGCCTCATGATCCATGGGCCTTTTTTTTCCCAGTCTTTCCTAAGTAGAGATGACAAATGTGCTCCTCCCAGTGCCAGTACATTGCCTGAGCATCCCTGAAGTTAGTGAAAATATCAGTATGCACAAAGGAAGCCATAACAAGAATCTTACTCATGAAGGGATCAGTGGCATGGGGCCATCCCCGTCTTATTCACCTTGTCATTTAATTACAATTATTTTTCATATGAGCTGGGACAGTTCAGAAAAAAAAATGCCTGCAGAAGACTTCCACAATTCTAGTTGAGTTCACTAAACTGGTCAATGATGACTAAGTTCTTTGGACTGAATCAGGTACCTGATTCAGACTCTTGGATTAGGAAAGAACAACATCAAGTAACCAAAGTAGTTCCCACTTGCACAGGAGCATTTGGAATGGCTGCAGAGTTGTTTGGAAGGGACAGACATAATTTTGCATGTGCCATACAAAAACTGGATAGAAAAGGAAAGAAGGTGTTAAAACTGCTTCTTACTACAGGGTACCTCTCAACAAAAGTTTGCCTCAAGTTTCCCTCAGAAGATGAGCCTGGGGTTCAAGAGATCTGGATTCCTCTGATGTCACTTGGATGTATAAAGGTTAGCTGTGTAGAGTAAGAATTTAGATCCAGCTGCTCTTAATGAAAATAATAAAAGTAGAGGGTAAGTTTTCTACCCTGAAATTCATGCATACAAGATTAATTGCTCTCCTGGAGCCTGGCAAGCCAATCTTTCTGATGGATCCCCGTTGAGAGATTGCACCAGCCTGAGAAGTGAATGTCAAAGGATGTCAGGCAGGATTTCCCTCTAGAAGCCTTCAAAGGCAGCTCCTGCAAGACACTGGCTATGCAAGGAATGGAGATATTAAATTCCTGGAGAATTGATTCACCGTTAGTCTAAAATTTAGGTTCAGCCTGACTGCCTCAGTTCCCTGGAGAATTTTTGGCTAATTTTCACTCCTGGTTTTCAGTAATCTAGTGAGGAAAACAACATAAGACAATTAACAAAACCTATGTTTACTTTATAGTTGGAAGGGGAGGAGTGTTTCACGGGAACACACAGGAGGGAATCCCAGGTAGGTGGAAACATCTCCAAATTCTCTATGGCAAACTTATTTTGAACCTCATACACAAGTTAGTTCTGCATGGTACCTCCCAGGTATTTACTTTGGGATAAGGGGACATCCCCATTAACAGGAAATATTTCAATAATGTTTCTGACAATGTCCTACAGCTCAAGTGGACACACAGAAACTTCAGCCTGGTTTTGATAGATATGTGGCAGATACGGGGCTGATAAATTAAAGGAACCAACTTGGAAATTTCCGCAGTTAGTCAACAGAAGCAGCTGGAGCCCTAATTCCACGGTGAGGGAATGTGATTCACAGAACTATCTGTCACTGGTGAGCTGTCTGAGGAAGAAAGGAAGAGAGAGACATGGCCAGGACAAGAAAATACCATTTCAATATCATTCAGTTGACACCAGTGCTCTGGTGATTCCTCTGCCCAATGCCCTGCAGCGTGGGTGGCTGCTGTCCCTTGGGTGGGATGAGCACACAACCCTGCCCCATCTGCAGCTCAATAATACTCTGATGGGCAAGTCTGAGCAATGAAACGAGTATTGGCTGGTGTTTGCTCAGAGGCAGCTTGTCCCTGGAGCCAAATTCTGCTCACACATAAGTCAACCGTAAAGTTTACCCACACCACTCTGGGAGCATGATCAGGCTTTTTGTATTATGTACTTAATGCTCCTCCAATTGTAGCTTATGAAAGATGATAACAGGCATCACCAAGAGAGCACTTTATCAGGAATAAGGAATAGCACCTAGTGAAAGAAAAAAGTTGTTGAATTGAGCAGCCCATTGTCCCAAAGCTGTAAAATTCATCTATAAGGATCATATTCAGCAGTTGCTTTGCAATTATGGCAAGCTCAGAGACAAATCTTTGTCCTTAGCTTTTGTCATCCCAATAGAGTCACAGAAGCTTAGAAATATAAGCTTGGAAAAAACCTCAATAGGTGACCTAATACATTGCCCACAGTCTTTGTTATTCAAACAAATAAAGGGCAATTTCACCACTACATGTGCTCTACAATTACTCTACTGCAATTACAGTTACAAAAAGACACTTTACCAGCATGGCAGTAACTAACAAATCAAAGGCTGTACTATTCTCTGAGCTTCTCTAAGATTTACAGCAAAATACATCCCTGTTCTTACTTGGCACCACAAAGTACAGTAAAATTGTTATAACAGCTTGCAGTAAATCTCAGAGACTCTTTCCATAAATCAGGTGAGAACTTGCTCTCCCCTACCAGGGCTGTGGCTAGGTGTTGTGCTGGTGAAGGTCCGGTGTGGATGATACTGGTGAGCATCACCATTGCACTGTCAGTACTCAGAAAAAGGCAGAGTCATCACTCAGACTTGCAGTCTGGGCAGGAGGTGATGTAGCACTCCTCTCACAGCACCGAGCAGGTGCAGGTATAGAATCATAGAATCACTTTGGTTGGAAAAGACCATTAAGATCATTGAGTCAAATGGTCCACCTAACACTGCCAAGTCCACCCTTAAACCATGTCCTTAAGTGTCACATCTATAAATCTTTTAAACACCCCCAGGGATGGTGACTCCACCGCTTCCCTGGGCAGTCTGTTCCAATGCTTCACAACCCTTCCCATGAAGAAATGTTTCCTAATATCCAATCTGAATTTCCCCTGGTGCAACTGGAGGTCGTTTCCCCTTGTCCTATCACTTGTTACTTGGGAGAAGAGACCAACCCCCTTCCATGCTACAACCTCCTTTCAGGTAGTTGCAGACAGCGATAAGGTCTCCCCTCAGCCTCCTTTTCTCCAGGCTGAACAGCCCCGGTTCCCTCAGCTGCTCCCCATCAGACTCGTGCTCCAGACCCCTCACCAGCTTCATGGCCCTTCCCTGAACCTCAATGTCTTGATCACATTAGTTCCTGTGTAAAAACTGAAGATCATGAAAAACATTATTTTTCATGCTGGGTCCCTCATCATGCTGCTGGATTTGACCTGTAGTGAGGTAGATAACAGCTACATGAAAGAGGAATTTAAGGACTTACCAGTGAAGACACATGCCTATATGTCTCCCCAGCCCTAGACAGACAGCGAAGAACACAAGATTTCTACAGCAAGCACCCCAGGGCAACACACGAGCACCAGCAAAGCCCACTGACTGGTTCATGGTGATTTTGTTGTTATTGTTGTTTAGGGTGGTTTTTTGTTGCTGATAGTGTTTTTTTTTGTTGCTGTTGTTTGGCTTTGTTTGGCTTTTTTTTTTTTTTTTTTGGTTGGTTGGTTGTTTAAAAAACAACAACAAAAACCTTAAGCAAAATTATCACTTGCATAGCTGAACGATATCTTGTTTCTTATGCCAGGTAACCTCTGAGGCAGGCATTGCCATCAGGTTTTATCTGATAACATAAGGTCAGGTGAGCCGGCTTACTGTACATACAATAAAGGAAAGCTGCTAATAAAGATGCCTGACCTTGGGAACAAAATTGCTGAGATCCACAGTGGAGGACAAAGTAACGTGTGCACTGACAGTTAACGTCCATCATGTGACAAGCTAGATGTGACAGTAGACTAATAGAAAAGTTAATTAGTGGCAGCTGAATTCTTATATGTGACCCAGTTTCAGGAAAAGGAGTGGAAGTGTTTTCTTTAAACAGCTTTCAACATCAACAGCTTCCTCGACACTTCTGAATCTTTTGTGAAAAATGAGACACCAGATGTAGAGGATGGTAACATGCGCTCAGTTGTCTGACAGTTTTGATACAAAATGCTGCAGGATACACGCCAATGCCCCACATTTTATAAGCACTAGAAAATACATATTTTCTGGTGGAAAGGTTGTTTTTAGAAGCAGTGTGATAAATATGAATGAGAAAGTTATCCACAGTGGGATTCCATAATGCAAGACTTCATTTCATTGGAGTCTCCTGCTTCCCAGTACAGCCCAGCCTACCGAAGTGCCACCTCCAGATCATCAAATCTAGACAAGTAAATATCAGACATGGTTTACATAAGAATTTTTAAGACATGTGATTTCTTTCATACTAAGAAGGAAAACCAATTTCAGAAATGCAAAACCTGCAAATGAAACACTGATCTCTACACAGTTCACATTTAGTTACAGCCAAAGATCAAGCCTTACATTTTGGCCAAAGTAGGAGCAATCAGAAAAGCCAAGGAGTAATAGGAGGTACAGAGAAACATAAACCCAGTGTAATTTAGTGCTTCATGTCATTCTTGGAATCAGAATTTTGTTGAATGCTGCAACTAGACCTAAAATATTGCAGCGTGTCTTGCCTGTTACCTATTTCTTTGCATTAACAAGTGAGTTTAAGTGATAGGGAAAGATTCCAGATCTTTAGCAATGGAAGGTGAAATATTTCACTCATCTAGAGGTGAAGTAAATCTGGGAAAAATAAATACGACTGTGAAACTTTCATTCAGCGTTGATAAAGCCAGAATTTAATGCATCTTTCATAACAGAAGTATAATTTCCAAAGGTCTTATTTATTTGCTAAAAGACTTGTAGCTGTTCTATCATTCTTCACATATATAAGCAGCTTCAGCCAATTTTGGGGGAATAAAACAGATACTTATAAAAAAAAGAAAGGTTTTGTAAAATAAATGTAAAAAACTGCTGAAATACAATGGCAAATAACAAGAGGACATTGTTGATTTGTTGCTGGAAATTATTCACTTGTATGCTGTGGACACATACTGGAATCCTGAGACTGCGTAATATCAGAGCCAACCAGGGAAGAGTAATTCTGTTTTGCACAAAATATTGATCCTTCGCTATGTGGATTCATTTTGCAGCAGACAAAAGTGAGGGGTTTTGCATTATTTCATGAGGAAAAGGAGAGATCTGCACTTGCCGATGTTGCAGTTCAGTGATGCAGGCACAAATAATTCAGAGACCTCACACTCCTTGCAACACTACCTGGTCCCAAGTATAGACTTCAGGTGAGGTTTTCATCATTGAAAGCCCCCATGAAATCTATGAACTTCCTTTATTCGTAGGTAAAGTTACATGTAACTTGAGAGAAAACCTTTCTAGGTGAAGGTTTTGCCAAGCTGAGTACATTTTTGCACATTTCTTCATAATTTTTAGTATTGGTGTCGATTTAAGGACATAACTTGGTAACAAAGCTCTTGGTAAAAAACAAACAAACAAACAAACAAAAAAACTCCTATCCAGCTCTATATGCTATAAACAACGGCTTAATTTCCCACAAGATTGCTATAGACTGGTGCTTCCATTTCTACAGCACTCAGCAGTGCCAAGACAGACTGGAAATGTCCACAAACACCTTACAGCCAGTTCAGCTCAGTGATGAAAGGATGTTGTCCCTCTAAGCCAATCTATGAAAACCAGACGGAACAGCTTTCCCTGCTTATCTACCTTCACCCTTTCAGTTTTCACAGCCAAATGGTGTCACCAGGTCCCATCACAGACAGCTAGATCACAGCACCCCTGTTTGCCTCTACAGTTTAGTAGTTCAGCATGTATTTCTCATTCTGTATTTTATCCCTTCAGGCACCTGGATCATGCTCATTGTTGTCTGTGAGCAGGACTGGGCTGGTGTACCCTGTGTGGTGCAAGTTTGTCTGAAATGTCTCCCAAAACCACTGTTGGGAGAGGCTGTAATGAACCGGTTAGTGTTTTTCTAGCCTAAAGAAGGCTAAAAAGGGCTCTTGGTGTTTTCTTCCGCTACAGAAAGGGTGCCCAACTCTTCTCATAAGTGTGAAGTATGAAGGAAAGAAGCAACTGACACAAGTTGCAGCAGAATTTCTGGCTTTATAAGTGGAAAATAAATTCCAAATGATTAAGAACTAGAACAAGTGCCCAGAGAGATCATGAAATCTCAGTCCTCGGAGAGACTAAAAACTTGAAAGCAAGCAAAATCTTGAGCAAGCTGGTCTAACTTTGAAGTTAGACCTGTTCCGAGCAGAAGGTTGAACTGGAGACCTGCAAAGGTCCATTCCAGACTGAGTTACTCTGTGAATCTATTCATTATTCTCTTCCATATCCCAGAATTTAATGAAAACCCTGAGTAGTGGCCCTGATCAGAAAGACGTACATTTACCTTTCAGGCAAGGTCATAAAGAAACAGAAACAGCCATGGGATGCTATTTGTGTCCTGCAGCTTTAATAAGAAAATCTCTTTATGCTCACTCAACCTAACTCCTGTGACTTCTGTACCATGAAGGATAGTACCAGCCATAACAGTAAGGTCCATATACAATTGCAACACCCTTGTGGCACTTTTTTAAGAAGATGAAATATAAGCATATTAATCTTAACTGACACCAATACTGCAATCCATATAGGTGAGGCTGCCCAAGGAAAGTGCAACTTATTTTAATATATTTTAATATCTCCCTGGTACACCCTTCAAGCACCTAATAATTCGCAACTCAGGCTAATTCTTAAGCCAAATGTTACTTATTTTTATTTCATACCTTCAATAGAAGAGTTTTCAATTAGTTATATGAACATTTTTTAAGCTCATGAGCATTTTACTACCTACAGTATCTTGTGTTAAATCCACTGAAAGACACTGGATAAATAAAACATAGAACAACAGATCACATCATAGAAATATGTCTTGGCTTTGTTGAGCATTGTTGGGAAAGAATTCCCATGCACAGCAAGCACAACAGCTCCGTTAATACTTGAACAAAAGCAGCTAGACTTTTGATTAACTTGCACAATTTTTTAAAGTTCAGTTTAAAAGACCCAAAACAAAACAATTAATTTCATTTCACACAAAATAAAGTGAAATATAACCCACATAAATTAGCACTGTAATAAAACCGTTCCAGTTTTGTAACCACTCTGGCACAGCTGTGTCTGTCTGGAAAATGTCAGATTAGTCTGAAAAATCCCAGGCAGAACAAGAGTTTATCCTGTCTTGGTCCACATGACTGCACAGTAGGTTTCATAACACAGGCTGAAAATCTTGAACAGAACCTGGAAAAAAAGTGGATCTGGAAGCCTCAGAGCAAGTAACATTGACCATTTCTTAATGTAGCCCACGTTTCCTGCTGTATCTTCTATGAATTTTTTTAGGTACTATCTCTATTTATTCACAGCTCAGGTTTTCAGATGAGTTTGGAGGCAAATGGATAGCACACAGCTCTCACAAAGCCAAGTCATGCACGTACACCACTTCTGTGGCACATCACAGGAAAGGGAAGGAGTGAGGGTGAAGCCCCAAAGAGAATCATAATGGTTAATGTAATTTCTTGAAGGCTGAGTGTCTCAGAAAATCCAGCTCAGAGTGATATCCAGGAAGTCAATGGGGAAGTCCCGACGGCAAAAGGTTTTTGTAACCTGATCTTTCTGTCAACCCTGTACTCGACGATGCAAAACAGCATCTTGCTGCTCTCAGGTCACCAGTCACGAGCTCTTCTCTGGAGGTCCACATACGAGATCTTTCTTGAAATAAGAAGGCATGATTGTCCTAAAATGTCTTTTTCAGTGTCTCACTGTAGCCCTTTCAGTTTCACTATCACCTCATCCATGAGTTTATGCAACTACTGTGAACATCGGTGGCATTTCTGCCTCAGTCTGTTTTGCCAACAGATTTGTCTGGCAGTCCAATGCTGTTGACACCATTTCTAGCTCAGGATCACCACCTGGCACATGGTATCTAGTCTGATGCACACTTCTGGCTTGCAGACATGGATTTAAAGTATTATTTGATGATTGCCAAAGCCCCCATCACCTTGATACACATATTATTGCTACTACAGGTAAGCATTTGGCGTACGACACAAGCCAGCATCTTCTATGGGTTAAACAAGGCATAAAAATCCATGAGTCAGTTGTTGTCTTTGGTCCAGAACGTCTTTTCTCCCACTTCAGCAATAGACATTCCTGATTTTGGCTCAGATTGAATTCTGAATATTTTGAAATATTTGTGAAGGCTGTTTCTTATTAGAACTCAGTTGCTGTTATAGTACCCTTTGAAATTTTATTTCTTTTCTAGGTTTTCTATTTTCTGTTGTTATTTTTCAAGGAATTGATCTCATTTCTGCTGTATTTTCTGTATTGTTGGTGTTTAGTTCTGATTGATTAGACAGTTCAGACATTGAAAACCATCAAAGCTGAGTACTGTCTAAAATAAAATTATGAGATAGTATTGATCAGAAATATTCAAAACCAAAAAAAAGACTGTACTGTTAAAAAATTGGTTGTAACAGAACGGTCAAGTAAAATAATGTTTTTACCAATTTGAAATTAATTACAAAGCTGCAGCTTTTATTTGGTAACTGCCAGTCATTTTCACAATGTGAAACATCTCACAGGCATTTCCCAACAAATAAAAAGCATTATTTTCTTTCACAGTTGTGTTATTCAGAAATGGATTTCACACATGCTCAGGTGCAATTTGATAAATCTACTATTACAGCAGTGAGCTGCTGAAGCAGTCGGAGCAGTGAGGCATAATGGGCAGTATTCTACATTTATTTACACCTTTTCCAAAGGATTTTGTTAAACACAGATTTTTACCAAAAATGATCATATAATTAATCCTGCTCAAGTCAGCAGAATGTGCTCTGCCTTAAATAAAGTCAGGATTGTGAAGAAATTAAGCCTTGCAGAATAAGAAAATTATTATTTCAATTTGATGGGCATTTTCGTAAACCAAAAGAGACATATGAAAAATATCACTCTGGAGCTGAGCACACTGTTGTGTGTTCCCACATTTGTGGGTCACTTAGTCCATTCTACGCTGGATGAACTATTAATGGATTGGCAAAAATCTCACCCCTCACCAACATAGTGAGACTACCATAACTTCAGAGGCACAATTTTCACCAGAGTCTTTCACCTGTATTAGCCAAAAAAATTATAAAATCCTAAAAAAAACACCCGTTGCATCCACCAGCTCAACAGGAGGATTAAGTCTAACGTGTTGCATGTGGCCCAAACATGTTGTACCCTTAGGAGAGGATGCAAGTAATGCTGCCAGAGCTCCGGCTTTTTCAGTGTAAGTAAAAAGCACCCTGAAAATACGGTTTTTGCTATATTGATGTCCTCAAGGTCTGCAGAAAGGGATTGATCTGTTGTAGCACAGATGCCATTTTAGAGAGCCATGACAGAGAAACCATTTATGTTCCGAGTATGTCCCATTCCACTTGGAAATCAGTGTGGCTGGAGGCAGCATGGGCAGCACACAGCCACATGCAGAACATTATCCTCCAGGGAACTTGAGAACCTGAGATGAAATACGGGTTTTAGGAGAAGTGAGTAAGGTGATAATGAAGGGGAATTATCTCCTGCAGTAGGAAGTTAAGCAGCATGAATGAGCCCAGACTGAACAAGTGTGAATGGTGCTTTTTGTATTACTAAAATCACCCTGGTTTTTAACTATGAGTGAACAGGCAGGATGACTATACTGAGGCAAATACATGCACAGAAAATAGGGTATTTCAAACAGAGCACAGATCTGTACACAAGAATGACTAATAAATGATGCATTTTCACTTTTAATTAGTGTTTTTAAATACTGTTGCTTTTGAGGACACTAACAGCAGGGCAAAGCCAGAGACATTCTTCTGCATTAAATGAAGGATTTCCTCCTGGAAGCAGCAATCAGCAAAGGCAAAAAAAAAAATAAATCATGAAAGAGCTGAAGCTGGAAGAATCACACACTTGACTCATAAAGCTCTGACTTCAAGGATTGATGAGTCTCCTAGCACCTTGCAGGATCATGCCCTCTGTGTTTGCCTGGAGGCTGCTGTGCATGCAGGGTTTCTAAAAAGAGAAATTTTTATGTTTCATTAAGCTTCTGGGGAAAAGACAGATTGGTCTATGAGCAATTCAAGCAGGAGAGTCCAGAGTATCCAGTGTCCAGATAAGGGCTACGAAGTTGGTGAAGGGTTTGGAGGGCAAGTCGTATGAGGAGCAGCTGTAGTCACTTGGTTTGTTCAGACTGGAGGAGACTGAGGGGAGAGCTCATGGCAGCCACAGCTTCCTCACAAGGGGAGGAGGAGGGGTAGGGCTGAGCTCTTCTCTCTGGTGACCAGTGACAGAACCCGAGGGAATGGCAGGAAGATGTGCCAGGGGAGGTTTAAGTTTGACATGAGGAAAAGGTTCTTCACCCAGAGGGTGCTGGACACTGGAACAGGCTCCCCAGGGAGGTGTCACGGCCCCAAGCCTGACAGTGTTCAAGAAGAGACTGGACAACGTCCTCAGACACACGGTGTGAACTGTGGAGTTGTCCAATGCAGGGACAGGAGTTGGACTCCATGATCCTTGTGGGTCCCTTCCAACTCGGGATTTTCTATGGTTCTGTAATTCCAGGAGATAAAAACTATGATAATGGTCTCGCTCTCAGTTTGTGGTGTCCAAACTTGGGCTTTTGTGCACAGCAAACACTGTTGGCTCTGAGGATAAATGGTGTATTGAAAGTCCCAGGGACTGTTACACCCTTGCAAGGCTCTTCTGGGCAGGTACACCTCACCTCCACCCCTCCTTTTGTTTCCAAAACATTTTATTTCAAATAGATGCGATGTTTGTGGTACTGACAGTCACCTGTTCGCTCCTTGCCTGTCAGTGCAGGTCTCAATCTGCTACAGAGGCATCTGCTTTACTGTTCTCAGTTCTCTCTCTGGAAGAATAATTCCTGCTCTGAACTAGTTATTCTGTTATGTGAACATGTGTAAAACCTTGATTTCTGAACAAATCCAGGGAACCTTTCGAGTCTGATGTCCACAGATAAATGTATTAAGTTTATCTTTTCTGTTGTTTTCCCCTTATGTACCAACTTCCTTAGGGAAGAAGTACACTCACTACTCAGTATTTCTCTTTTACTTTCTCTTTGCCTTTATTAATAGCCAAAACCAACAAGGTTCTAATGTCTCAGAGTGTCATCACTTAAGGAATAACAGTGCTTTTGGGGGTGACATTATTAAACATTCTGACATATTTTCTC
The DNA here is from genome assembly GCF_036013475.1 of Columba livia. Lineage (NCBI taxonomy): Eukaryota > Metazoa > Chordata > Aves > Columbiformes > Columbidae > Columba > Columba livia. The sequence continues at coordinate 7,798,259 of NC_088604.1, forward strand.
CTGTTTTCCTGAAATACATTATTAGCTAATAAAAGATTTGTGCTTCTACAGTTTATAAATATAACACACCTGAGTCCAAAAGATGGATGTCATTTCAAACATGCCAAAGTTTGATTGTTTCAGGGTTCAGGATGTGGGTGGATTTTGGAAATAGGAGGCTGTAGAACGTTAACTGGAGGGAATTGTTTAATCCAGAGGGTCCTACCCATGTCATCTGTTTTAAAACAAGATTAAAAAATCAATTTTCACACAAGCTGCAATTATGTGGCAGAACTCATTGGCTCTTCTGCAAAACCAGAACCACCATTCATCTAAATCAGGTGCTTTGGCTAGAGTTTAAGTAATCAGAGTTGTACAGAAAAGGTGATTCTGCACATGTATTGTCCCAGGAAATATCTGAGCCATTACAACCATTGCTATTAAGAGAACTGAAGAGCTAGTATCAAGAGTTATTATTGTATGACATTAATAAGGACAGAATTGATTATGATACTTGAATATGTTTTTTGATTAATGCATGTAAGACAATGAGTTCTTCATATGCAGACATTTAGAAAAATTAAAGAACTTAGCATAGGCTTATAGAACTGTAACCGCTGATGATGTGAGGAAAGACCAATGGGTGCATAACCTCTATGCCCCCATGTGATAAATGTCCAGGAAGAGAGACATTTGCACGGTCCCATCTCCTTTAACCTCAGTGGCTACCAAAGGTCTCTACGCATGCATGGGATGTTTCATATACCCTAACACAATTTGCATTTTATTTCATCAGTAAAGAAGCATAATTCTGGGTGAGTCAAAGCTTCCTCAAAGCTTCCTCAGCTGTGACACAGCTACCCATACTGAGGAAAAGACGCTACTCAGACTTTGACTGCATTCTTTCATCTTCACAGACAAGGTGGACTTGGGAAGCTGAAATCCTGATTCTGTACATGATGAAATAATCTTGACTATTTCTTGACCATAATAGACTTAAATTTATGACTATCACACACTTTTCATTGCAAAATGGAGCAATATGTTCAGGAAAGTCTGTTATTATACCAGAGCAGTTGTGAAAAAGCAATTTTTGGCAACCAGCTCAATGCTTAAATCCAGACTTATTTGTCTGTCTGTGACTGTGATATATAATAAAAAAGCAAGTCCACCCCAATCCACAGGCAGTAAAAATCATATCTTAAAAGTGGGTATTTCAACTCAAGTTCCAGGCACATGCAACACACTGGAAGATAACAGTCAGAAAGTGAATCTAGGAAAGAAGCTGGAAATTATTTCAAAAATGTCTTCCATTGTAAATTAAGAGGAAACATTTTAAATCATCACACCCAACATTGTATTGGCAAAATACACCAAGTGCAGGAAGATAAGTGATAAGGTAATGCATTCTTTGAATTTATAGCACATTAAATACTTGAAAATCCCAGGAAATAATGTATTTCAGTTTTTCTAGATGAAAATAAGAGTATTACCTTCTTAAAAATGGAAAATTGTAAGAATACACATTGCTTTAAACAGTTATCTATTATCCCCACCCTTGCTAGAAACCAGATCTAACAGTTAAGATACAAGAAAGTGTGCCAGAAATTTTTTATTTAAAAATACTTAATTAAATTTTAGCACTTGACACACACTTTGTTCTCAGGGTCAGCAAAGCCTCTTTATTCTGGCTGACCTAGATATAGATTGGAAAAAGGGTCTCTGGCCATGTAAGGAATTCCCTTTCAAGTCAGATATTTTTAAGGTTCTCTGTACTACCCTTGTTCTCAAACATGGAGCCAAGGTGAGAAGTCAGAAGACTGTATGCTGAATCAAGAAGATATAGAGAGAAGTGCATGGTTGTGAGTCCCAGGGCATAAACATTCATTAATTTTGTGGCATGCTGGACTTCATTTTTGTGGTCCCATAATTGTGGGAATATGACGATTAAGATATCTTTATTACTGAGGTACTTTCTGGCTCCTAGAATGAGGCAGTTAAGAATAGAACACTTCTGATAAGCACAAACAACTAATCATAGAGTCATAGAGTCATGGAATTGTTCAGATCAGAAAAAACCTTCAAATCAAGTCCAACTGCTAACCCAACACTCAAGTCCACCACTAAACCATGTCCCTGAGCACCACATCTACATGTCTTTCGAACAACTCCACACATGGTGGCTCAACCACTGCCCTGGGCAGCCTGTTCCAATGCCTGACAACCCTTTCTGGAAAGAAATTTTTCCTAATATCCAAAATAAACCTCCCCTGGTTATTTCATCTTGTTGTATCACTTGTTACATGGGAGAAGAGACTGAAACCCACAACTAAGGTGAGAAACAGTGTAAAATGAAGTTATCACAGAATTGTATGTAGACTGGTGCAAGAGACCAGACCTCTGGAGGCCTCTAGTCCAACCTCCTGCTTGAAGAAGAATAATCACCAGCTATAGATCAGGTCAGCTGTGGCTTTGGTCAGTTCTTGAAAACCTCCAAGGATGGGGATGTCGAAACCTGTCCGAGTGATCTGTCGCAGTGTTACTTCATTCTCTTGAAGAAAGTCTTTTTCCTGATATGCAATCTGAACAGCCCAAGCCACTGTCTGTGGTTCCCGCGTCATGTTAAACCATGTGCCACAACCAAGAAAAGGTGAACAGATATACCAAGAAGTACCTTCATAATTTTGGTAAAGGCTATTCAGTTAGTGTAGGTTGTTACTAGGTAACCCTTTTGTCTCCTCTAACAAGACTCATGTCCTGCCATTTTTGAGCTGCTTGTTGTTCAGTTAAACAGTAATTTCCTCATGGCATCCACCTCCTGAAAAGGAATGAAGATATAGCTATTAGGCCCTTCTGAAATGATAGTCATTGTTATTCCTTTCTATTTCCAATTGTTCAGATTCATCATAGCAAAAGCAAAATAAAATACACTCATATATTAATAATAATGTGTATCTGGTTTTATTTAACTGACTGTATAACTTGGATGCTGAGCAGCAGTATAAAAGCATCTGGACAAGGAGTGAAAATGCAAGTCTCTCAATGCCTTGATTCACTGCAATGTGAAAGAAATCCACTTAAGCATGCACTAAACGGCACTCTTACCAGTGGTGAACTTACTCTGTAAGGCAAGAAATTGGGTTGATCTAGAGTTAAAATTGTCACTGTAGCAAGGTATGTTACTGCTACACTGGCTCTGTACAATCCAAACAGATCCTTGTCTCCTTCCTCTTCTTACAGGATCCAGCTCTAGTAGTAATTACAATGGTCCAAGCCCAGGTCTTGTTTCATTTACTGCTATAGAGTATAACTTTTGCAGCTTCATTAAGATCCAGATTCAGTCCACATAACTGAAGATCGCTGAGTTAAGGACACTTTTTCTTCATCACTTTGAAATCCTTCTGTCATCAGTGGAGAGAGACACACCAATTCTCACTTTGAAGGTCTGTCATTTGACATAGATGAAGTCTTTGATGACTGTAATGTCATCATGCCCCTCAGAAACACTCTCAACTTGGGCATTTATTTTTTAGTATTTAGCTAAATTCTGTTCCTTACTCCCATGCTCCTCTCTGAAATGTCAATAATAGCTCACCAAAAGTTTAGCCAGTCATATCATCATAGCAAATGCAAGTTGTGTACAAGGCATGAGATCCTGACTCACATCACTGCATTGCAACTCAGAGGTTTCTAATCTGAATTGAGAGAGTACAGCCCAATGCAGCCTGAACCCAGGAAAATTGCTCTTGAATAATTCATTTTTTCATAAGGAAAGTTTTTGAGATGTTGTTAATTTTCTAGTAGGCAATGCATCTCCCTGACATTTCTTCTGATTTATGTTTTGCTTTTTCATGAAGAAATTATTACTAGGAACATCAAAACAATTCATAATTGAATCCCCCAGACTCATATAAAATTCTGAATGGAATTCAGTAGAAAGATATCACATTTACACATTCACAGTATCTATTTCTAATTGGGTTCACAACTTAATGAAAAAATACCCTTCTTTGGGGAACGTAGGCATTTGGAGCATAGAAGCTATTTTAATTCATTTCCATCGATATTTGATATGGCCTATAGTAATACCAATACAGAGTGTAAATTTTAACAATGATCCCTGGTCATTCAGCCCTCAGACACTCCTGTTTTAAATGAAAATCATGCTTCTGAAGAAACCTGTACTGAAAACAATTTTCAACATCCTTTTCAACCTGCATGGGTAAAAAACAATTTTAAAAAAATAATTGTTCAGAAAGAATAATATTTTTAATAGTTTGCAAAATCATTCTAATAGCAAGTTTCAGAAAAAAATAAATAATAATAATAATAATAATAGGTTGGTTGGTTTGGGTTTCTTTTCCTTCCAGAGTGAAAAAGGGAGTACAAAGGGATAGGGGGTATCAGTTTGTCATCCCATTTGTGTATGCACTTACATGTATGTGTGTGTATACACACATTGTATGTCTTACAAATTTTGCTGGAAAAGTTCATTCATCCTTTAGCTTTGATAGGAAAATCAATTTAGTATCAGATATGTAATTGTTACAATATCTTTGAAAAGCATCCACCTTTTTGATAAATCTTTAAAACAACAAAATCTTTAGGTTGCATGTGCTATACAAAGATTCTTAGGCGTTCTGCACTTAAATTATGTATCCAGCCCACTTTCACTGAGCATGGCCAGCCTGAGCATCATGGAGAAACAACACCTCATTTGTGAGGTTCTTACTGCCAGAGGGGCAGTGATGTTTATTGTGGGGGACTATGGGGAGTCCGTGGATTCCCTGACGGAAGTCATGGGAACAGAAATTAGCCTTGAAGATATGAAGGCCTACCCGTGAGAAAGATGGGAGTAAAGGAGTATCCGGAGATATTCAGGTGTACCTGTGAGAGAGAAGGGAGTAAAAGAGTAACACTGATCATAGCAAAATTAGCCAATGAGATGTTACTGCTGTAACTTGTAACCAATAGTGAAGAGACACATGAATTGGTAAAACTGTATAAAAATGCATTTGTGGCAATAAATGGCATCTACTACTTTTATCCTGGAAGAACTTGATCTATGTCGTTTGTCCGTCTCAACTACAACAGTTTAAGAGCCTGAAAGTACAGATAGGGTGTCCTGGTTTTGCTAAAAACAAGTTTCTCTTTTAGTGAATTTGCCTGTCAGCTAAAGCCTTCATATTAACTGCATTTTCCTGGAGAACCAGACACATGTTTTGGTAAACCTAGCAATGGAATGCAAACTTATTGATAAGCACGGATGGACATCTCGCGAGAGGGGCGACGAGAAACAAGTGAGCAAGAAACTGACCAACTGTGTATAACATTCCATTCACGTGAATACTTCATATGAAGTGGGAGATCACAAGGATCTCGTCCCTTTTTGCCTTTTGCCCTTTTTTCCCTTCTGCTTTGGCCGACATTAGAAGACTTTCAAGATTGGTTTTGTATATTTTGTATTATTTTCTCTATTCTTATTAGTAGCATTAGTAAAACATCTTTAATTTTTTCCAACTCTCTTCACTCTGTCCTTCTTTTCCTCCCAATCGCCTCTCCTTAGTGGAAAGGGGGTAGAGGGAGGGGGAAGTGGGGGGGGAAGAGGGGGCTAACAATACATCTGCCAGGATTTTATTGTCATCCCGCAATCTTAACCCTCGACAGATTATTGGCGCCCAATGTGGGGCAAAGAGAATGGGGTAAATTTGAAGATTTTTGGCTTTTCTACTGCTCTGACGTACCTTTCAGTTTTCTTGGCACGGTGCCAACTCATAGAGTTGTGATACTCGTGCTTCCGTTTGCTTTGGGTATTATTTAGTTGTATTAAGGCAAAGTGAATTACACTGATTTAAAGATGTTATGGCATAAGCTGTTTCAGTTATTTTCTACATTGTGCTCACTGATTCCATATCTGTGTTGGGCCTTCTTTTTAAATTGAAATATTCATTATATAACAACAAGGAACTGGACAACGATCATGATGATACTCTGTGGTTTGTCACTGGTTTATTTCATTATACTGCAGCCGCTAATGAATTTCTACTAGCTTCTGCTTTACCTTGAAAAGCCTCCAGGAGAGATTAAAGAGCAGTACGGCTCTGTGTTTGCTAATTGGTCGAGCGAATCTTTAGAAAGGCTGACTAACAATACTTTCGTTTTTTCGCTAGGACAGTTCGCAAATGTTTTAGAGAGCTTTGAATATCCTTGGAGTTTTGATAGAACTATGATGGTGTTATCTGGTTTGCTGAATGTGTGTCAGTTTGTGCTTCTGTTAAGAGAAATGGCGTTCAACAGGAGGTTTGCATCTCTTTGTTGTCCTGAGATTTGCGGTGCGTCTTCGGAAGCTTTAGCAAAAAGCACTCCTGGCCACTCGAGAAAGAGCAAAACGGCAAAAGCTGCCGCTGCAGCCACTGCCCCCCCAACGGCGGCTTCGCAGGCTGAAGCTACAGCTCCTCCGCAGAGTTCCTCTGCCAAGGTCGCTGCAGATAACATTACTTCTCCAGCCTCAAAGGCTAACAAGGCAGCTCCCCCTTCTTCACACACTGGGCACTGTTGCTGCTGTAACCACTGTGACAGTCATTCCGACTCTGGAAATAAATCAAATGATGGTGAACCCATATCAGCATCAGTTGCTGGTTGTAAGAAAGTCACTAGAAAGACTGCCTGTGCAGCAGATGATGGCACAGGGCCAACATCAACCCAAGGGGCACCATCAGGACAGGGAGGAGATGAAGTGACCACCACTCGGTCCTTTTCTCCAGGTGAACTGAGAGATCTGCGAAAAGACTTTAGTCGTCGTGAAGGCGAGAATATTTCAACCTGGCTGCTCCTATGCTGGGACAATGGGGCAGAAACAATTGAATTGGAAGGTGGTGAAGCCAGGCAGCTGGGATCTCTGTCAAGAGATTCCACCATTGATAGGGCAATTTCAAGAGAGTCTAATGCCACTACTCTCTGGACCCGACTCCTGGCAGCTATGAAAGTAAGATTTCCCTACAAGGAAGATTGTATATCCAAGTTAGGGAAATGGAATGCTATGGAGAGAGGTATTCAGTTCCTGAGAGAATTAGCTGTGCAAGAGATCATCTATTTTGGATCAGACAACCAAGAGGGGACAGACCCAGATAGAATCAATTCAGTTTCTTCTTGAGGTGACCAGGATGTCACTTGTGACTGTGCTGAGAGAAGTAATTTTGCAAGGGAGAGAAGGGAATGGATCTACAAGCAGTTTTTGAGGTGAAGAAAAACAAACAAACAAACTAACAAACAAATCTTCTTCCTTAGGATGCATTGAAAGGAGGGAGAGGCGAGCTACTGGACTGCAGTCATCAGAATGTCTTCATCTCTTCCTTCCACCCTCACACT